>NW_004444223.1:74618-100772 GCF_000243295.1 Trichechus manatus latirostris
CAAAGTTTTTTCTATAATGGGCCAGATAGTAAATATTTTAGGCTTTGAGGGCCATATCTCTCTGTCATAACTACTTAACTCTGCCATTGTAGCATGAAAGCAGCCATAGATAATATGTAAATGAATGAGTGGCTGTAATCTAATAAAATTGTATTTATGGACATTAAAATTTGAATTTTATATAACTTTAACATGCCATGAAATATTCTTCTTTTGACTTACTTTCAACCATTTAAAAATGTAAAAAACATTCTTAGCTTATGCAGGCCATAGTTTGCTGACCCCCGCAATCTGAAATTGTGGGCCACTAACCACTTCTATGAATCGACTCCATGGCAATGGGTTTGGTTTTGGAAACTCTGGTGGTGTAGTGGTTAAGAGCTACGGCTGGTAACCAAAACGTTGGCAGTTCGAATCCACCGGGTGCTCCTTGGAAACCCTATGGGACAGTTCTACTCTGTCCTGTAGGGTCGCTATGAGTCGGGATCAACTCATCAGCAACAGGTTTTTTTTTGGAACCACTTGTAGTGCTTGCTTTGGCAGCACATATACTAAAATTGGAATCATACAGAGAAGATTAGTATTGCCACTGCCCAAGGATGACACGCAAATTCGTGAAATGTTCCATATTTTTTTGGAGCCCTGGTGACGAAGTGGTTAAGAGCTCAGGCTGCTAATCAAAAGGTCGACAGCTCAAATCCACCATCCGCCCCTTGGAAACCCTATGGAGCAGTTCTACTCTGTCCTGTTGGGTCACTATGAGTTGGAATTGGCTTGGCACACAACAACCACCACCACTTATAGGGAACCCTGGTGGTGCAGTGGTTAAGAGCTTGGCTGCTAACTGAAAAGTTGGCATTTTGAAATCACCAGCCACTCCTTGGAAACCCTATGAGGCAGTTCTACTCTGTCCTATAAGGTCACTATGAGTTAGAATTGACTCGATGGCAATAAGTTTGATTTGGCTTAACCACTTGTAGAGCCCTGGTGGTGCAGTGGTTAAGTGCTTTGACCGCTAACTGAAAGGTTGGCAATTTGAACCCACCAGTTGCTCTGCAGGAGAAAGATGTGGCACTATGCTTCCTAAAGACTTACAGCCTTGGAAATTGTATGGGGCAGTTTTACTGTGTCCTATCAGGTTGCTATGAGTTGGAATCAACTCGACAGAAATGAGTTTTGGGTAACCACTTTATGAAATTAAATAAAATGTTACAAAAATTAATTTCACTGCTTCTTTTTCCTTTTTAGACATGGCTTCTAGAAAAGTTAAAATTACTTATGTGACTCACATTACATTTCCTTTGGACAGTGTTGATCTAGAAGAATAGATCAGAGAGGGCCAATATTTTTACAAGATATTTTCATTTCATACAGTGGTAGTGTGGGTGGGGAATTGAGTACCAACCTACAATAAGCATTTGAATTTCCTCATATTGACTGTCTACCTCTGAGTGGCCCTAACTCCTCTGCTGGTGGATGACCTTGGAAAAGGGTCATAGTTGACGCATGTGATTTTTATGGCCCTCCTGTCCTAGATTGGTCTAGAGTCCAGTAGTCTCCTGGAACACTAAAGACCTTCAGCATCATTTGGAGCTGGAGGTCTGTCCTATATTGTTGACCCATTGGCCTTCTTGATACTTCTTTTGTGTTGATTTAATGGTAAAATGTCTTGTTATGAGAGTTTGATGATTTATTTCTTTGGTCAGTGAAGTTAGAGAAAAAAAATTTTATAGACTGGAAAAAGACAAAAATTTTTACTCTAGAGTGCTTTACGTCGAGTAGTAGTAATATTTATAAAATGTTTCATATTCTAATTATATAAATCTGACCAAAGTAGAGGTTCTAATTTTGGGCTGAAACAAAGGACTTTTATCTAGGTGTTAGTATGTATTTGTAGCATTAAGAATCTAAGTTTAAATAGCACCAATTTTCTACTGCTTCAGTACAACTCTATTCTCTGTTCTGTTAACTTGAACAAGTAAACAAACTTGAACAAGTAGTAAAATAAATTATTTAAAAGGTTTGTCCTTGCTTTTCTTTTCTAGTATTACCAAAATTTGAAGTTACTTTGCAGACACCATTATACTGTTCTTTGAATTCTAAGAGTTTAAATGGTACCATCTTGGCTAAGTAAGTATTATTTTTCTTTTTATGTGACTATAAATTGTTATCAGATTGTATGACAAATAACTCACTATCTACTCTAAAATATTAGCACAATGTTTTGCTTACAAAAATGCCCTAGTAGGCAATAAAGAAATATCTATAATAAATAATTAAGCATGGAGTAGATCTCTACTGGTTTTTGCATTCATCTCTCTGCTTACAAACTTGCTCAGTCCTAAAATCTTTGCCATGGACTAGTGTCGTTCCAAGACTAATCAAGGATTTACACTATAGTTGTGCCATTAACAACAACAACAAAAAGTTGTATCTTTATTTATTCTTAAGCCAACTGACACGGAGTTGAGGTCACTTACCTCTTCTTAAATCATATATTTTTTTCCTGTCAATAATGGAGCTTGAGATGTTGGGGGAGAGATTTGGTTGTCTTATTGCAATTAACAGATGAGTAAATAATCTCCTTTTATCCATTTCACAGAGCATAGCATTTGTTTTGCTACAAGAAGCATCATCAGAGTTTTATATTAGTAATTTTCAAAAGTACGGTCTAGGGTTGTCCTCATGTAATTCACGGATGCGTCTCTTGCAGCTTTTATTTTTGATGTGACAATATCTGTGCTTTGGTTTCTGCAATATTTTCATAATTCATTTTTAATAGTTAGTAAAAACTAGACTTCATCTTACAGCTGTCTCATCACCATTCTTCCACCCCTGGTGAGGTTTTGTGGCAGTGACAGCAACGGGCAGCAGTGTGTCTCCCAGCAGAAGCCGTGCACAGACTAAAACATCTTGAGGACTCCTGTTTTAGACTCTGGCATAAAATCTTGCAAAATCTATGCAACAAAAAGGCAAAAACATGTACCAAGTTAGTTTTCTGTCTGCCCATGTTCAACTAAGGCCGCTTCCAACATGAATTTAGGTACTGTGAATGGATTTATGGTTAAAAAACAAATATCTGCATTTTATATAATTAGTATAATGTACTTGACCTTAGCCAAAGGTTAAGCATCTGCCTAGGTTTTATTTTGAATTCTTTGATTAATGCTTACAAAACTCAGTGGGTACAAATGCAAATGCACACAAACCATTGATATCCCCATGGATTGAGTCTGGATACCTTCTTTGGTTCTGTTTTGGTTTTCAAGGGTATGCCAGGGATTTCACACAATCAATTAAAACTTCTTAAACTTTGGTAAGCTACATATGTGGGACTCTGATAAAATTATGAACCCTCTCTCCAGAAAATTTTGCATATAATTTTAGGGGGTTGTAGATCTTGTGAAGACACACTATGGGTACCCCTTCTACCCTTATGTAAGATGTCTTGCAGTTGAACCTGATTTTCATTTGTTGAGCCTCTGAGATACTAATGGTGGAGAATGACATGAAAATTATGATGGCCCCTGGCATTTCTTTAGTCTTCACCATACTGTATTCTCATCATTTTCCTTAGTATGTGTATCAGTCAAGGTTCAACCAGAGAAGATGAACTAGTAGGACATATATATTAAGAGAGAGATTTATTACAAGGAATTGACTTATGTGATTGTGGGAGCTGGCTAGACAAGTCTAAAATTCATAGGGTGGGCAGGCTGGAACACACAAGGACAGGATGAAGCTGCTCTCCACAGGCAGAATTTCTTCTTCAGAGAAGTCTCAGTTCTGCTTTTAAGGACTTTCAACTGACTGAATCAGGCCCACCCAGATGGTCTTGGATATAACCTCACATCCCTACCTAGATTAGTGTTTGATTCAGCAACTGGGGACTTTAGCCTAGCCAAGTTGATATACCAAGAAGACTATCACAGTATGTTTGGTTTGTTTGTTGTGTATAGTGAACCTCCTCGTTGCCATCTGAAGTTCTCAGGTCAGGCTAGTTCTGAGTATTTAACAGTCCTTTCTTAGTATTTCCTTCCTATTAAATTTCCTCCCTTCAGGTTTCAATTGCCTAAGTTGTGGTAAAGGAAGGAATCTTCTGTGTGAATTTAGAGAAATCACCACCAACATGGCCTAGGCTTTTTTTCCCAGAGGCCTGTGAAGAAAGGGTGAACATTTCCCCTCTACCCCAGCTGTCATGAATTTGGGGCCTACCAGTACAGTTTCAGGAGAGTGGTCATCATCATCCTGTGCCTGTAATAATGGAAGCAATGTCTTTCCTCCTGTTAGAGGATAATTCCTCCACTTGGGCCTTGGATACTGTCTCCTGTCAGGAGAATCCCACTTCTTTTGCCTATATCTTGATTTCTTCTATTTGGTGTCTTTGACCCTTTGTTCTTTAGTGGCATCTTCATTCTCTGTTTAAACATGTCCACATTTCTATTATTAAAAGCAACAAACCCTCCCTTGACCTCCATGGCTCCTTCCAGCTGCTGTCCTATCTCTTGCCTCTTCATTTCAACTGAACTAGAGTTGCATTTTCCACTTCTCATTCCATTCATTCTTCAGCAACCTACAATGTGCCTTTGACTCTCACCACACCGCTGTTAAAACTGCTTTCAACAAGATCACAAAGACCTCCTTCTTGCTCAGTCTTTCAGGTTCTTATTTAGGCTTTTACAAATTTCTTTTTTTAAAAATTTGTGGCATTTGAAACTGTTGTCCACTCCCATTTCCTTTCTGATTTTCCTTTGTTTCCTTTGGCTTCTCCTTTGAGTCTTTGCAGGCAACTCTTCTGTCCATCTTTTAAAAGTTCTTGTTCCTCAGAGCTCCATCTTTGGCTCTTTTTTCTTCTTTCTTAACACACTCAGAGTTTTCTTCTCCATGGCCAGGGTTTCTGTTGCTATTTATAATATGATGACACCTAAATCTGTATCTCCAGCCCACATTTCTATCCTGAGATTCAGACCCTCATATCTAGCTGCTCACTAGACATCTCCCACTGGGTGTCCCACAAGTACTTTAAAGACAACATATCATCTTCCCCCAAACCTGATTATTTTTCTTGCGTCCTTATCTTGGTGGGCTGCATCACTACTTGTTCAGCTGTCCAAGTCAACTGCACTCTTCCGTCTCCCTCAATCCCCACTTCTAATGAACGTCCGTGCTACCTTCTGTCTCCTTAATATCTCTCAAATCTGTCTGCTTTTCTCCATTGCCACTTCCTTGATTCAGGCCACCATCATTTCTCTTCTTGACTTCTTTAGTAGTTTCTTAAATGGTTTTCCTGATTCCAGTTTTACCCCTTCTAATCTTTTATCTACACTGTATCCAGAGGTTTTTTTTTTTTTTCTCTAAAACACAAATCTAATTTTATGACTCTTTTGCTTAAAAAATTCCAAAGACTCCCGCTTCCATGAGGGTGAAGTTCAAATTCTTTAGTATATCTTACAAGGGTCTCTTCTTTTCTAATTTCATGTCTTTTGAAACCTCCCACTCGACCTCTTCTTTATCGTCCCAACCTCCATCCCCAAATTTTACTTGTGCTTTCAGGAATGGAAAATGTTTTTTCTGACTAGTAGGCTTTTACATAGGCAATTTTAAGACTTGACTACTACTATTCTTATACCTCTCATAGACTAGTCACACAGTTTTGTTGTTTGCTTGTCTGCCTGTTTGAAAGCAGGTCTGTGTCTTGTTTATTATTGCATCTTGGTGCCTAATATGGTTCCAGCCATGGAGTAAGCATCTGAAAAATACTTACTGAAAGAACAAATGAATAAACAATGTGACCCCTAAAAATTTAGTTTTAAGCTGTCTGTAGTACAGCAAAGTCTTCAAATCCAGTCAAAAGCTTGCCTATTTGGAGTGAACCAAATTAGTCGTATGGGCAATAGATTTTATTTCATCACTAAACCAGTAGGTAGAGGCGAAGGCCTGAAATTAAGTTGTTCCTTGGGTGTATTTCGAAAAGTGATTTCTGTTGCCTTACTACTTGCATGGTTGTTATTAAGTTACAGAGATAGTTTTGTAAACATTTATTTAATAATAGTTATTATAATCATCTCTCTGAGTACATGATAAACAATCTAGGTTACTTGTTTCCTGGTAGCCATCTGTCCCATCAAGGCTATAATGTGCATAGCATTGCTAGAAATTTCCCAGAAAAGGTTAACAGGCTCTTTTTGATTTTGAAATCTTTAGCTGAGGTGAATAAAAATCTGTGTTTGTTTATTAACTTCGATGTGAACATCTGCTCAGTATTCCTGTGCTCACTAAAATAAAAAACAGACTCTTTCCCACTAATCACAGTGGATTTTAGAGCCTTGTAAAGAAAATAATATGACATATATTTAGTTTACTTCTATAACTCCTGGGAACAGTGGAATTTTTCAAATATTATTTAATCTAAGGTTTATTAAAATGTATTTATTATTTGATAAAGGGAGCCACTGGAAATGATGTGGAAAAAATGTGGGGAGAAACATGAAATTACACTGATAGGTTCATTTTTTAGGTACACTCACTTCTTATCGACATGGTTAGGTTCCAAAGACCAGGTTGTTATGTGAAAATTGGTGTTATGCAAGAGTCGGGGTTGTGCCTGTCTTTAGTGCTGATGCCCCTCCCATCACTCATCACCCATTGGGGTCCCCTGTGCATCAGAATGCCTCAGAATGTGCATGGCGTGGTGGCTCCCCTTCCCAACCACGCCTTCCCCACCACCCGCGGAGGGTGGTGGTGGTCATGGTCGTGGGTTGCCTGCTGCCTCCAGAGCAACGGGGGCCCACCATCACGTGGCCGTGCTCAAGGCCTCCCCGCAGACCCCTGAGCCTTAGGTCTCCACCTTCCTGCTCTCCAGTCCTGGACATGCGCCTTGGCGGCAGGTGGCTCCCGGGCCTGTGGGCAGTTGAGGCCCGGCCACCTTGGTCCGGTGGAGGAAGCGGAGGTGGCAGAGAGAGGCCTCTTTGGAAGAAGAGATTTCCAAGTCCCCCACCCAACTACTGCGGCCTGACTCCTGCTACCTCCATGCAGCCTGCCTCACCTCCACCCCCCGCCCCCGCCGCCTCCCATGTGCACTGCCCACCTGCTCTATTTGCACTGCAGGCCGTGAGGCTCCTCCGCTCAACCTGAGTAATACTAACTGCTGGCGGCCATGGGGCTGACTCTTCACGAACTTCTCCTGCTCCTCCTATCTCTCTCGCCTTGGCTCCTCATTAATGCCCCAAATTGTCGGATAGTAGATTTTTTACGGTTGTCATAAATGCGAAGTTTTGGCTAACGAGATAGTGATAAGTGAAAAGTAGGCAGGGATGGATTACCCAATAAGAAAGGTAAGCACATGCTTAAGGCATCAACAAAACAGGCGCACCAGTTGTCCTAAACAAAGACCCATAGGTGCCAAGCAGACAGGACACACTTTTGTGTTCTGTCACTAATATTATAGTTGCATTTAAAAAGGAGTTATATAATGGATAGCTAAGACACACACTCGCACACCTATACATGTATATATAACTCACACATCCTGTTCAAATGTATGAGTAAGGAGAGGAGTGGGCATCACAGATTGTCAGTGTTTAGGGCCCTCACATGCCTTAATCTAGCCCTGAGAGTAGGCGTATTGTAAACCTTTTGTGCTACGTATATTTTCAGAAAAAAAATTCCTTGTTTTGGTAATTATATTATCAAAGAGTATCTTTGATTTGCTTTTTAAAATGTCAAGCTATTAGTTTCTGAATAGTTTATCCCAAATGCTTCCAGATTCTATTTATGATAATAACCTTCAGTATCCATGTTTGACAATTATTATAATTAACTTGGTTACTTGAAAAGCTAAATCTGCTTCACATTTAAATCAAAATTTAAGATATTTGTGTCTAAGAATGCTTTAAATTATGAATAGATTTTAAAGTTCCTTGTACAATCATGGGAGCCCCGGTGGCGTAGTGTTTAAGAGCTCTCGGCTGCTAACCAAAAGGTTAGCAGTCTCAATCCGCCAGCCGCTCCTTGGAAACCCTATGGAGGCAGGTCTACTTGTCCTATAGGGTCACTATGAGTCGGAGTCGACTCGACAGGAATGGGTTGGTACTATCATGTGATATAACTTAAAAATACTATGTTCTGGTATTCTAGTTATGCTTTTATTTAATCTTTAACAAGATACAAGCATTGTTGGATTTTGAGGACTATCTTTTGAAAGACTGATTTTGATGCTGAAGTTGCTAACCAGGGTTCCCACTAATTTTACTGTGTTAACCTTGTTTTCTTTTGGAAGGGTGGTACATTTGAAGTGTATTTTGTCATTGCTTTTTGAGTTGAGTTGATCCAGTTGAGGGACTGTTTCTGTGTTCAATTAATGGATTCGGGAAACAGAAGGTCACTATTATGGCTTATAAAGTGCAAAGCAAAACTGACTTAATCATTTGGCTCAGCATTTCACAATATGATGGAGGGAACCCAGGAAATGCATTTATTTAAAAAGGCTTTCTGGCAGTAAAATGGTTTACCAGAGATTGCCTGTCCTTCATAATGAAGAGACTTTCCAACTACAAATGGAGATAAAATTAATACATAGAATGCAAAGCAGCAGAGAATGAGATTTGGCTCAAGAAGGTAATTTTGGTACTATGGGTAAAAAAAAAAAAATTCTTATTTAATGTTTTCCTGCTTGATCACTTTAATATATTTAACCAATTTTTGACACCTGTGATCACATTTGGTGCCTCTGAATCTATGGTCTAATAAATTTCCCAGACTAATGTTGGAACATGCTGCAGTAGGTCATGGTGACTTAAATTTCAGTTAATATTTAAAAATCTGCAGAAGCTATGATGTCTCCTGGGCGTGTAGTTAATGGACCAGTCCAGATTTCTAGGAGTAAAAGATTTTCACGTCTTTTAAAAAGCTTTGGACAGGAGACTGTCACTTCCAATTATGATCAGACTTTCTCTGGGGTATCTCAGCTGCTCAGAGGCTGGGCAAAGTTAGCATTACAAACTGTTTTGAGGTATTGCAGTTAAAAGTCCTCTTCCCATTTTAAAGTCTTAATTTCAAGGACCACCATTTATTAAGGATATTCCAGGATGTGTTTATTTTAGAAAATTTGTAGGAGGGGTATGTTTTTGATATAATTCCTTTATGTTGGATTGCCAGCATATACTGCTGAAAGTAATATTTTCATTGAGTTATTTTGGTAATATCAAGTTGAAAATGCAAGGAAACCTTGTTCATTATTTTTCAGGTACACATATGGGAAGCCAGTAAAAGGAGATGTAACACTTACATTCTTACCTTTATCCTTTTGGGGGGTGAAGAAAAACATTACAAAAAATTTTAAGGTAACTTTTAAATATTTTTATAATATATAATAGGAAAAAACTATTAGTGTACTTTTTCTAGAAATAAGATTTTATACCGAATTATTAAAAAAAAAAAGATAGCATAAGAAAATCAAGAGCTTTTCAGCATTGTACGAGTGGGAATTCACCCATTTATAGCAATTGAAATAGAACCAAAAAGCCATCGAATTGTTATGACTTAGATTGAGTTTTATTTATTTCTAAAATTTGAATTGCTAAAGTGAGAAATAAACTTGAACTTTTTAATAAAACAGATAAATGGATCTGCAGACTTCTCTTTTAATGAAGAAGAGATGAAAAAGGTAATGGATTTTTCAGATGGGTTTTATGAACACATGGATGTTTCTTCTCCTGGGCCAGTAGAAATTTTAGCCACAGTGACAGAATCACTTACAGGTTGGTAGACTTTGAAGTGAAGGTAAAGCTATTTATGTGGTGTTGCTCTGTTACCTTTTTTAGATTAGTACTTTGTTTTGGAGTCATTACCCTTCCAAAGATGTTACTTAATGCTGAAATTGTCATGACTCTTAGTCTAACTTGTAGGATGTTTTCGTAATGAAGGGGAAACTTATCTATGGAAGTCTGTTCTTCAATGACATTTTATAGCTATTTATAATTTTTTTTTCCATTTCTACTCTTTTTTTCAGCCTGAAAACTACATGAAAAGGCCTTCATTTTCAGTAGGCTAACCATCTTTTCTTTTATCACTTTACATCTCCTGAAACCACACCTCCTCCTGGAGAGTTTTCTGTTTTAATAAGAAAATTAAGGTTAATTCCTTGGACTTTTCTGTTACTATTTCAGCAGCTTTCACCAAAAGGCTATTCCTTCAGCAGCTTAAATCTGCTGGTGCACATGTCATTGAAGAGAGAATGACAGTAGTGGTGCTTAGCAGGGATCGATAATATGGGAATGAGGATTATGTGCCCTGGTATCTTAACCCTTTTGGCAAGTAGCTCAGATGGATAGATTAGTGGATTGAAGCTGTTGGTGAAATATACTTTTGCTTTCTAAATTGTGCGATTTCCGAAACAGGTATCTCTAGAAATGCAAGCTCCAATGTGTTTTTCAAGCAACATGATTATATCATTGAATTTTTTGATTATGCTACTGTCTTGAAGCCATCTCTCAACTTCACAGCCACTGTAAGTTGGTATGTTTATTACTGGTCTAAAACAGTAAGTTTAATATAGTGAAATACGATGGGAAATAGTATTTCAATGCTTTTTTAAAATCGTTCATCTAAAAAGTAGATAGATTACTTTTTCCTTTTAGATATATGAGGCATTTAGAATTGTTTCCAAATGATCTTTGTCTAATTTTCCTAAAAAGTTGTTTCCAACAAAAAAATGTTTTTGAGTGTTCAGTTTCATGGGAATAGCAGAGGTGGAAACTAGATTCAAATTGAACTTAAATCCATTGCTTCTCTTGTTAACTGTATTTAAAATGTCATATTTTGACAATTAGGTGAAGGTAACCCGTTCTGATGGCAGTCAGCTGACTCTTGAAGAAAGAAGAAATAATGTAGTCATAACAGTGACACAAAGAAACTATACTGACTACAGGAACAGATGGAATAGTAGAAACCAGGAAATGGGAGCTGTCCATATCATGAATTTCACTGTCCCCCAAAATGGAATCTTTAAGATTGAGTTTCCAGTCCTGGATGATTCCATTGAGCTACAACTGAAGGTACCATCTGTTTCCCATCATTATGTTACTGCAGAAATACCAGTATGATTGTAATCTGTGGTGGGCCTGCAAACTGTTGGAGGTCAAAGTGCACAGGAAGTGGACACGTTTCTATTTAAAAAATGGAGGAAAGTGTTAAAAGCAATTTAATGACAGTGGCTGAGTGTTAGACTGAGCGAGTCTTCCTTTTAAGTTCATTTTGAAGAGCAGAGAAAATACAGAATATGAAGATATAATGGAGAAGCTCCCCAACGCCCCATTCTAGGTTGATTTTTAGTTATTTTGAATTTCATTTTGGCAGGAGCTGAAATAAAAGAGGGATATATATATTTTTGCACTCATACACCTTTACCAAGCTCTCATTCATTCCCAGAGTGGCCGTCTGAGAATCACTAGCCATTCTGGCTGTTTTCTTTCTTTCATTCTTTTTGTTATTTATCCCTGCCCAGGTCAGAGCCTTGGCAGAGGAGGGTATTATGAAGGTGTGACCACCGTGGATCAAGTAGGATGATATGATTTCTTGCTTGTAATTGAGTTGTGTGTTGTGGAGAGAAGGAAAGGGAGAAAAGAAAGGATTCTTTTTTCATTTCATTCTCTCAGTGTTTTCTCATAATATACCTTTATTTCTGAGAGAAGAGAGGACTATGCTTGTATCTCTTAGGTTATGATGGTAAAGACCCTCTTCCAAGTTTTAAAACTATCGATTTCTTTATGTTGTTGTTGTTAGGTGCCGTTCAATCAGTTCCGACTCATAGTGACCCTATGCAGAACAGAACGAAACACTGCCTGGTCCTGCACCATCCTCACAGTCATTGCTATGTTTGAGCCCATTGTTGCAGCCAGTGTGTCAGTCCATCTCATTGAGGGTCTTCCTCTTTTTTGCTGACCCTCTACCAAGCATGATATCCTTCTCCAGGGACTAGTCCCTTCTGATAACATATCCAAACTACATGAGATGAAGTCTCGCCATCCTTGCTTCTAAGGAGCATTCTGGCTGTACTTCTTCTAAGACAGATTTGTTCATTCTTCCAGCAGTCCACGGTATATTCAATATTCTTTGCCAGTACCATAATTCAAAGACATCAGTTCTTCTTCAGTCTTCCTTATTCATTGTCCAGCTTTTGAATGCATATGAGACAATTGAAAATACCATGGCTTGGGTCAGGCGCCCCTTAGTTCTCAAAGTGAGATCTTGGCTTTTTAACACTTTAAAGAGGTCGTTTGCAGCAGATTTGCCCAGTGCAATATGTTGTTTGATTTCTTGACTGCTGCTTCCATGGGCGTTGATTGTACATCCAAGTAAAATGAAATCATTGACAGCTTCGGTATTTTCTGGGTTTACATGATGTTGCTTATTGATCCAGTTGTGGGGATTTTTATTTTCTTTATGTTGAGATGTAATCCATACTGAAGGCTGTAGACTTTGATGTTCATCAGTAAGTGCTTCAAGTCCTCTTGGCTTTCAGCAAGCAAGGTTATGTTATCTGCATCTCACAGGTTGTTAATGAGTCTTCATCCAGTCCTGATGCCCTGTTCTCCTACATATAGTGCAGCTTCTCAGATTATTTGCTCAGCGTACAGATTGAATAAGTATGGTGAAAGGATACAACCCTGACGCATGCCTTTACTGATATTTAAACACACAGTATCCCCTTGTTCTGTTTGAACGACTGCTTCCTGGTCTGTGTACAGGTGCCTCATGAGCATGATTAAGTGTTCTGGAATTCTCATTTTTTGCAGGATTATCCATAATTTGTTATGATCCACACATTTGGATGCCTTTGCATAGTTAATAAAAACAACTTTCTGGTATTCTCTATTTTCAGCTGAGATCTACTTGACATCAGCAATAATAACCCTTGTACTACGTCCTCTTTTGAATCCGGCTGGAATTTCTTGCAGTTCCTGGTCAATGTACTGCTGCAACTGTTTATGAATTATCTTCAGCAAAATTTTACTGCCTGTGATGTTAATGATATTATCCAATAATTTATGCATTCTGTGGGATCACCTTTCTTTGGAATGGGCTCGAATATGGATCTTTTCCAGTCGGTTGGCCAGGTAGTTGTTTTCCAAATTACTTGGCATAGATGAGTGAGCGCTTCCAGTGTTGCATCCATTTGTTGAAACATCTCAGTTGGTATTCTGTCAATCCTACAGCCTTGTTTTTCACCAGTGCCTTCAGTGCATCTTGGACTTCTTCCTTCAGTACCATCGGTTCTTGATCATATGCTAACTCCTGAAATGGTTGAACATCAACCAACTCTTTTCAGTATAGTGACTCTGTGTATTCCTTCCACCTTCTTTTGATGCTTCCTGCATCATTCAATATTTTGCCCATAGAATCCTTCAGTATTGCAACTTGAGGCTTGAATTTTTTCTTCAGTTCTTTCAGCTTGAGAAATGCTTAGTGTGTTCTTCCCTTTTGATTTCTAACTCCAGGTCTTTGCACGTTTCATTTTAATACTTTGTCGTCTCGAGTCACCCTTTTAAATATTCTATTCAGCTTTTTTCTTTATCATTTTTTTCTGTTCGCTTTAGCTACTCTACATTCAAGAGCAAATTTCAGTATTTTGTGACATCCATTTTGGTGTTTTCTTTCTTTCTTGTCTTATTAATGACCTTTTGCTTTCTTCTTGTATGATGTCCTTCCACAACTTGTCTAGTCTTTGGTCATTAGTGTCCAGTGTATCAAATCTATTCTTTTTTTTTTTTTTGAACATTTTATTGTTGTTTAGGTAAAAGTTTACAGAGCAAATTAGTTTCACATTCAACAATTTACATGCAACTTGTTTCACGAACTCTGAATCTGTCAGCACTCTCCTCCCTTCCTCCCTGGGTTCCCCGTGTCCATTTGCCCAGCTTTCTTGCCCCTCCTCTCCTTCTGAACTTTGCTTTTGGGCAAATGCTACCTTTTAGGTCTCATATAGTTGATTGTTCGGAGATATACGTTCCTCACTGGTGTTATTGTTCATTTTATAGGCCTGTTTGTTGTACGGCTATAATATATCTCTGGGAGTGATTTCAGTTCCAAGTTGGAAGGGTGTCTAAGGGCCATGGTCTTGGAGGTTCCACCAGTCTCTACAGACCAGTAAGTCTGATCTTATTTATGAGTTTGAATTTTGTTCTGCATTTCTCTCCACTCTGTCCATGAGCTACTATTCTGGTCCTGGTCAGAGTGGTTGGTAGTGGTAGCTGGGCACCATCTAGTTCTTCTGGTCTCAGGTTTGTGGAGGCCGGGTTCATGTGATCCATTAGTCCCTTGGACTAATTATTTTCTTGAGTCTTTGTTTTTCTTCATTCTTCTTTGCTCTGAACAGGAAGAGACCAATTGTATCTTAGATGGCTGCTTGCAAACTTTTAAGACCCCATTTGCTACTCACCAAGGTAGGATGTAGAACATTGTCTGTATGGATTATGATATTCCAATTGACCTAGATATTCCCCCAGGCTATGGTCCCTAGTCCTCAAGCCCAGTATCTTAGTCCCAAGAGGTGTATGATTATGGCTAAGAAGTTTTCATGACTGTGTCCCCTGTGTGCACTATTGCATACATAGATATGTTGGCAGCATGTACACTTATATATGTATGTGAGTGTACTTCCATATGCCCTCCCACCCCTGTTCAGCTTACGTATCTGTGTATTGTTATTAACATTGTTGCTCTCTGTGCTTTTTTTTTTTTGTCTTATCCTGTCTGGGATTCCAATCACATGTAAATTATTCCTCTTCATAGTGTCCTGTATAACTCTTAGCCTTACTTAATTTTTTCATTCTTTTTTCTGAGTATTCCTTGAACAATATGGTATCCAGGGATTTATCATCTATTTTGCTATTTCTTTCTTCCATTGTTTCAATTCTACCTCCATGTCCTTTGATTGAGTTATCTATTTCTGATGTTTTATTGTTAATCTTCTGGATTTCTAGTTGCTGTTTTTGAATGATTTCTAATTGTCTATTTAATTTGTCATTTTGTTTTTGGGTTGTTTTTCTGCGTTCTTCTAGGGTCTTGTCTGTGTTTTCCTTGATCTCTTTGAGGACTATATATATAAGCCTTTTGAACTCCTTATCAGGCAATTCCATTACCACCTCTTCCTCAGGAAGGTTTACTACTCCTTTATTTTGGTCACTTGATTGAGCCGTCTTGTCTTGTTTCTTTATATTATTTGATATTGTCTGCTGTCTCTGAAGCATTAAGGTGTTATTTTATTTATGATTTTGTTTTGTTTTGATATATCAGAGTGGATGCTCTCTCTGGTGGGGCAAGGTGGGGTGGGCAGCCTGGTGTTACACAGGAGCTCTCTCTGGTGGGACAGGGGTGGAGCAGCCTGCTGGGGGTTGTGCAGGTACTCTCTCCAACTGGGGAGGGTCAGGGTAGGTGGCTGGGTCTCACACAGGCACTGTCTTCATCAGGGGAGGGAGGGGCTGGGCAGACGTCTGGGAGGCAACACAGGTGCTGTCTTCAGTGGGGGACGGGTGGGGCAGGAGGCTGGGGGTTGCATAGGCTTTGTCTCCAATGGGGCAGCCAGGGGCCATGCAGGTGCTGTCTCTGTTGGGGGAGGGGGTTGGCATTTGTCCATGAGTCACGCAGGTGCTCTCTCTGGCAGGGAAAGGGTGGGGCAGATGACTGGGGTCATGCAGGCGCTGTCTTTGGTCGGGGAGGGACAAGGCATGTGTTTGGGGAGGTATGCAGGTGCTTTCTCTGGTGGTGGAGTCGAGGGATGATTGGCCAGGAGTAGTGCAGGTGATCTCTCTGGCGGGGGAGGATGGGGTGGGTGGCCAGGTGTTGCGCTGGTGCTCTCTCCAGCAGGGGAGGGGCAGGGCAGGAGAGAGAAAAGTAAAAAGAAAAAAAAAAAGAAGAAAAAGAGTGGGGACTTGTCTATTGCTCTGTTTTCACCACTTACCCTACAGGTCAGGTCGTGCCGCTGGAGAGTTGCCCTGTCTCTAAGTCATGATTTCTTCCCTGCTCTGTGTACACCAGGATCCCTGAAGCTCTTTTCCTCTCTCCTGTACTTTCCTTCCTTAGCTCCAGTTCATGTCCTGCTCACCTTGCTTCACTCTGGGTATGTCTTTATAGTTTCTCTTTCTCCTATTGGGAGTTCATGATATTGTCTTCTTGTCCTCCTCACCCAGGGTTGCTGCTGGCTTTGTCTCTAAATGGCCCTGCTGTGCCAGACTAGCTGGCAGGGTATTTCCACTCCCTGTTTCTCCCCATTTGCTGCTGTTATTCAGTTTCTTTTTCCAATCGGTGTTTGATCTAATTCTATATCCTTTCATTTGATGCTCAAGGATCCAGGGTTGTCATTGTCATCTGTATCTGTTACACTTCTTTCTCGGGTCTTTGCTGTAGAGGGGTGGCGTGGTGTGTCTGACTAGGCCACCATCTTGAATGGTGCCATCTTCCATCCACATCAGATCTCTTCTTGAGATGGTCTCTGAATTCAGGTGGGATACACTCAAGGTTGTACTTTGGCTCTCATGAACTTGTTTTAATTTTCTTCACCTTCACCTTGAACTTGCATATGGGCAATGTATGGTCTGCTCCACAGTCGGCTCCTGGTCTTGTTCTGACTGATGATATTGAGCTTTTCCATTGTTTCTTTCCACAGATGTAGTCGATTTGATTCCTGTGTATTCCATCTGGCAAGGTCTATGTGTATATTCACCATTTATGTTGTTGAAAAAAGGTATTTGCAATGAAGAGGTTGTTGGTCTTGCAAAATTCTATCATGCGATCTTCGGCATTGTTTCTATCTCCAAGGCCATGTTTTCCAACTACTGATCCTTCTCATTTGTTTTTGCCTTCCCATCACCAGTAATTATTAATGCATCTTGATTGCATGATTGATCAATTTCCATCTGCAGAAGTTGGTAAAAATCTTCAATTTCTTCATCTTTGACATTAGCGGTTGGTGTGTAAATTTGAATAATAGTTCTATTAACTGGTCTTCCTTGTGGGCATATGGATATTATCCTATCACTGACAGCACTGTACTTCAGGATAGATCTTGAAATGTTCTTTTTGACGATGAATGTGATACCATTCCTCTTCAATTTGTCATTCCTGGCATAGTACACCATAGGACTGTCTGTTAAAAATGGCCAATACCAGTCCATTTCAGCTTACTAATGCCTAGGATATCAAGCTTTGTGCATTCTATTTCATTTTTGACAACTTCCAATTTTCCTAGATTCATACTTGGTGCATTCCATGTTCCAGTTATTAATGGACGTTTGCAGCTGTTTCTTCTCATTTTGAGTCATGCCACATCAACAAATGAAGGTCCCAGAAACTTGACTCCATCCATGTCATTAAGGTTGACTCTACTTTGAGGAGACAGCTCTTCCCCAGTCGTCTTCTGAGTGCCTTCCAACCTGGGGGGCTCATCTTTCAGACATTTTTCCACTGTTACTCATAAAGTTTTCACTGGTCAATTTTTTTTGGAAGTAGATTGTCAAGTTGTTCTTCCTAGTCTGTCTTAGTCTGGAAGCTCCACTGAAACCTGTCCACCATGGGTGATTCTACTGGTATTTGAAATACCAGTTGCATAGCTTCCAGCATCACAGCAACATGCAAGCCACCAAAGTACGACAAACGGACAGAGGAGTGGTGGCAGTTTCTTTATAGTATAAGCTATAAAGTAATGAAGATCTAATGTCTGGTGAATGTATTCTTTCTGCATGGAAAAAAAGTGAATTTGGTTTTCAGTAATTATTCAGCAGCTAGCATCTTTTCTCAAGGTGCTGCTAAAGATGAAAATTAATAGCTCCTTTTTCCTCTGTTATAGGCCTATTTTATTGATAGTGTAAGTAGCATGGAAGTTCGTGGTATGTTTAAGTCTCCTAGTAAGACATACATCCAAGTAAAAACAAGAAATGAAAATATAAAGGTAATGTTTACAATTCACTTGATAATTACAATCTATTTAGACCCTCTTGTCTTTAATATGTATATATTAATTAAGATTTTTTTCTAGGTGGGATCACCTTTTGAGTTGGTGGTTATCGGCAACAAGCAGTTGAAGGAGCTAAGCTATATGGTAATCTCTTACAGAATCTAAATTTATTATCTATTATAGAATCTTAAATGGTGTTTATCTTATGTCTAGACTAAATTTACTAGTTTTTAAAATTCAGCATCTCTCTTTTATAGTCTGTCCTCTTTATATTGCAACAAAAATATCTTTTTCTCTTCCTTTTCGCCTGTATTTGCATTTCCAATTTATAATGAATAATCAAATCTTGCATTATGTTTAAAAATTTAAAGTATGATTAAATGATATTTATCATTTTAGAAAAATTATAAAATGTAAAACCACGAAAATGAAAATAAAAGGTCACTATAAAATGCCTTGTAATTTTGCTAATCTTGCTTTTCCTGTGGTTGCCCTGTATTCTTTCCAATCAGAAATAGATACTTGGCTGTGAAGCTAGTGTTGCCCCAACCAGTGTTGCCTTAATCTTATCATTTTCTGTTTCTCAGCATATACTTGCTGTGTTTGTCAGGGAGACTTTCTTGCATTCAGAAGGGTTTTAAAGTTGGTTTAAGTCAAGAATGCATGTGTGTGCTTAAAATTATGATAAATATAACTACAGTTGAGATTCTCACTAGCTTTAGCATAAAGTTAAACTTGTCTACTGTTCTTTTCAGGTAGTATCCAGAGGACAGTTGGTGGCTGTAGGTAAAAAAAATTCAGCAACCTTCTCTTTAACGCCAGAAAATTCTTGGGCTCCAAGAGCGTGTATCATTGTGTATTATATTGAAGATGATGGGGAAATTATAAATGATGTTCTAAAAATTCCTGTGCAGCTTGTTTTTAAAAATAAGGTAAGATTTAAGATAAGAATATTGAAAAGAAAACTTCATTAGTAAAGTCTGAGAAATGTAACATTTCTTTAGAAAAGTATCTTTAAACCAAATTGGTTAGAAATGTATATTATTTGTTTCTAG
This sequence comes from Trichechus manatus latirostris, assembly GCF_000243295.1. Classification (NCBI taxonomy): domain Eukaryota; kingdom Metazoa; phylum Chordata; class Mammalia; order Sirenia; family Trichechidae; genus Trichechus; species Trichechus manatus. The sequence goes on from NW_004444223.1 coordinate 93,624, forward strand.
AAGTATGGTGAAACTTCTTCATATTTAGTTATTAGGAATGTATTTTCCTATGTGGAAGTATTGGGCACTGTTATAGATCGAATTGTATCCCCAGAAAATGTGTGTCAACTGGGCTGGGCCATGATTCCCAGTATTGTGTGACTGTCCACCATTTTGTCATCTGATGTGATTTTCCTATATGTTGTAAATCCTACCTCTATGATATCAGTGAGGCAGGATTAGAGGCAGTTATGTTAATGAGGCGGGACTCAATCTATAAGATTAGGTTGTATTTTGAGTCAATCTCTTTTGAGATATAGAAGAGAAAAGTGAGCAGAGAAACAGGAGGACCAAAAAAAAAAAAAAAAAAGCCAGGAGCAGAGCACATCCTTTGGATCTGGGGTTTCTGTGCTGAGAAGCTCCTAGACCAGGGGAAGATTGATGACAAGGATCTTCCCCCAGAACTGACAGAGAAAGCCTTCCCCGGAACTGGTGTCGTGAATTTGGACTTCTAGCCAGATAAACTGTGAGAGAATAAATTTCTCTTTGTTAAAGCCATCCACCTGTGGTATTTCTGTTATAGAAGCACTAGATAACTAAGACAGGCACTCTGGATCTTTTTTGTAAGATATGGTTCTTGGCTGTAAGACTTTAATGCAAATCCATTCAGGATTTAATTCAAAGCCATTTCAGGATTTCTCAAATGGTTGAGTCAGTATTGCTCTGGCATGGAATTCTAGTGACAATATACAATTTTTGTTTGGACAATATAAAATGTGTATGGCATTGATATTGGTGTGCAAATGAAGTGAAGAATATGAGAGGGAATGAGACCATCTGAGATAAATAATTGTAGCAGAACTAGGCTTTGGCATACCCATTTCATCAGCCTGGAAAGTAACTGAGGACAAATTTTCAGCAAGCTTGGTTACTTTGTGTGTAAGGATCTGTGGAGTCTGGTCTCCAAATGCACCAGTGGTTATAGCCTAGTGTGCCCTGTTTGTGTATGAAACCCCCTTGAGTCCCCACTCTGAAGAGAAATGTGATTGCAGGATGCCAGATGGGATCGAATCATTTCATGCACGTTAAAATGAGCCATACCCAAACCCAAACCCATTGATTATGACTCATAGAGACCCTATAGGACAGAGTAGACCTGCCCCGTAGCGTTTCCAAGGTTGTAAATCTTTACAGAAGCCAACTGCCACATCTTTCTCCCATGGAGCCGCTGGGGGATTCAAACTGCTGAGCTTTCGGTTAGCAGCTGAGCGCTTTAACCATTGTGCCACCAATAGTTCTCATTAAAAACTACTGTCTTTTCCAGTTCTCTTAAGCAAAATCATAGGGTCACTATGAGTCAGAATTGACTTGACGGCAATGACTTTGGTTTTTTTTTAAGCAAAATAATCACAATTTTAAAGCAGTGATTTGCAGAGTTGTTATTAGTTGCCATCTAGTTGATTCTGACTCACGGCAACCCCATGTATACATTTCTTCTAGAACCATTTCTTTTTTCTTAGTTTTGTAAAATTTGAGAAGTGGCAGTAATTGTCCATGCCTCCTTTTGTTGAGAACTGTTAAGCCTAACTTTGATTGTCAAAATATAATACAAACTCCTATTTTTCATCTTATGAAAATATTTTTTTTAGACAACACTATATTTTGTTAGTGTCAGAGCACAATTTTTGACTCCTAGTGATTCTATTAAAAATCATTCAACAAGGGTGAATTTTAAAGTAGGAGTCAGGTTTACCCATGAAGGCACACATCTCTGAAAGTGCGAGCAGAGTCAGAAGCTAGTTAACAGTGTAAAGGCCATTGACTTTGAGAAAGCAGAGTATATAAGTAGTATACTCCTGAGAAATTTCTTAGATATAAGAGATAGGAAATTAGTTTTGGTTATGCTTGCAAAGATATAGCTTTCTCTAATTTTTATATGATAATGATTCTCACATTTACTTATAAAAAGCCCTACATATTTGGAAATAGAATATATTTAAGCAAGAGAAAATTAATGAATCTTTGTTGATGTTCAATAATGGCTGTGGAATAAATGAATGAACTGTAGAAGGGGCAAAAGATGTAGGTTTAAGAATCATCCACACAAAAGTGATAATTGAAGTCATGGAGTCAAGTCTCTTTGAGTGCGGAGTATAGAGTGAGAACTGCAAGGTCTGAGACTGAGTCTTCGTTTTGCTCACCCTTCTCTAGCCCTCTTTTAGGGTGTAGGTGAAGAAAAGCAAATTACATAGAGTGGCTTGAGAGGTAGTACAATCTCTGATGAGTAGAATGTTGAGATAGAGCTAGATGAAAGGGAAATTGCTAGTAGGAAGGGTCCTTATGACAAAGCTGTTTGGTTCAGTGGTGATGAGATGAATAGCACTCTTAAGGCTCAGCCAGATTGTGCTGTGATGAGGGTAATGATGTTCAGGCCACCATGGAGACACAGAGCATGAGGGCCTAATTATTGTTTGGTCTGATTACCTTCTTCCTCAGAAAGGTCCTTCCTTCCCCTGTGCCCCAGTCCAGGTAGCTCTGTGAGTCCCCAAAGAGGTCTCACTTATACTCACTTTGAAGTCCAAGTTGACAGTGTGTAGGCATCTGTTGTTTCTTTCCTCTTATACTGTTCCTCCTCCTGGGTACTGGTCTTCCCCAGGTCTTCTAGACACTGCTGTTTTCTGTTCAGCACTGACTGGGAGGTTGGAAGTGGAGGGTGGAGAAAAGGAGGAGTAAAGGTAGAAAAGGGAAGGATAATTCAGAACTTGTATCACTCTGAGAAGCTCCATGACTTGCAAACACTTTGGGAGTAAAATTTTCTTATTTCTTTCTCTAAAGAAGATTTATGTATGGTTTTAGAATTATCCCTAAACCAAGGCAAATGTAGATAGAATCTTTGCTAAATTTTGAATCATTAACTACTCTTGGGAAGACATGTATGTAATGCTTTAAAAAAGTGAAATAAGTCAATTCTGTTCTCTCCCCTTTTTAGATAAAGCTATTTTGGAGTAAAGCTAATGCTGAACCGTCTGAGAAAGTCTCTCTTAGGATCTCTGTGACACAGTCTGATTCAATAGTTGGAATTGTAGCTGTTGACAAAAGTGTGAATCTGATGAATGCCTCAAACAGTATTACAATGGAAAATGTAAGTTGAGCTATTTTTTTAATGACAAGAAATGCATATTGAAAGAGAAAAAAGAAATTTTATTGCATTATTTTAAATATCTAAAGGAAATTTTATTAGTTTGTCTTCAAAAGTGTAAGTCATTGATTAGTAAAATTTTCACATAAAAAAGAATCTGCATCCCAGTGTTATGTTTGAAGGGGGCTTATGCAGTTGTGTCTTTACTGTTTTACATGAGAAATACCACCTAGAGTTTTCCCTCATTTCCATACTATAGTTAAATTTGAGAAACTCAAGAAAGTACTAGGAAATTCACTTGCACAATTCTTAATAATACTGGAGAAGAAAGCTTTAGATATTTTTGAAGTACTTTCTATTTTGGTTATAAGTAATGTTTATAAATAATTACAGTCCCCAGTAAATCAGGAATTTGCAGTATATTGGGGGACTGGCATTACTCATGTTAATCTATTGTAGAAAATTTATAAGCCAGGAAGCATATGAACATGTAGCAGTAGATGAACTAAGCCCATTTGCATTAGTCATTTTATTTTTATTTGTAAGTCCTTGATATATCCTTGTGTGCCATTGTCCTTTGTAATCTAAACCTATGTCCGTTGGTTGATCAGTACAGTGATTAACAATACACCAGGAAAAAAAATATGTTAAGGCTAACTTTGGTCATTATGTTGTAAAATTAATTTACTTGAGAAAAATTCTGTATTTTTCTTCAGTCTATAAAGCTAATTTTTCTCATTTTTTTTTTAGAAAACCACTTTAAAACCAATTGGTCATTTTTTAAATCTCTTTCTGACCTTTCCTAAGTTCACGTTATTCTTACAAGTGTATAAATCCACTGCTGTCGAGTTAATTCCAACTCATAGCCACCTTATAGGACAGAGTAGAACTGCCCCATAGGGCTTCCGAGGCTGTAATCTTTATGGAAGCAGACTGCCACATCTTTGGCTGGTGGGTTTGAACCATCTACCTTTTGGTTAGCAGCTGAGTGCTTTAACCACTGTGACACCATGGCTCTTATAACTTTCTAAATATCTTTATATTATTTCATTTTTTCTTTCCTATAGCTTGTGAGGTAGTAAGGAGAGACTTGTCATCCATTTATAGGTGGAAGGTGTGAGATGCAGAGAGGTTAAGTTGTTTGCCTGAGATCACAGAGCTAGTGAATGATAGAACTGGAATTGGAACACAGATCTCCTCACTCATAGTCCAGGACTCATCCCACTGCATTATGATGTGAGTGGACTGTACCTGTCAGGTGTCTTGAAAATTGTTCTTTGTGGCCCCTGATGGTGAGGAAAGCCAAATCAGCTTGTATAGTAGAGGTACTAAGCTTCCAATGCTCTATATTCTGGGCTAGGACTTATTAAGTAGGGCTCCAGCTTCCTCTGTACCTTAATAATTCTTTTGTCCCTGCTGTAAAAAAGGATTGCCAGGACTGTGGCTCTGTGATAAACACCGCTGTCCTGAAAGTGAGGAGAATGAGGACTCAGTGTCTGATTTGGTTTGGCAAGACTCAGATCATTCATGGTGTATTTATCAATTTGTTTTGTTAGATGCTTTATATATTTTTTGCTTTAAGAATTGTCTTTTTAAAAAGTTATATTTTATAGTTATTGCTGGTGTAGAAAAATATTAATTTTTGTAGATTGTTCTTATAGTAAGCAACTTTGTTGAGCTCTTTTATTAGTACTAGTAGTTTGTCTACTGATTGGTAGTTTCTTAGGTGTATGCTCACATCATCTGCAAATAATGGTCATTTCTTTTTTTCCATTTCAATCCTTACACCTTAATTCCCTTTCTTTTCTTTATAGCATTGGCCAAGACTTCCAGTACTATGGTAAACAGTAGCCATGATGGTGGACACTTGTTTTGTTTTCAGTCTTAAAGAGAGTACATCTAAATGTTACCATTAAGTATAATGTTTACTGAAGATTTTTAGTATAAAAACTTAACTAATAAAATATTTTTGTTTGATCCTAGAGTTTTATAATAAAATATTGAACACTATTAAATATTTTTTTCTGTACAATGAAGATAACTGTGATTTTCCTTTAGTTTATTAATATGATAGGTATCAGTAGACTTTCTGATATTGAATTGTCTTTGCTTCCTGAATAAACACTACTTGATCAAGATATATTTTTTTAATGCACTATTAAGTTTGAGTAGCTAATATTTAATTTAGGATTTTTTGTGTCTATATTCAAAGGTGAAATGAGCCTCTATTGTTATTTTCTGGTATTGTTTTTATCCAGTTTTAGACTCAAAATTACACTAGTCTCGTAAATGATCTGGATAGATTTTTTTCTTTTCCTATTTTTTTTTTTTAAGGTATTATGTGTTTTTATTATATTTCTATTTAATGTTGACACACACTAGTTAGCATTCTTAGTTAACATACACACAGACTATACACAATAAATGTTTCAATGTTCTGATTTGATATAATTTTAAGTCTTAAAGAGTCTAAATAACTGAATTAATACACCACTTAAACTATCCCTCTGGAATAGAGAGTCTCATTCCACTTCTTTATAAGATGTAAACCAGATTATTAAAAAATTTGAGACTTTTTCAGCCATTATTTCTTCAGATATTCTTTCTTTTTCTCCTCTCTTCATCTGAGGTTTCTGTTTTGCATATGTTGTTATTCATAATGGTGTTCCACAGCAACCTGGGGTTCTGCTCAAGTTTTTCATTATTTTTTTCTCCCTGTTCCTCATGCTGGATAATCTCATTTAACTTATCTTCAGGTTCACAAATTCTTTCTTCTGCCAACTCACATCTGCTCTTGAGTTCCTCTAGTGACTTTTCATGATGATTTTTGAATGATTTTACTTTCTAACTCTAGAATTTCTATTTGGTTCTTTTTTTTAAAAAAAAAATTTCTCTCTCCTTATTGGTATTCTCTATTTTGTGAGTTGCTGTTGAGTTGACTCTGACTCATAGTGACCCTATAGGACAGAGTAGAACTGCCCCACGGTGTGTTCCAGGAGCAGATGGTGGATTCGAACTGCTGACCTTTTGATTAGCAGCCACGCTCTTAACCACTGTGCGACCAGTGTTCCTACTGGTTATCTTAGTGGTTAGCTAATCATTGGACAGAGATTTCCGTAAACCAGTATTCCGTGAAGCAGTAAGTCTCCCACCCTTTGCAGAGGGGCTCTGTGTGTGTGTATTGGGAATGCTTTCAACATTCAAGCAGTTTACAACTGTGCCTTAGTCTTCACTTCCTGCTTGCTCAGGGTTTCAAGTTCAGCAGAGATGAGAGATTATGAATTTCTTGGGTCTTCCTGAGCGTGTGAACAGTCCTGTATATTAGAGTGGTCTTTTAGGACCTGTCTTAGTCATCTAGTGCTGCTATAACAGAAATACCACAAGTGGATGGTTTTAACAAAGAGAAGTTTATTTCCTCATAGTCAAAGCACGTAAAAGTCCAAATTCAGGGCGTCAGCTCTGGGGGAAGGTTTTTCTCTCTGTTGGCCTTCTTCTCTTCAGTGTTCCTCCGGACTAGGAGCTTGTCTGCGCAGGGACCCTGGTCCAAAGGACGCGCTCTGCTCCTGGCACTGCTTTCTTGATGGTATGAGGTCCCCCTGTCTCACTGCTCCCTTCTGTCTTTTATATCTCAAGAGATTGCCTCAGGACACAATCCAATCTTGTAAATTGAGTCCTGCCTCACTAACACAACTACCGCCCATCCTCCCTCATATTAACATCATAGAGGCAGGATTTACCACACATGGGAAAATCACACAATACTGGGAATCATGGCCCAGCCAACTTGATACATTTTTGGGGGGACATGATTCAATCCATGACATTCCACCCTTTGGCCCCCCCAAAATCACATCCTTGCAACATGGAAAACATATTTACCCCATCATATCATAACAAAAGTCTTAACTCCAAGTTCAAAATCCAAAAATTCCTCTTCATCTGTGAAATCTAGAATACAAGTTATCTGCTTCCAAATGTACAGTGGCAGAACAGACACAAGCTAGACATTTCCATTACAAATGGGAGAAACC
>NW_004444223.1:100872-126395 GCF_000243295.1 Trichechus manatus latirostris
AAATAATCTTCTGTTCTCTGAGACAATTTACACAATGGCCCTGCCCTCCAGACTCTAGGTATTGGCCACAGTCTCTGGATTCTGAGTGGAGGCCCATTGGCCCTGGGCATCAGCTCTGCCTTCCAGGCCCACTGGGACGGCAACCCTGCTGTCTTGGCTTTAGGTGCACCATTCTCCCAGTCCACCTGAGTGGCAGATCCACCCTTAGAAGCACCAGAGGCCATCGCTCCACCCTTTGAAACCCCTGAGGTCATGGCCATACCTTTTGAGACTGTGACATCTCAGCTTCTTGTGTCCCTTGTCTCTTCAGCTTCTGCTTCTGTTTCCTGTGGCCTCTTGGCCCTCGGGCCTCATGCCCGCATCTGCCCTGCTGGGACAAGTGTTCCAAAGCTCAATAGCTCCACTGGTAAGTGCCCAGAGGCACCCCACTCCGCCAGGAAGCCTCCTGCGCACAGGCACTCAGCTCTCTTGCTCCGTGGGTCGGCTCCAGCGCTGTCTCCCACTGGTCTCCTGGTTCTGCTGCTGTTGGTTCTCTGCCGCTGGAGGTTCTCTGCTGTTGCTGGTCCTCTGCCACTGGTGATTCTCTATCCGTTCATAGTTTCAAAACCGCTTCCACATTTTAGGTATCTGTTAGAGCAGCACCCCACTCTCTCGGTACCAAATTCTGTCTTAGTCATCTAGTGCTGCCATAACAGAAATACCACAAGTGGATGGTTTTAACGAAGAGAAGTTTATTTCCTCACAATCAAAGTAGGCTAAAAGTCCAAATTCAGGGCATCAGCTCCAGGGGAAGGCTTTTTCTCTCTACTGGCCTTCTTCTCTTCGGTGTTCCCCCGGACGAGGAGCTTGTCTGCACAGGGACCCTGGTCCAAAGGACGCGCTCTCCTCCTGGCACTGCTTTCTTGATGGTATGAGGTCCCCCCTTTTCCTATTTTATGAACAACTTGTGTAAGATGGGAATGAACTGTTTCTTGCATGTTTGATGGAATTGACTGGTGAATCCCTCTAGGTCAGGGGTTTATTTGGAGAAATGTCTTTGCCTGCTAGTACAATTTGTTTAACAATGCTTTTTGGTCTGTTCAATCTCTCTGTTTCTTCTTATACCAGTTGGAAATTATATACATATACATGTGTGCGCACACAGACATACACACATGCACACATATATAATACCCATCCATTTCCCATTTCATTCTAGGTTTTCAAATTCTTTAGCATCTAATTGTTATCTTGGGTCTGTACTTATTTTCCTCTTTTATTGTATATATTGTTTTTTGCATCCTCCCTCCCTTTCTCGTTGTCTCTCTATCTCTCTTTTAATTGATCTGGCCAGAGAAGCATCTTGTTGATCTTTCTTTAAGAGGCAGCTTTTGGTTTTATTAATCTTTTCAATTTTTGTTTTCTTCTTTTGTTATCTATTTCAGTTATTTCTGCCTTTATCCTTATTTCCTTTGTTGCTCTTTTTCAGATTTCTTGAGTTAAATGCTTAGCTTCTTTATTCCATTTCATTGTTTTCTGAGAAAAGCTGTAAATTTTTTTTCTAAATATTGCTTTAGGATTTATTTCTGCTATTTTATTTCATTAAAAAAATTTGTACTAATCTCTTTCTGTTTCTTTTTATTCTTCTTTACTGTAAGGTTGATCCTCAGGGACCAGAGCACTATTCTTGATTCTTCCTGTTAGCTGCCTCTGTTCATAGTTTCACTTTTCAATCCTTAGGGAAAAGCAGCACCAGGAGGAGATGCTTTCCCAAGGTTATGATCCACCAGTCCTGGGGGTTTGGAAGAGGAGAGGAGAAAGAATGAATGCTTGAGGGCCATGGATCTGTTTGTCCACATATGTTTTTCTTACTTTCTCACACCAGAAGGGCATAGGTACTGACCTGTGTTATCCTAGAAACACCTGCACAGGCAGTCTGGGCTGCTGCTGGTGCTGATTTTGGCAGTGAAGTTGCAAGGATTGGTTGTCCCTATGGCTACCCCCTGGAAAGAAGCAAGAGCAGAATTGACAAACCTTTCCTTTCACCTGTCATCTCACTGCTCTCTGTAGCTGCCTTCTGCCCCGGACTGAAGTCACCCACTTCCAGTTTGCCAGTTCAAGATAACTTTCATTCTTCCCAAGGTTTTCTCAGCCCCCTCATCCAAGTTTCCTGCTTGGTTTTATTGTTTCTCTAAAGTTGGTTCTGGGGAAGGAGTTAGGAGCCTGTGATACTAGACCATTTTCGCTTCTTTCTTGCTAATTTTATACATGCTGCCGAGAGGTTGTTGAATTCCTTGGAATAATTTAAGTGTACTAGATCTTCCAGGAATAATTTTCACACACCAGCCTTCCTCTCATTAGCTTGTGCGGCAGCTTTGGCAGTACCTTTTTTATTGAACCAGTGAAAAAAGGGAGGATTTCTTTATGAGATAGATGCTTCTTCTGGAGTTATTTCCATCCATTCATGCGGGAGTGACAGCAGAAGCAGATCTTGCATGTATTTGTGTATTGTGGCAGAGTTTGGAACTAAAACATTTTCTCCCCGTTATGTCTGACTCTGGCTTTATTGTCTGTAGTTGTGCTGGCTATATTTGCCAGATTGCTGAGAACATTATGAAATTTTCTCTTTTCTTATTCTGCTGTTTTCTTATTGGTGCCTGTTCTAGCGTCGTGTCTGCTTACCATGGGTGTAGCAGTGGTTTATTGTTAACATGGCAGTAACAGTAGAATCTTTCATGTTTTTTGACCCTGGCTTTGTCCTAATTTGTCTGGCTAATGCTAATGTAAATAAGGGAGAAGTATCAAAGTAGTTACCAGAAAATGACTATAATATCTTAATGTTATTAAATATCTTTCAGAAAACAATTACTTCGAAGTAGCCAGATATTTTTAATGAATACTATTGACTTTCTCTTTTTCATAGTTTAGAAGTTTATAATTGTTTTGTCCACATTTAGACTTTAAAAATTGTTTGTTGTATACCTTAAAATTGCTTCTTTGGCTTTTATTCTATTGAACAGTCAAATATATATGAATGTCAGAAATATTTATCTCTAAATGTAAAATTGATAACCATGAATAATGTTACACAATATTTGAAGAATGCAATCCTCATTTGGATGGTATGGATGGGTCCTCACTATTAGGTTGTTCAACCTTACACCCAAATAAGAATCTTCTCTGTGAATGCGTGATGGTCTAGTACCTGCTTGTATTCAGCCATTCAGATATTTACTGAGGTTCTTTGTGTGCTAGGATCTGTGGTGAACTGGATGTACTAAATTCCTCCTCTTCTTAGGGATTTCCATCTGGTGCTTGAATATTTCCAGAGAGGCAGAGTCTCCCATTTTATGATGTATTTCATTTAGCTGATGGGTAGTTTTAAATATTTAAATGTTTGAGTGTTCTTCTTTATATTGTGTGGAAACTTGCATCCTGGAACTGTTCTCTTTGATTGTGTGGTATGAATCTTTTTCTCTTCCACCAGGCAACTCTTCTCTTTCTTTTGTACCTTAAACATCTCCAGTCCTTCAGTTGCTTCTCTAGACTTCTCCATCTTGATTATCATTTTTTACGGATGTGCTCCAGTTTCGCAAACATTTTTAAAAAATGTTAAAAATTAAACACCAGACTCTAGATGTGTTCTAGTTTACGCAGTTTGTAGCGCAGTGGTTAAGTCTGAACTCACCAGTGGCTTTATGGGAGAAAAGACCTGGTGATCTGCTCCCATAAAGATTACAGCCTTGGAAACGCTATGGGGCAGTTTTTCTCTGTCATACAGAATCACTGTGGGTCAGAGTGGACTCCATGACACACAACAACAACTATATGCTTTGTTCTGGACAAATTGTCTATTAGTGTCAGTAAAGATTATATTACACCTTGGACATCTATCAACCAACAGAGAAAATAACTGCCCTGGCTTCTTGGTGGCAGGATATGGCTTGAAGGATTTGGACTCTGTTATCTCCAAGGGACCTTTAATCCTAATCTCCATTTTTCTCTGAAAAGCCGAGATCCTTTTTAGGCCCTTTTATTTTCTGTCTGAGTTGTTTAGGTTTTATTCATTTATTTTTTTGTGTGTGATTATCAAAGTAACACCAATATTGAAAAGTGTAATGATGGTTTCCACATTTTTTAAAAGTTAGTTGAAAGCATACTGTATATATGCTTTTTACCCAACCCATCACAGGTATTTCCTCATGTTATTAAAGTAATTTTATAAACATCTTTAAAAGTATAACATCTAACAAGGATAGAGCATTTCCTAGGTGCCAGATACTCTGCTAAGCATTTAAAAAAAAAAAGCAAAAACAGTGTTATTGAGACAAAATTCACATACTATATAATTCACTCATTTAAAATATACAATTAAATGGCTTTTCGTATATTCATAGATAAGTGCAGCCATCACAATAGTCAATTTTAGAAAATTTTTATTGCCCACAAAAAGAAACTCTGTGGCCCTTCCCCATCACTCCCCCTCCCCAGTCTCTCTATCCTTTCCCCTCTCCAGCCCATGACAACCACAGATCTATTTTCTGTCTGTATAGATTGGCCTATTTTGGACGTTTCATATAAATGAAATCATACAATATGTGATCGTTTGTGGCTGGCTTCTTTCACTTAACATAATATTTTCAAGGTTCATCCATGTTGTAGCATGTATCATTACTTCATTCCTTTCTATGGCTGAATGATATTCAGTTGTATGGATATACCACATTTGATTTATCCATTCATTAGTTGATGAACATTTGGGTTGTTCCTACTTTTTGGCTATTATGAGTAATGCTGCTATGAATGTTTGTGCACAAATTTTTGTGGGGATGTTTGTTTTCATTTTTCTTGGGTATATACATAGGAGTGGAATTGCTGGGTCATGTGGTAATGCTATGTTTGTCTGTGGTGATGCCAGACTATTTTCCAAAGTGGCTGCAACTATTTTACATTCCCAGCAGTATATGAGGGTTCCAGTTTCTTCACACCCTCACCCACACTGTTTATTATCTGTCTTTTTGACCATGACCATCCTAGTGGATGTGAAGTGGTATCTGTGGTTTTGATTTGCATTTCTTTTATGGATAATGATGTTGTACATCTTTTAATGTGCTTATTGGTTGTTTGTATATCTTCTTTGAAGAAATGTTTATTTGTATGTACTTTTTATGTATCATTTAATTTAATCTTTACATCAGCTCTATAAGGTAGCTATACATATTATGTCCACTTTACAGAAAAAACATGTTTGCATAATCTGCATCATATGGATGCACTATAATTCATTAACTATTCTCCTAAATTTGGACATTTGTTTCTCCTTTTCCCATACTTGCCGGTATTTTCTTAGCTTAGAGTTAAAGGCTATGATCATTTTAAGGCTCTATATTTTTAATATTAAATTCTTTTCTGGAAAAACGATACTAAGTTATACTTCTGCAGCAGTGTATGAAAATGTCCATTTTACCCACTCATGCTAGCAATGAGTGCTGTTCTTAAAAAAAAAAAATAGCATTGCTAATGTGATAGATTTAAGTATCTCATTAAAAAATTATACCTCATCGATGTTATAATTTGATTTGCTTTGATTATCAATGAGGTTGATTTTTTCTGCTTATTAATAATTTTCATTTTCTTTTGTGAATTGTTTGTTCATTTTTTTAAATTTAGGTAACTGGCATTTTGTAGAACTTACATTAGTCTCTATGAAATTTACCCATTTATTTCTTCTAGAAGTGTGGGTCATTTTTAATGCTGAGCTGTACATGTTAGTCTTGTCAATCCAGAGACATTTAATATCCTCCTTGGTAAAACTCAGGCCCACACGTTTTAGGAACTCTCAGTTGCTGAACAGAGTAATGAATTCTGTTCTTAAATAAGAAATCTAATTTTGGCTTATTGGTTCATGAACAAGGTGTTCACATATTTATTACTTCTCAATTTGTTCATTTTCAAATTTGATAAGCATGTGGGCTATCTCTTATCTAAATTACATATAGACATTGTTGTGGCAGACAGAGCAAGGTTGATACAGATCCATTCATTTCTGTGTTTGCTATCTCCTCCTTAGGTGGTCCATGAATTGGAACTTTATAACACAGGATATTATTTAGGCATGTTCATGAATTCTTTTGCAGTCTTTCAGGTATGTTTCATTTGCTATGTAATTTGAAAAGATAGTAATGTCTTTTACTATTGCAGACTTTTTGAATTTAATAAATAATCATTATGAAATATTAACCTTTTATTAAATGTGTTGCTGAAGTACAGTTTGTTATATTAGTATAATTTGAAATGGAAAGAGAATCATCCTTTCAGTTTTAAAAGCAAATAGAAGAACTCAGCCTTAGAGAAATTAATGGAATTGTCCTTAAACAAATAACTTCTTTCCTTTATATTACTTTTCTTGCCCTTGAAATGACTATGGGTGTATGTGTGTGTGTTTGTGTGTGTGTGTGTGTGAGAGAGAGAGAGAGAGACAGACAGACAGAGAGATATTCTGATTGGTTGAGTGTACACACGTTTGTACCCAAGCTTTCAAAAATGAGCAAGAGTGAGTCCAGAGTATGGGAGACTCCTGTGATCATTTAAACTTTTTAGAGATCATTTAAACTTTAGAGATCATTTAAACTTTTACTTTAAAAGAAAACTAAAAATTATTCTTTCTAGGAATGTGGCCTTTGGGTACTGACAGATGCAAACCTTGTGAAGGATTACATTGATGGTGTTTGTAAGTAAAACATGGCAATATGATTGTAAAGTATTTAAGTCTTTCATCTCAGATATTTAATAGTACTTACACAGATCTAGGTATTTTCTGGCTTAACATGGATATATGATTTTCATTTTCAGCTCTCTTGTCCTGAGAATATTTGGAATTTAATGTATTTGGAAGTTGAGGTTTTCATCCTGGCCATGATGTCAGAATGTTTGTCTGGGCTGCTATCTAAATCTTTGAAATGAATGCTTTCCATTGCTCTCTGTAATTTGAGGGGTTATATTTTTGGACACAGTGGAACCTTCTGTGCCATAAACATGCTTTATATTACAAACTGCTGATATTTTTGGAATTAGATAAAAGGAGAAACATGTTTTTGAAAAATCTGTGTTCACCGTGGTGTTCACCTGGAAAATAATCCAGATGCCACAAAGTATGCTGGCATACGTATGTGTGTGTTTGTATATTTGCACACATGTGCACACACACGCGCACGCACACACACATTTTGTCAATCTCGAGAGATTTCAGTTCTTCCTGGGCAGGATCAATCTATACATCCCAAATTCCCTGAATTGCTGAATGGGGTGGTTACAGTGTAATGATAAGAAGTGTCATTTTAGGAAGAAGTCATAAAATGTTTTGACTTAAGTAAATATATAAATGAGAATGATTAACTCTAGAAGGCATTCTCCTTTCAGGTAAAATTATGACAATATACCATCTTGAAAGGCTTCCCGAACTGTCACAGTTTCTATCCCTGAATTCCCTATTTCTGTCAGAAGTGTTCTCAGTTTCTCCACACTAAGCCTCAGGCTCTCTGGCTTTAGGCTGCTTCTTGCTACCACCATACCCTCAAGTCTCTGCCTGAAGCTAGGATTTGTTTCCATTTTGGAAATCTTCCACGTACTACTCTTCCTACTTCCTTGTTCCATCCTACCAGTTTAGCGTCTGCAGATATTCGGTTTTGACATTTGAATTTCTGACCTCCAGTCTAACTCTTTGCCCAGTTTTTATGTCCAGCCCAGTTGGTGTCTTCTAGCCTGTTGATGCCTGCTCTTGCTCTGACTAGGCTGTTAGTGTACATACCTGTCTTAGTCTTGATGGATACTTTCTGACTTACATTTCCATGAAACCCTTAACAATTTTATTTTAGCTTCTCTCTTCTGGATTCCCTACCTACACACTGACCTGCTTCTTCAGGTGTCATGTTCTGGTTGCTTCCTTCTCTATTAAGCTGTACAGCAAAGCTGGAAGGGTGGTTTCCCTTGGCTCCTGTGCTTTGTCACCAGTCATTTCAGCTTGAGTTTTACTGTTTCTTTTTACTGAAATTCAAGATAATTTCCCTCTCAGTCCTTGGAAATGTAGATAATTTATTCAGTTCAGTTATTGGGCACAAACAAGTCATATATATATATTTTACATGACTTCTAAGAGAATTCTTGATTCTTAATTTTTGGGAGTCAGAGTGGTAACAATAAATAATCTAAAAGATAAATTTATAGTCTTGAAGACTTCATGAAGTAATTTTGATCTTTATATATTAGAGACACATAGTGCATTTAGCTTTCCTCATATAATCCTCTATCCTGGACAACCTTCCAAGCATCTATTTTTTTCCATTCTCTCTTCATCAGCCTCAGGTTTTGCCCATCTTTGTTCGTATTTACTTATTAAATCCTGTCTGATGGCCACAGGAATACTCATTCTGTGTCAGTAATACTTATTATATCCTTTACCTTTTATGAGAGCCTTTTTCTGTCTTTTCACTGTAACAGAAGAAACCTGATACTCTCATGAGCACATTGTGTCCCTAGATACCTCCTTATTTTTTTGCCTTTCTTCTGGATCAGTGTCATTAGGTACATAGAGTTTAGTGTTTTTTTGGCTGCCTTCTGACTACTGTTCAACAACCCTTAGCTAAGAGCCTCTTATAATTTAAAACTCTTAAAATTATTTTAATTATAGCTCTTTCTGTCATCATTGAGGTCACTTACTTTCTGTTTCTCCTATACATTGATGACTCTTACAAAAGATTTAAAGTCTTACTCCTGTTGTCATCCCAAGAGATATGAATGTCCACATGGTTGACCAATCCAATGAACACTATCCTGTGATCACCACTATGGCAACAATAGTCACCCAAGGCCATATTAGATCATCACTTGAACCCTGCTCCACTCCTAACACTTCAAATGCTTATCCTTCTATCTTGTATACTCCTTCATTCTCCTAAGTCTATTAGACATCTTCTTTGGCCTTACTAAGATCTTTAGTCTCTTGACTTCTCCCAGTCCTTATGAGTTATTGGCTCCTTCTGCCTTCACTTTGCTCTGATACCTGGCCTGGGCCACATGACTTATCAATTTGGTGGAATTTCTTCCTAGTCCCTTGTCCGTTCATCACATCTTCCCTGTGAAACTCAACTCTGGAACAACTCAACTGTTTATTCTTACAGCTCTGTTTCTCCATCCAGATGCCCCATAAATACCTTGAATTTAATATTTCACAAACCAAGTTAATAAAGCATGACATAACCCTCGCAACTTTACTCTTCCTTCCATATCTCTGTTAATGAATCATCATCTGCTGTACCCAGATGTCCAAATCAGAAACCCAGAACTCACTCCTAAATCCTCCATCTCTTTCTTTCAGAGGTGAAACAACATAGTGGTTAAGAAAGGAATTTGCCATCAAATACTTGGCTTTGAATTTTGACTTAATGATCGAGGGCAAAGCCATTAGTCTCTCTAAGCCTCAGGCTTACCCTGCAGAATAGCGCTTATAATAGTACTGTCTTATAGGGTTGTTATGAGGTTAAATGCAAAAACACCTACAGTGTTTAGCACATGTTTGGCACTTGGTAAGCCTGCAATGATCTGTTATCCTGTCCCTCAGATCCAGTTTGTTCATTCGTTATACATAGATAGTGATGATATTAATTGCATGCCTAGCATGTACTAGTTAATGGGAATACCAAATCGGTCTACTGGGGCAGACCAACATGCAGTTAGAAGAGTGTGCTAAAGGACTGCAGAGTGCCATACCTGCACACAGAAGGCATCCAACCAGCAGGCACAGCAAAACCATCTCTCGAGACTACCCACTGCTTCCCTCTGTAGCTTCAGGCCCTCATTACTGTCCATTACTTGACCATTGAAGTGGCTTCCTAACTAACTCTTTTTCCTGCCTTCATTTTCCCCCAGCTCTAAACCATTGTTCACACTAATGCCAGAGTTATCTTTCTAAAACATGGGTTAGGTCATCTTCTAATTTATTTTACAACCTTCAATGGGTCACCATTGCTTAAAAGTATAAGTTCAGATCCTTCAACATGGGATACTTTACACTTTAAAATCTGGACCCAACCATTCTTTCTCCTCTCATTTTATGTCACTCTTACCAAATATTCATTGTCATATCCTGAATATGGCTTTGTACTTGGCTCACTGTGTGTTTTTTTTTTTTCTTATATGGGATGTTCTTTATCAAGACTTGAGACTGTACAAAATGGAATGTCTATTCCACTTGTTTTCTCCTAGCCAGACCCTTAGTCATCAGATTCTGTGTAAAATCAACCATTCTCTGCATTGTACATTATGCATATGTCTGTTATCACCCACATTGTGTTTATTACAGTTTTCTGTGTATCTGCCTCCTCCATAGTCTTATCAGTGAGTTCATTGCATTCATCTTTGTATCATTGGTACTTATTACAGTGTATTTTTTTTTCTTTTTAATTTGAAATAATTTTAGACTTACAGAAAAGATGAAAAAATAGATGCTCAGAAGTCTTTCTGGCAACATAGCTTCTTTTTATAAGAAAAAAGCCAATAAACTGGGTGATTGTAGCATCTCATGGCTGGTGTAGCCAATGATAATCAGCACTAGGGAGCTAGAAAGAGAAGAAGGGTAGTAGGATTGTAGGTTGCTTTAAAAATGTGATTTAAATTTTTAAATTTTTTTTCTAGCATCTAAACTGTAAGTATTTTTTTCAGATATTGGCCATAGGGGTAGGGAGCATTTTTTCTAGTTCTGGCTCTGCTGACTTATCTGGCTCTCAGGTTTCTCATCTAAAATGAGAGGGTTGGACAAGACAAACTCTAACGGTCTCTTCAGCTGAGGGTGCTATGATTCTGTGGACTAAGTTTATAATTCATTTTCTTCAGTGATTTTTTTCTAGCAGTTGTCAATGTTTATTTTTAGATGACAGTCCAGAGGTTGCTGAGAGGTTTGTGGAGGAAAGTGAAGCATACATGGTAGATTTTCATGACTTTTCTTCGATTAGCAATCCACGTGTCAGAAAGCATTTTCCAGAGACTTGGATTTGGCTAGACTCCAACATGGGGTAAAAATTTTATAGAGTTCCTTACTTATATATTTTTTGTTTAGTGTTTATTTTAAATAAGTTTTGCTCTTTTAAATGTTTAAGTACATAGTGTGATTAAGAGCTAAGTAGAACAAGAGGTTTTTGTTTTAGAATGATGTTTATCATATTTGATTTTATCTTAGTATAGTATTTAATAAAGCCACATGCAAATTGTGGTGATGTGAGTATTATCAAGGAGGTAAGGATTTTAATTGCATGCCTGGCCTCAGGCTGTGATCTTTTTCTGATGAAAGGTTATTTTCACTTCTATTGAAGTCATGGTCCCTGATGGAGAAAAATTCCTGGGAGTACATTTGTTGCCTTGGGGTGGAAAGCACTCATGATTACTTCCTGCTACCTTGTGGCAGTGCTTCTAACTGAATCCCACTCCTTGTAAAACATCCCCATAAACCCCAGGGAGGGAGACACGGATGGTAGAAGGAATTTGGATTAGCTGACAACACCTGTTACTTGGCCTGGTGATTGAGCATGTAAATCATGAAATGTACACAGTGTGTTATAGTCAGCCATTTAGGGAAACTTCAAGTAAGATGTAAGTAAAACCTCAAAAAAAAAACCCAAAACAAATAATAACGCTAACAGGGTTACAGAGAAAAAACTTCTCTGCAAAGTGAGAGAAAAAAATGAAGTTCAGTCTGAAAACACTTATGCAAAATTTATGAAAATAATGTTCATTCTGAAGATATAAACATTGTAGAAAGATTTTATTGGGATATGGATCAGTATGCAGTATTATGACCTAGTTCTTGAGAACTTGGAATCTACTATTTCATACGTATTTCTTTTTAATGGTTTTAAATTCAGATATGTAAATGGTTTGGAAAATTACAGTTCTTCCAAAAAATAATTTTAAGTTATGTTGACTTATTTTGAAAGGTGTGGGAGCCATTTCTTGGTTTTATGATTTTTTGTTTGTTTGTTTATCTTGACTTCAGTTCCAAGGTTTACCAAGAATTTGAAGTTACTGTGCCTGATACTATCACTTCTTGGGCAGCTACTGCTTTTGTGATCTCCGAGGACCTAGGTCTTGGACTGACAACTGCTCCCGTGGAGGTAGAATGTTAAAGGGCTGCTTATAAATTTACAGTGCCACAAAGCTAAGAAATTGTCAGCTCTTCAGTGGATTTAAAAAAAAAAAGATTGCTTATAATGTTGATCACAGTTTGAGATTCCTTCATTTTGCCTGTTTTCTATTTATATTGTAAGCTGTAGTAAACTACTGAATGTACTAAGTTTATATTAAGATAGAAATCGAAAAATTTGAAATAGCCCCTGATTTAGATTGCTTTAGACCAGTAGCTCTCACCTCTGGCAGACCTGAAGCCCCCTTTTTAAAACAGATTTCTTGTGTTGCCCCTTTATTTCCTGAGATGAAATTCATAGGTAATATAACCTACCTTTACATATAGTTTTTTGTAAAAAAAATCAGTGTAATGCCTAGGTGAAATAATAAGGAAAAATAAAATGAAAGTAATATAAAATAATAGGTATTTCAGTATGTAAATGACCAGGCACAGCTACAATAGAAAGCATAGTGAAATACTTAGCTGTTTACCCCATGAATAGAATCTTCTTGCATGTAACAGCTATGAATGCAGTTTGACACACATGCATCATTTTGAATACGTGCTGTTTGTGGTAATGTAAATTTCTGAAACCGAGCTGCAGTTTTCACTTAATTTATAAAATAGTTGTATTGATAAAAAAATTCATTGTGAATTAAAAAATGGTTTAGGTTTATATATAAATTGGAATTAGGTTCTAGGCTCACATAATTATAAACACGTGCTTTATCTGCATGATTGTCTGAAGGGACACTCGAGTCACGTGGAACATGGAACAGTTCTTCATTGGCGGAGATTGTCCTGAGCACTGCAGACTTTCACCCACAAAGTGCTAATCGAACCCTTCAATCATTGTGACAATCTAAGATGCTTCTACAAATGTCCAAACTGACCTCTAGAGGGAATTACTGCTGCTCAGAGACGGGGGTGGGAGAGTGGGGTGGAGTGGATTGGGGTGGGGATCATCCTCCCCCGCAGGACCTGGCCAACAATATGGGAGTGGGTCACCAAAGAAGAAGTATGTATGTGTGTATGTGTAGAAGGTAGTTATTAGAACACCAGTGGGCCTGCCACGTTTAGATTCTCCACACTTGCTTCTAAAACGGGCTGCTTCATTTGGCCAATGGTTTTTTAAAGCAGAATGGTACAGTAAATATAGCATAGTAGAAAGGGCACTTGCTTTGGCATCAGACACACTGGAATACAGTTCTGGCTTCTCTACTTACCAACAGTGTGAGCTTGTACTCGTTACAGAGATCTCGGAGCTTTAGGTTTTTTTTCCTTTAAAATAGGAGCATAACAACTGCCTTATAGGGTTGCAACGATTAAACGAGATAATTATGTAAAATGCCTGGTTCATAATGGGCACACAGTAAAATGTAGTGATTATCATTAAATCACTTTGCCATCATTCATTTAGGATAAGTTGTCATTTACTTTCTGTTTATAGGAAAGTGGACGTTTCTAGGTGAAGTTATAGGCTTCACAGGTTTTGTGAGGATTGCTTTTAATTGCATAAAACATGAGGCATTTTGACCTGAATGAAAATATGTACTCATTGTGTTCTTTCCAGCTACGAGCCTTCCAACCATTTTTCATTTTTTTGAATCTTCCCTACTCCGTTATCAGAGGTGAAGAATTTGCTTTAGAAGTAACAATATTCAATTATTTGAAAGATGCCACTGAGGTAATATATTCAAACTTTTGTTAATGATTTACTTTTCAGGAGAAAATATATTCTTATTACGTAGAGATTGGGTTGTGTAGTGGTTGGGTATCTGGGCATCTAAGCATTTTATACATTTCTGGGAGATTGAAAATAGACTTACTTTGTCAGTAATTTCATTTGTTTATTATGTCTAAGGTTATTATTAGCATGTCTAAGCTAATTCTTGGAGTCCTGGTGGTGCAGTGGTTAAGAGCTTGGCTACTAACCAAAAGGTTGGCAATTCAAATCCACCAGCTGCTCCCTGGAAACCGTATGGGGCAGTTCTACTCTGTGCTATAGGGTCGCTATGAGTTGGAATCGACTTGACTGTAATGGGTTGTTAGGTTAATCATCTGCTTAATTTCCAGCACAGGTTCTCCATTTTAGCCATGTTACTTCCTCATTATCTCTGAGGCATGTCTTTCTCTTTCCTGTCCCCCTGCATTTTCTCATACTTTTCCCACATCTAGAATGTATTGCCACTTTATCACTGCCGTTCTGTGCCCACTGCAGTTGGCAAGATTTATTCCTTTCAAGACTTGCCTCAAAAGATACATTTCCTGAGGAATCTAACCCATTCTGTTATGTTTGTAGTCCTCATGTTTATACAGTGTGTTATATTTTCAAAGATTTGTTGTTTGTGCCACATGCCTTTTGTCTGCATAGCTATTTAGTTCCCTGAAAGTCAGGAATTAGGCCATTGTTTGTATTTTGCCCATGTTAGTGTTAATCAAATGATTGATTTGGTAGGGATATGTAATTAATTTTATTACATGAAAATACCACAGTCTCTTTAGCTCTATATCCATAAGTAAATTGGTTTTTATTTTTTATTTCTGCTTTTTAATCAAACCAACATGGTACAGTGTAAAGAGCAAAGGATCTAGAGTCAGAAAGCCAGGATTCAGTTTTCAGCTCTGTCACTTACCAGAATATAATTTCTTTATATGTGAGATGGGAATCGTAATTATCTCTACAAAAAGTATTTTGAGAAGCATATGAGAAAGTAAGTGAGAAAACAATTCATAAAATGTTAAGGCCTAGAAAAATGCTATTCTTTTTTTTTGGATATGTATTTATTTATTGTGCTTTAGATAAAAGTGTACAGAGCAAATTAGTTTATTAAACAATTAGTACACATATTGTTTTGTGACATGGGTTGCCAACTCCATGACATGTCAACACTCTCCCCTTCTCAACTTTGGGTTCCCCATTACCAGCTTTCCTGTCCCCTCCTGCCTTCTTGTCCTTGCCCCTGGGCTGGTACGCCCATATAGTCTCGTTTCGTTTTATGGGCCTGTCTGATGTTTGGCTGAAGGGTGAACCTCAGGAGTCACTTTAGTACTGAGTTAAAAGGATGTCTAGGGGCCATACTCTTAGGGTTTCTACAGTCTCTGTCAGACCAGTAAGTCTGGTCTTTTTTTGTGTGAGTTAGAATTTTGTTCTACATTTTTTTCCAGCTCTGCTTGGGCTGCTCTGCTGTGATCCTTGTCAGAGCAGTCAGTGGTGGTAGCCCGGCACCATCTATTTGTGCTGGACTCAGTCTGGTGGAGGCTGTGATAGTTGTGTTCCGTTAGTCTTTTGGACTAATCTTTCCCTTGTGTCCTTGGTTTTCTTCATTCTCCCTTGCTCCAGATGAAGTGGGACCATTGGAGCATCTTAGATGGCTGCTCACAAGCTTTTAAGACCCCAAACGCTACTCACCCAAGTAGAACATTTTCTTCATGAACTATGTTATGCCAGTTGAGCTAGATGTCCACTGAGACCGTGGTCCCCAGAGCCCTCAGCCCAGTAATTCGGTCCCTCAGGGAGTTTGGATGTGTCTACGAAGCTTCCATGACCTTGCCTTGGTTAAGTTGTGCTGACTTTCCCAGTATTGGGTACTGTCTTACCGTTCACCAAAGTTACCACGTATCTATTGTCTAGTTAGTATTTTTCCCTCTCCATCCCTCCCCTCCCTCATAATCATCAAAGATTGTTTCTTTTTGTGTGTAAACCTTTTCAAGAGTTTTTATAACAGTGGTCTCTTACAATATTTGTCCTTTTGTGGTTGACTTATTTCACTCAGCATAATGCCCTCCAGATTCCTCCATGTTGTGAGACGTTTTGCAGATTCCTCATTGTTCTTTATCGTTGTGTAGTATTCCATTGTGTGTATGTATCATAGTTTGTTTTTGGGCAGAGAAATACTATTCTTGATGAGACTGGCAACTTTGTCATAATTTATAAAAGGTCACAACCAAGATACACTTCAGGACGAATGTTTGAGTCATATTTTCCTTGGAGTAATTTTAGCAAATACTCTCAATGAATGTGATAACATTTTATCCTGTTTGTTTCACATTTTTCTGTTGGGACCAGTGTCCCAGGATGACACAGTTAAATCAGGCAGGTGGCATTGTCAGTACATCAAATAACTTTTCTGGACTCATCCTTACCACCAATGGCTTAGGATAATGAGAGAACTTAGTATTAGTGGGAAGAGTAGAAGTGGAGCTGAAGGGTACCCTTTCCCCAGATATTTTTCAGTACAAGGGCAAAGTGTGTAAGAGAGGTGAAATTTTTCCTGGTGCCCTTTTATTCTCTCCTTGGCTGAATCTTTTTCTCATCTTTCTCTAGTCTTGGACCTCACAGGTATAATAGCACTCAAGTGGTGTTAAGACAACACTTTACTGAGAGCATTATTCTACAAAACCATTGATAATATTTTTTCTTCTAGGTTAAGGTAATCATTGAGAAAAGTGACAAATTTGATATTCTAGTGACTTCGAATGAAATAAATGCCACAGGACACCAGCAGACCATACTGGTTCCCAGTGAGGATGGGGCAACTGTTCTTTTCCCAGTCAAGCCAGCACATCTGGGAGAAATTCCTATCACAGTCACAGCTGTTTCACCGACTGCTTCTGATGCTATCACCCAGAAGATTTTAGTAAAGGTAAATATGTGAAATATTAAATAAATGAAATGAAATACATAATTGAAAAGCAAACAGAAGGTGGTTTTCTTCTCAGTTAAATTTGTTGGTAAGACCTAGTAGGTTGCCTCCTCCACCTTCTTGTTAATACATAATTATTCTCTCATATATCACATATATGTTTTAGAAGTAATTACCAATTTCCCCTTTAAGTAATCGAGGAGTAAGACCTGTAAAAATGGTGTGGTGGAGGCATCTGACCTCTTACTTCACAAAGGGGAAGGAGAATCAGCATCAACAGCCCAAGGCTGATTTCTATGAGGTGGAGGTCAGACATGCCTCCTTTCTCCCAATTCTGACACTATCTATCCCTCCCATGGCGGTCTTTACTTATCTGCTGAGTTCTATAATTTGTTACAATGGCCACACAGAACTCACAGACAATATTCATGATTATGGGATTCATTAGTGAAAGGTTACAGTTCAGGTTCAGAAATGCTCAGGAGACAGTTCTTTGATCAGGACAGCCTCTTCTCAACTGTGCCCACAGACAGGTCTCTCCCTGGCCCTTGGCCCCTCAGCCCCTTGGCGTGGCCTCTGCCTTGCTTGGGCAAGTGTTACAAAGCTCTTTTAGCCCCGCCAATAACTGCCCAGAGACACCCCATTCCACCAGTAAGCCTTGGCCTGAAGGTGCTCAGCTTTCTAGCTCTGTAGGTTGGCAAACCTAGCTCCACCAAGTGCCCGGAGGCACCCTACTCTGCCAGCAAGTCTCTTGCTAGAAAGTGCTCAGCTTTCTTGCTCTGTGGGCTGGGAAGCCCACTGCACTGACTCCTGTGGCCTTCTGCCGGTCTCCTTCGGTCTCCTGGTTCTGCTGCCGCTGTTTCTCTGTTGCTGCTTCTCACTGTACCTGGTGTTACAGCTCCTGCTCTCTCTCTCAGTGTCTCTGTTTAAGCCTAGCGGGATGGCAAAACTGACCAGTCCCCTCGTTAGGGTTCCATATACCTCATTTGCATCATCCCACTCAGTCATTTGGTGGGAGTTACAAAGACTATGGCTAGAAGGGCAATATTAAGTAATTCATTGCACCATAGACTATAAAGCAAGTCTTTTTTACACTCAATTATATCTAAAACTGTTAATTGGGATCCTACTAAATTGTGATCAAGTTGAAATGTAGATTTAGAATTTCAGAACTCCTCAGTGTAGGTAGGCAAGGTTTTGCAGATTTTTCCAGAGAAGTTATTATGTGTAAAAAGGCAGCTCAACATAGTTGGTAAACACTTGGGTTCTGCAGTGAGACAGCCCTTGGTTCAAACCCTACCTCTGCCAAATGGGACTTTGGGCAAGGTACTTCATCCCTCTGGGTAATAATGGGACCGACATCAGAGTGTTTTTCTCATCACCCTTTCATCTTCTTTATCATTTCCATTGCTAGTCCCTGAAATGTTCTGTCTAATTTAACTAAACTAAAAATTCATTAACAAATTGGAATTCAGAATCAAGAAACAGTAAGTATTTATCTAGCCAAACACAAACTGCAGAAACAGCATGCTTGTCTTCCTATCGAAATCTATCTCATATCTGTAATAGGTTAGTAGAGACCATGTTAATTGCGTTCCTTGTTTTTGACAGGCCGAAGGGATAGAAAAATCATATTCACAGTCCATCTTATTAGACTTGACCGATGACAAGCAACGAAACGCGCTGAAAACTTTGAGTTTCTCGTTTCCTCCTGAGACAGTGAGTGGTAGTGAAAGAGTGCAGATCACTGCAATTGGTAAGGATAGGGTATATCACCATCTGCTGGTTTATTTGTATATGGCAATATATATTTCCATCTATTTATAGAGGTATTTTCTTATGTAGTTCTAATGAGAAGAGTTTGCAGAAAGTTTTTAGTTTGTACCAACTGCTGATTTCAATAGAAAAGCTGTCAAAATATATATCCTAGACTACTTCTCACTCTTCATTGTGCATATGAATCACTCAAAGATCTTGTTAAAGAGCAGATTCTGGTTCAGTAGGTCGGGGGTAGGGCCTGGGATTCTGCATTAATAACAAACTCCCAGATGGTGTTGATGCTTCTGGTTTGTGGACCACGCTTTGAGTAGCAAGGCCCTGACTAGAATGTGGCTGGTGGGAGGGGTTATTTCTAAGAGCAGAGCTTGTGGCTTCTGTGGTTCTTGACCACTGGTGAATATCAGAATCTCCCATGGAGCTTTGTGGAAACACAAATATCTGGACTCTAAACCGACTAAATTAGAATCTCTTGGCCGTATGACTAGGACTTGTATATTTTGAAAAAGTTCCCTGAGTAGTTCTGACAATCACCTGGGGTACTTCTGTGCAGGGCACAAGTAAACTTTACAGCAGGAAGCTACCCACTGACTTTTGTCACCCTTTCCTAGTTACCTTCCAGTAACCTAAAAGATCTTTTGAATCAACTAGTAAATATATCTTCCACACACTTTGTTATTTATAAAGCACAGTTTGTGCTTTATTATTTATAAAGCACAGTTTGTGCTTTATAAATAACTGAAGGAAATATTCTAATTAATGACTTCTAAATAGCTTATTAGGTCCTCAAGTGTCAGGACCTAGGCATTTTTTTTCTGAAGTTCTTCTAAATTTCTTCTACAGGTGTAATTCTTCTCATTATAATCCTAAACAACCCAAGTCCCTATGTAGAGGACTTTATTTGGAACCTTAGATATAGTTCTTAAAAAGGATGAAATAATCTCTCTATTTAGGGGAATAAATTCTGCCTAAGCATTTTCCAAGGAGCCCTGGTGGCGCAATGGTTAAGCGCTTGGCTGCTAACCAAAAGGTTGATGGTTTGAATCTACCAGCCGCTCCGTGGGAGAAAGGTGTGGCAGTCTGCTTCCGTAATGATTACAGCTGTGGAAACCTCATGAGGCAGTTCTGCTCTGTCCTGTTGGGTCGCTATGAGTTGGAATTGACTCGATGGAAACGGATTTTGGTTTTTTAAACATTTTCCACAACATTGAGATGCTGGGAGACATAGCACACATGCTGGGAGATGCAATACACATGCACACGTGTGCATATGCACACATGTGCAACACACACTCATAGAGGGAAGAAGCCTTGAATTTTAACTGTATACCACCACTCCTTAGTGGGGCCCTGATGGTGCAGTGGTTAAGAGCTTGGCTGCTAACCAGAAGATCGCAGTTCGAATCCACCAGCTGCTCCATGGAAACCCTATGGTGCAGTTTACTCTGTCCTATAGGGTGGCTGTGAGTTGGAATTGATACAACAGCAACAGATTTTTTGGTTTTTACCACTCCTTACATTAGAATGAGTCTAGCTATGGTCTTTAAAATCCTTTGAAGTTTAATTTTTAAAGCTTAGTGTAAAGAAATGATTTTTCAAGTTTATTTTTACATGATATTTATTTCTCAAAAAATATATTTTGGAGGCCAGAATGTATGGATAATAGATTACTTATTTGAATTTTGAGAGTGTGAATTTATGTTTACTTTGAATATTAAAAACATAACCTGCAGTAGTAATATTGTAACCTCATTTATTTCTCTCTCTTAACATCTGAAATTTAAGACATCATATGCTAACATGGCTGAAGCCTACTTCTGTGGAAGAGATCTTTCTCTCTTTTTTACATTCAAATTTTTAGGATTATATTTTCATTAAGTATTTGGATTTGAGATGGTGTAAATTTCTAGAATAAATGACATAGGAGGATACTCTCATCCATGCAGCTCAATAGCAGTGGGGTCAAAATTAGAGCTCAGCCTCCATCCCTTAGCCATGGTGTTAGAACATGGGTAGAGGAGTCTTTTAAGCATGTGTTTTGTTTAATTTTAGATTATTGACTTTGAAAAATTTTCCTAATCCTTTTTGATTCTGAGAGTCACTGTATACTTATTAGTTTTACTTTGTTGTTGCTAAATAGAGCACATTAAAAAATATTACAACCCCTGCTCTTTTAAAAAGATCATTTCTCAAGTATTTGTAGTATATTAGTAAGAAATTAGAATAAAGTTCTGTCTGTTTACTGTGAAGAATGCTAATAATAAAACATTTCTTTCCTGTGTAAGAATGATGATTTCTTAATGGTCAATTCCTAACATTTTTGTTGAAGAATTTTTTAAAACTTATTTTTGCCTAGTATATGCCATATTTGTAACTGAGCTAAGATTTTCCTAATTTGTCACGTAATCTACAATTTCAGCACCACTGCATTATCATTTATTTAACCAATCTTCCTAAAATTCTCAAATGTTTTCTTTCTATTCTGAGCAGTGTAATAAATATACTGCTTAAACAACAGGTATCTTCTGTACTCATTCATTGAGATAAGTTATTTACTTGTCTTTTTGCCACCAGCAGGTAACAGTTAATTGAGTATATACTGAATGAATTTAATGTCTTGTACTTTCAGGAGATATTCTTGGTCCTTCCATCAATGGCTTAGCTTCATTGATTAGGATGCCTTATGGCTGTGGGGAACAGAACATGATAAATTTTGCTCCAAATATTTACACTTTGGATTATTTGACTAAAAAGAAACAACTGACAGACAGTTTAAGAGAAAAAGCCCTTTCATATATGAGGCAAGGTAAGCATTTTAGAAAGATACTTCTATTAAAAAAAATTTTGTTTTTCTTTTTCAGTAAGGTTCTCTGAAATCTCAAAATAGATTTTGTCTTTGGTTGTGGTGTTGGGGGTACATGGTGGTGAAATGTGCCATAAGTATAACAGTGGGAAGCTGTTACCAGTCTTACTTTAGCTAATTGTTCTCTAGTTGCTGCTAAGACGTTTGTTAGTAATGGCTTAAGGAATTAGTTTTTGGAGGGGTTTGTATTTTATAAGGGACCTGAAACTTACAACTCTTTAAAAGTCTAAAGGAATGAGTATTCATTTTTTTATCACACATTTATGAAGTATTTCTTATGTGCCAGGCTCAGTTCTAGTGCTGAATTCCTCTCAAGGAATTCACTGTTCAGTGGGGAGGACAGTCCTGTATATAAATGCATGTAATGTCATGTGGTGGGGGCCGGGAGAAGTGTTTGTATGGGGAGGGCCTACTACCCGCTTCAAAAATGCCATACTAGTGATGATTCTACTCTTACTCCTTGAGAGGTTGGTACCATTCACAGACACCCAGATGCTTTGTGTCTGCGACTTGCAGATAATATCAGTTAACATTAGTTGGGCACTTACCATGTGGTAGGCAGTGTTCTAAGCACTTTATATCTAATATCTCATTTAATGATCACAATTAGCATTAGTTTTATCCTCATTTTTATAGATGAGGAGATTGAAATCGAGACAGAGTACATACAATCAACTAACTTGCCCAGAGTCATATAACAAATACATGGCAGAGCTGGCCTGAGTTCATACCTATGAGAAAATGAAAAGTTGTGAGAAATTTTTGGTAATATTAAGGCAAATTTGATTTCTGGAAATACTCCAAAGCCAACCGCTCAAAGTTACAGTCTCAGTTTTGCACTTCCTGGTTAGGGGACTTTAGAAAAAAAATCTGTGTGCCTGAGTTTATCTGTCTACAGAATTTGTAGGCTACATGCTATCCATCAAACTCATGAGGATTAGAACGGTGCATATATAATGATTGGAAATTCCCTGTTCAGTATAATATAAATCTAGTTCAACGCTTTCCAACTCCTAAGTCCTTTTCTTTTCCTTCGTTTTTCTGTCTCTTTCCCTCCCTCCTTCCTTCCTCCTGCCCTCTATTCCTCCCTGTCTTTCTTCCTTCCCTCTATCCCTCCCTCCCTAGGAATGGGTTAAATGCAAAGTAGAGGCAAGCTAGTATGCTTTTCTGCTAATTTTTCCATCACTAAGAATTGGAAGACTCAGTAAAGACACTATTTTGATGTGAGCCTTTCTTCCAGTTTCCCTCATTATGTAGAGACTTGTTTATCCTAAATTCTATGTAATAATAGTAATAACAACTAAACCTGTTTAAATGCTTTACAGTGTTTTCATTTAATTCTCACAAAAACCCTATGAGATAGATGTACTGTTATATTTACATTTTACAGGTGAGGACATTGAGGCACAATGTGGTTAATTAACTTACGTGTGGTTGTTTAGCTAATAAGGAGCAGAGCTGGGCTTTGAACCCAGGCAGGCTGGCTTTGGAATCCACACTCTTCCTGTGTTTCCTGAGTTGTTAGAGGCAATAGGATAGGATGGAAGAGGACCAGGAATAAATCAAGATGCTTGGGTGGTATGGCTAATGTGCAAGAGGTTTCAATGCAACTTCTGTTAAAATATTAAGGGAGGAAATGGGATTCTATAGCGAACAAGAAGGTTAGAATCTGGATTGTTGGGTTAGAACAGAGTAAATTTGTGATGTACTGCGTGAAATTAATCAGACAGTGCAGGGCTCTTTGGATCAGAATGAATAATCACACCACTCACTAATGTGGTCACATACCTTTATTACTTATATATTGATCAGAACAACAATAGATGGAGTAGGGTTTATCAGGAGCCAGTTTCCTTCAAAAGGCTCCTGTCCAAGGGTGAAATGTTTAGTCACCTCCACACCTTCCCTCAATGTGCTGTGGGTGAGGGAACCAAGTGGAATTCGTGCCTGGGGTTTTAATAGTGTAAACTGGAAGGATATACTAGCAGGATTGCATGGGAAAGGCGAAAAGGGTAAAAGGAAGGGGCCATTGTTCAGACACACCTGGCCTGGTCACCCTGTTACCAGGGGGGTATCTTTTGTTCAAGTGCACACAACACAGCCATCCTTTGAGCAAGGTGCATAACCAGAAAGAACATTCCTCCCCCTCTAGCTAAAGACTAATTTTGTAAGCCTGCATTTTCTGATAAATGATACAGTGGGTTAAAAAAACTAAGGGGTCAGTTTCCCATGGGGCACATTCTTTGATGTCACCATAGTCATGGAGATGGTGGGATTGGCCAGGTACCCTTTGGTGCTTGCACATGAGTCTGAGACAGAGGAAGTTACTGTGAGCTGAGAACGGGGAGGAAGCCTTCTCTGACAAGAAGGGACTAGGGGAGAGAGAGAGAAAGAGAGACCCAGTTCCCATCCTCCTTATCAGAGAATGCTGGGCCCAAGGCCTCAGCTTAGGCAGCCTTAATGGGAATTGTAGAGGCAGACTGTTCTTCCAACAGAGCTGTAAGGTGTTGAATCCAAGTAGATGAGCTGGAGTCAGTGTCCAATGATCTTCACCATGTAGGATGGCACAGACAAAGGTTGAGTGTGAGAAAAAGGCAAGGAATTGGGGGTCAGGAACCACTCACTGCATGAGAGGACAAAGTAAGGGAGACTAGGGTTTGGAATCAGGGCTGATGTGAGAAATGAGCTGGGGGTATGTTCCCCCTCAGATCAGCCCAGTAGAGTTCCTCCAAATACATTGTCTCATATGCTGAACTAAATTACATTTCAAAAGTAGTGGACAAAAGCTCCTTGGTGTAATGATTTTCATTATGAAGTCAGTGTCTTGTTTCAGAGACTGTGTTTTTTCTTTTGCCATCACATTTGCCAAAGTCCTTTAAATATACTGTTGTTTTTATTTTTAAGACTTTAAAATGTATTTGGCATGAGTCATGATTATATTATTTAAATGTCGTTTATGAACAGCACATTATTTTAGTTAAATCATGCTTGGCCCAGGAGGACTGTAACCTAACCCATTGTTTTTTGGTCAAAACAACAGCTACGTCATTGAATGAAGTGTCTTTCATTGTCAAAAAGAAAAATAGAACCATAAAACGAAAACTTTTTGTTAAGCACTGCAAACCCTGAACCTGTTAATTGAAGATTTAAACCACTTGTTTTCCTCAAATGCTTAATTCATAGTGCCTGCGGTTCACTATTTCCAGTGAGACTCAGACCAAGTCCAGTTGAAAATATTATATTCTCTCCATTGAAATAAAAACAGGGAAAAATAATTTTCAGAATTGGGATGCTGTGTTTGGTCATCACAAATATGACTAGAGGCCATCGTGAAAAAAGTGAAATAGTGAAAGAAGCTAAAAAAAAAAAAATCTGGTAAAGTTCTTACTTTTTATTTCATGTCACAGGAAGTGAGGGAGTTAATACTGATTTCTTTTAGTATGGAGAATATTTTTTATCAGCTTTTTACCAGAGAAGGTCATTGAGATAGTCACAAAGAGCTGGGTTTTACTTCTTTCATTTACATGTGATTTTGAAACTTCAGGTAAACCAAGTCAAATTATGTTCAGAACTTTTCTATGTGTTTCTATGAACAATACTTTAATATTTACTATGATAAATTGAGATATCATTGCTGATGTCAGATGGATCCTGGCTGAAAGCAGAGAATACCAGAAGGATGTTTACCTGTGTTTTATTGACTTTGCAAAGGCTATGTGGATCATAACAAGTTATGGATGACACTGCGAAGAATGAGAATTCCAGAACACTTAACTGTGCTCATGAGGAATCTGTGCATAGATCCAGAGGCAGTTGTTCGAACAGAACAAAGGGATACCGCATGGTTTAAAGTCAGGAAAGGTGTGCGTCAGGCTTGTATCCTTTCACTATACCTATTCAATCTGTATGCTGAGCAAATAATCCGAGAAACTGGACTATACGAAGAAGAATGGGGCATCAGGATTGGAGGAAGACTCATTAACAACCTGCATTATACAGATGACACAACCTTGCTTGCTGAAAGTGAAGAGGACTTGAAGCACTTACTGATGAAGATCAAAGACTACAGCCTTCAGTATGGATTACA
>NW_004444223.1:126495-153546 GCF_000243295.1 Trichechus manatus latirostris
TGATAAACGGAGAAAAGATTGAAGTTGTCAAGGATTTCATTTTACTTGGATCTACAATCAATGCCCCTGGAAACAGTAGTCAAGAAATCAAAAGATGCATTGCATTGGACAAATCGTCTGCAAAAGACCTCTTTAAAGTGTTCAAAAGCGAAGATGTCACCTTGAAGATTAAGGTGCGCCTGACCCAAGCTATGGTGTTTTTAATCACCTCATATGCATGTGAAGGCTGGACAGTGAATAAAGAAGAGCGAAGAAGAATTGATGCCTCTGAATTGTGGTGGCAGCGAAGAATATGGAATATACCATGGACTGCCAAAAGAATGAACAGATCTGTCTTTGGAAGAAGTACAACCAGAATGTCCCTCAGAAGCAAGGAGGGTGAGACTACATCTCACATACTTTAGACATGTTATCAGGAGGGATAAGCACTGCAAATCCTGAACCTGTTAATTGAAGCTTTTTAAACCCCTTGTTTTCCTCAAATATTTAAATCACAGTGCCTGCGGCTATTTCAAGCGAGACTCAGACCAAGTCTAGTTGAAAACATTATATTTTCTCTATTGAAATAAAAACAGGGAAAAAAAATTATGTCCCTGGAGAAGGATATCATGCTTGGTAAAGTAGAGGGTCAGCAAAAAGAGGAAGACCCTCAATGAGAGGATTGACACAGTGGCTGCAACAATGGGCTCAAGCATAACAACGATTGTTAGGATGGCACAGGACCGAACAGTGTTTCATTCTGTTGTACATAGGGTCGCACCTTTAGGGATGGCACCTAACAACAACAACAACAACAACATGATAAATTGTGTAATTTTACACTCATGGATATTTCAAGGAAAATTCATGACCCAGTAAAGTGGATATCTGACCCTTTATAAATAGGAGTTCCTAAGTCATTATCCCAGGAGCCGCTTGACTTCTTTTGTATTTCAATTTGCACAAGTTTCTTCTAATTCTGGTTATACTATTACTTTCTAACTCAATGGTAAACATTACAGTAAAATCAATAATGTCTTTTTCTGCTTATGGAATGGAAATTAGGCCTGATACACTGGGGTGATTTGGAGGACAAGCAGCAGAGAGTTCTCCAGTAATGTATGGCTGATTTAAGATAGGAAGAAAACCTACAGGAGACTGCACAAGGAGGGTCGCATAAACTCTTCTCCAGCTTCTGATTTTCTCCTTTGTTTTGCCTTGGGAGCTGAGCTAGAGGTTTGGTTTTCTCCATTTTGTCTAAACTGAATTAAGAAATTCACTTCATGACTGGATATTGAATGTGGGTACCCCGCCCCCACTTCTGGGCTGGCTGTCTCTATGGTGCTAGTTGTTGATATTAATGGGGAATATTGGAGGTCGGCCACCTGAAGGTAATTTCCATAAGCACTGATCTCATCTCCATGATCTCATCTCTCTGACCAGTTTTACAGTAATCTCATATTGGAACGGCAGTTGTTGATGTGATTGCAGACACTTGGAGGCACGTTGTCCTCTCCTCAAAGTTGGTCCTTCTTCTCACAGAAGTACCTCCTATAGTGATGGAAGACCC
Source organism: Trichechus manatus latirostris (assembly GCF_000243295.1). Taxonomy (NCBI): domain Eukaryota; kingdom Metazoa; phylum Chordata; class Mammalia; order Sirenia; family Trichechidae; genus Trichechus; species Trichechus manatus. Next base: position 128,045 of record NW_004444223.1, read on the forward strand.
TAAACTTTTTCTTTTGTTCTTTCTTTTTTTAAAAGTCAGATTGAGTTCAGAATTGAACTCTGGCTGTTTGGTGAATTTTGTCCTGAATTGGAAATTGAGGGATAATGTCCTGGACTCTTTTGCTGATTTTCTTTGTGAACATTAGAAAATTATTCTGCTTGTCTGTGATCCCTGCCTCCCTCTGAAAAATGAAGAGATCACATGCTGCATTTTTTCAAAGTTATATGAAAATTAAAATGTGTTAAAGTTAATTAGGGCAGCTTTAATAATGATGCTTATGATTTAATTTTTCATTTTTGTTGATTTTATTTTTTTAGTACATAGAACATTAACATGTTTCCAAAAGTCAAATTATTCTGAAAGATACACTCAAAGGGGTGTCTGTCCCTCTCCTATCCCTTCTCCCTACTCCTTGTGTGTAAAACAAAATCATTAGTTTCTAATTTATCTTTTTCTGTGTTTTCTTTCCCTTTTTTTGCCAAAAAATGAAGAGCCATTGTCTTACTTTATTTAACAAATTTTCCCTCTATTGCTGACTTAAGAATATAAAGTATTTTTACATTTTTGTTTTGCCCTTAAACTTTAATTATGATGCTCAGGATAGTATTTTTCTTAAGTAGTAAACAATTTTAAATGGCTAAGCTATGAAGCCATTATAGTGAACACTGGGTTAAATGAAACTCTACCCTTAATTTGTTTGCTTTTCAGTGGCTAGAAGTGTTGTCTATGCTATAGTGTTCTTTTGAATTTACTTACAGATTCCAGTTTGGGGATATTGAAGTTCTTATTCTACAAATTCTACTTGAAAAGTCTTGGTATTTTAAATCTCTCATAGTACTGACAATAGAAAATAATCAATATTAGATGTTGACTTGATGTCTCCTTTTCCCTACTCTTGTTTCTTCAGTATGCAATCATGATTAGAAAATTCCATTCAGTACAAGTTGATTACATTTAATGTCCATTTTTATGTCATCAGGTTACCAGAGAGAACTTCTCTATCAAAGGGAGGATGGCTCTTTCAGTGCTTTTGGGAATGACGACCCTTCTGGGAGCACTTGGTAAGTATTTTCGCGGATTGAACAAATCCATGCCGTGGAATAGGAAGGATTTCACTAGGTTAAAATGACCATGACATTGACAGATATGTGGACTTGGATGCTGCTTTTCATTTTGACCGCTAGTCTTGCTTTAAAAGAGATTCGCGTTTCTAAATATGATTTAATAACATTAACAAATCAGATGTTTTTATTTAGGAAAGGAAAGTAATAAACTCCTCTTTTATTGTGGGAATAGCCACAATAAAAATGCATTATGATGCTCATGAAGCTGACAAGAAAAACTGATTAAAAATACTGGGTGATTTTGACATAGTTCTTTCCTTAATATGATTAATGCAAGTGTTGTGGCAACATGGTCCACATAATTTCTGTACGCTTATTTTTATGATAAACAAGTATTTACAGGATTAAGTAATGGACACCCACAGTTGCCTCTAGAATGGAATCTCTGCATGGCTGATTTTAGACTCTCTGTCCTTGCGCTATCTCCAATTTCATATTGTACTCAGAAAAAGATTGCCTAATTGTGTCAGGTTAGACTAGATATGCTGTGGTAACAAATAATCTCTCAAATCTCAGTAGTTTATAACAACAAAGGTTTGTTTCTTCTTCATGTTGCATTTCCGTTATGGGTTCGCAGGGGGCTCTGTAGTCTTCGCTTCAGTTGCCACCATTTCAGCACAGGATTCAGGAGCTTGCAACAGCCTGGAGTATCTAGCTGGAGTATTTAGCTTTGGCTATTAGAGGCTTCACCTCGGAAGTAACATTTGTACTCACTTTTTCATTGTCAGAGCTAGTCACATGGCCATGCCTAACTTCAAGGGGGCAGAGACGTGAATTCCTGTGTACTCGAAGTAGAAGAGAACAGGATATTATTGAATATTAGTAATGTTTACCACAATAAACCTTTTATAAGATGAAACAGATCTGCTTCAGATTTTCTTTTGGCATGAGTCAGGATATAGATCTGTAAATAGAAGAGTTTCATTGCTGAATTACTTGACGTTCTTTTCAACTCAGTATTTAGTGGTTGCTGTAAGTCGGAATTGGTCTGGTAGCAGGGATAGACAAATTTTTTCTGTGAAGGGTCATATGGTAAATAGTTTGGACTTTGCAGGCCTTCAGACACATACACAGTCTCTGTTTTATATTCTTTTTCTACCCTTCCCTTGCCTTCCTTTCTCTTCCTTTCCCTTCCCATTTCATTCCATTCCTAGGTGAGAAGGAAAAGGTCACACAGAAACAGGCCCCAGGTGATATTTAACCTGAGGGCCAGATTTCAGCAAGGCAGATTTAGCCCAGGGCTGAAGTTTCCTGATTCCTGTCCTATAGGAGAAAAAAATAATGGTTTCTCCTCCCCGCCAATCAAAAGTAGGGAAGTTTGATTTTATACTATATCCACTTCATCCATGCTTTTGGTTCTGGGAGAAGCATGTAATGCAGTGTTCTTTAGTCAATATCTAGAACAGTCCAAAGATGAGTAACCTTGGACAATTTAACTCTCTTGATGTTTCAAATTCTCAATCTATAAAATAAGAAGGCTAGATTAGTTTATTTCTAAATTCCTTCCCAAATTTGATATTTTCTGAGTTGGAATTTCATGGCCACATTCAAGTGTAACCGAGTCCACCCCCTAGGCAGAGGTTGCCTTTATGTTGTCTCTTTGCTATCTGTTTTCCCTGTGTTCCTTCTTAGTGATAGTCCATCTTGTGAATCTTCTGGTGGGAAAAACATGATGTTGTTTTTTGCTTGCTCAGTGCTATTTGGAGGACTTTTTAAAGTATATTTTGTGTAATTTTTTCTCTTTTCACCCAGGTTGTCAGCTTTTGTTTTAAGATGTTTCCTTGAAGCTGATCCTTACATAGATATTGATCAGAATGTATTACAAAGAACATACACTTGGCTCAAAGGACATCAGAAATCCAGTGGTGAATTTTGGGAGCCAGGAAGAGTGATCCATAGTGAGCTTCAAGGTGGCAATAAAAGTCCAGTAACACTTACAGCCTATATTGTGACTTCTCTCCTGGGATATAAAAAATATCAGGTATTTCATCTTCAATTTAATAAACGATGAGTAGAAATCACAAGAAATATAGGTCTTGTTGGGTGAAATATATGTCTGGAAACTTAAGAGTTTTGTAAATTTGTATCATATTTGAAATCTGAATTTGAACACTCTTTTGCTTTGTATTTGTGGTCATGTTCCAAAATCAGAGAATAAAAAATATAAACTTACTCTTTCAGAGCAACTGAAAGAATTTATTAAAAAATACTTTCTAATATAAATGCTTTTGTACTGGTTATTGATAAGCCAATACATATTTTATCACTGGGCAGGTGAATTTTCTGGGGGGAAAAAATGCTTCGAGAACTTGTTCTAACAAGTTTAAGTTGTGAAGGAAGATTTTTTTTTTTTTTTTAATGGAACAATGATAATGCCCCTAATTTAATACAAAGGACACTCACGCTCTGAAAAGCACACTAAATGAGCCTGGATGAGAATGTGTGTACTCCGAAGGCGATGCTAATGAGCTAATTTTGCTCCAGAGCTGTCTTAGTGATTGATGCCTTTACTGCTTAACTGCTGCCTGCATTCACATGATCCAAAACTGCCATTCTTTTTATTAAGCTCCTACTATTTTCCTAGCTAAGGAGCCCTGGTTAAGCTCTTGGCTGCTAACTGAAAGCTCTGTAGTTCGAACCCACCAGCCGTTCCAAGGGAGAAAGATGCTTCTGTAAAGATTACCAAACCAAAAAACCAAACTTGTTGCCGTCTGATTGATTCCAACTCATAGGGTTTCCAAGGAGCAGCTGGTGGATTTGAACTGCCAACCTTTTGGTTAGCAGCCTATCTCTTAACCATCGTACCACCAGGGCTCCTCTGTAAAGGTTATGGCCTTGGAAACCCTATGGGGCAGTTCTGCTTTGTCCTGTAGGGCCACTATGAGTAAGAATAGACTAGATGGCAGTGGGCATTTTCCTAACTCTGTATTAGATATGTAGAAGATACACTTATTCCCTGAATTTAGAGCTTTAATGCTTAAGATCAAACATGAGAAATATTTTTCTAAAGGTGTATTTTCAGCTCATTTGTGTTCATGATACCCAGTTAGAGAAACACTGACAAAAGCACCACTTCTTATTTCTTATTCCCTCTAAGGAATGGTGTCTCTTTACTTATGAAAACTGAAAAGCAATATTATTTTGCAAATGCATGGCAAACCTTTAAATGTCAATGATCATTGTTGATTCCCATTGCCTAGGACAAGGCCAGGTGCTTAATAACCCCTCCCCCCGCCAAAAAAAAAAAACAAACCTGTTGCTGTTAAGTCGTTTCCCGACTCATTGCAACCTTATAGGACAGAGTAGAACTGCCCCAAAGGGTTTCCAAGGAGTGGCTAGTGGATTCAAACTGCTGACCTTTTTATGGTTAGCAGCCAAGCTCTTAACCAGTGCACCACCAGGGTTCCTAGGTGCTTAATAGACACTGAAATTATTTTTTGAATTAATCTTTCAATGTACTTTTTACTTAAATATGTGGTAATAGGTAATTTTGAATAGTAAAATATGTTTCCCCCCCCGCCCAAGCCTAATATTGATGTCCAAGAGTCTATCACCTTTTTGGAGTCTGAATTCAACAGAGGAATTTCAGACAATTACACTCTAGCTCTTGTAACTTACGCGCTGTCATCGGTGAGGAGTCCTACAGCACAGGAAGCTTTGAATATGCTGACTCAGAGAGCAGAACAAGAAGGTAATGTTTGGAGCTACTAGGACCTGTTTGAAGGTTAGACTGTGTTATGCATTATGAAATATATAAATTATATGAGAAAATTTTGTAAGCAGGGAATGAGTTGATTATATTTGTATTCTCTGAATGAAATGAAAAATGAAACATAGAATAGAATCCAGATGGGCCTGACATGGCCGTACTGCTTCTAGTCTCCGTAAGAGTTTTGGAGGGATTTTGGGGCCCGCTGGCTTCTTCTTTTAGATATGTTCTGACCTACTTCAGTTGCCCCCTGAATTCCTCGATACCATTTCTGGTTTGGAGGCCTTAAATGGTCTCTAAAACTTTGGGTTCTGGAGAGACTTGGGTTCAGATTCTGGTTCTGCTACTTACTTTTATGAACTTCAGTTTCCCCAACAATAAAGTTGGAATATCACCTATTTTAGGGTTGCTATAGGATTGCTGTGAGTCGGAATCGACTTGATAGCAACGGGTTTGGTTAGGACTAAATGAGATGATGTGCAGTGCCTACCAAATAGCAAGTGTTCAAAAATATAAACTAAAATGTTAATTAATCGAAATGCAAATACCTGAAAATGCTTAGTTGTGTGGGTTATGTGTGTGATTTTGTTTGTGGTTTTTTTTTCTTTTTTTGAGAAGGGACTGCTTTAAGACTTAAACAGGACAAAAAGTACAGCTGTCATTACTGCCCAAATGTCCTCTATGAGGTCAGGGATCCAGACTGTGTGTGTGCACAGTATGTGTATATGTGTGTGTTTGTGAGAGAGAGAGAGACGGATAGGCAGAAATAATTTTAGGTGATGCCCACTGATTCAAAGGAGGGATAATTGTAGAAAATGCTTTGAGACTTCTGAGACTGCATAAAATACTGTATTATTATTAGCTGTAACTTGGATTGAATTTTATCACTTATTCCATTGGTAGGGACTAGAAGATTATTGCATGAAGACTGAAGTAGTCTTTGACACTTCTTCTCTGCTTGGCTAATTGGTAGTTATTTCACATCCCATCTAAGTGTAATCATCATTCTAATAGTAATATTTGAGAGAGGGCGAGGGGACCACCAAACGGGATGGTCCTCCAGGGACTAGGGCAGGATTGTCTCTAGGAAGGTTGTCGAGTTGGCTGGGGTCCCTAATACAAGTTTTTTCTTTGGGGAGGCTTGGACTTTCAACTTAGAACACTAGCTTTCAGATAACGAGAAAGGGAGAGGCTTTCCAGAAGGTTAGAACTGGTTAATGGCAGATTTCTACAACAGAGTTCTTTCCAAGGCACTCTTTCCAGTGCGCCCTAAAATTTTTTTTTAGGATGGCCTAGTCAGATAAGTTATCTACATTATCTTCTGGAATATGATACGTTTTTTCTTACTTTTACTTATAGCTCTTTAGTCTTAAGACAAACATATAGAATTTCTCTTGGGAAAAATGTTTTCATCAAAGCATTCTGAAATATAGGCAATAGGAAAATGATGATAATTTATGTTGTAATAGTTTAAAAAATGACATGTACATACATACTTACATGTGTACATGTGTGAATACACACATACATATACTTGCCTGGCATAAATGTGTACATATAAAAAAAATTATTTTTATGCTAGTCAAGTAGAACTTGACTCAGTTAGGAATATTTAGTGGCATAAAATATGACTTTTCTATAATTGATCAGAATGTTATTACTTTTCTCTTGCAGGAGGCATGCAATTCTGGGTGTCATCAGTGTCCAAACTTTCTGAATCTTGGCAGCCAAGCTCTCTGGATATTGAAGTTGCAGCCTATGCACTACTCTCATACTTTTTGCAATTTCGGGTTCCCGAGGGAATAGCAATTATGAGGTGGCTAAGCAGGCAAAGAAATAGCTTCGGAGGTTTTGCTTCTACGCAGGTGAGCGATGATAGTTTTTTGTTTTTTTTTTTAACTATATGTGTGTGTATACATATATATTTTAGGAAGCATATGATTACTTTTTTATGTCTTCATAAAATTACTTGGCAATTTAAAACTTTAGTAACTTAAGTCAAAAGTTTAAGCTACTAATATTACTTTTTTCTCATTATTGATATGAAACTTCGTATCTGATATCTATTAGGAGTAAATTAATTTCCCAGCTATCTTAGCCACTTTTCATCTGTCCTGGTAACTGATATAAAAGTAGATGCACAGTTGAATTCAGCAAACATTTGCTGAGCTCTCATGTAAACTAGGCCAAGGAGATTCAAAGATGAGTAAGGGAGAGTGTCTTAGTTACCTAGTGCTGCTGTAACAAAAATACCACAAGTGGGTGACTTTAAAGAACAGATATTTATTTTCTCACAGTCTAATAAACTAGAAGTCTGAATTCAGGATGTGACTATAGTGAGAGGTCCTTCCTTGTCGGTAGCCCCATGAGGTCTTCGGTGTTCCTTGGCATTCCTTAGCATTCTTTGGTATTCCTGATGTCTGTCTCCCCCACTGTGTGTCTCTGTGTCTATTCTGCTCTTTTTATAACTCAGAAGTGATTAGGTTTAGGACCCACCCCATTCCGATATGACCTCATTAAGATAGCAAACAAAAAAACAAAAAAACCCTGTTTCTAAACAGATATTTACAGGTATAGGGGTTAGAATTTCAACACATATTTTGTGAGGACACAATTAAGATCCTACCAGAGTCCCACTCTCAAGGAAGATGGATGAATATATAGCAGGTGTCATAAACATTACTAAATTTACTCTTAGGAGACATTGATATACAGGTAGTCCCCAACTTACTACGTATTCAAGTTACGACAAACTGTACTTACAGCTATCCTTTTTTTTTTGGCGCATCTTACTGTTAGTAATATGTACTACAGACAGTGTTGCAGCGTGTAGTTTGCTGATGTCATCATATCTACAAGTTTATAAGTAACGTTTCCAACCTCCAAAGAGAAATAAAGATCGAATTTATAAGGATACTGATAATAAAAGGCAATAATACTGAAAACTAAAACAAAAGGTATTCGACTTATGTCAGAACTGACTTACAATGGAGTCGTTGAAACAGAACCTCATCATAAGTTGGGGACAGCCTGTCTACTTTTATGCACAAACATTTTTCTTTCCTCAATAGGATACCATCGTGGCCTTGAAAGCCCTGTCTGAATTTGCAGCCCTAATGAACACAGAATCAACAGATGTCCAAGTGACAGTGATGGGGTCTAGTTCACCAAGTCCTATAAAATTTCTGATTGACACGCAGAACCGCTTTCTCCTTCAATCAGCAGAGGTAGGTAATGCATTGTATGGACAAGGGGTGGGTATTTAAAATTCTGTGCAGGTAATTCTTCAGGATGGAATACTACTTTATTTCCATTATATTTATTTCAACAAAAGTTATTCCCAGGACCCTGTAGAGAGGCAAGGAGGAGGGGGTGACCTCCTTTGGTTGAATTTGCTGAATTGGGAAAGGGTGGAGGGGATGGGAACTTTGGAAAGATTGGTGGAAAAGGAGAAAAGATGGACACGGTCATATTGGGAAGGGAATTAACTATCCACTGAGTTCCTATTCTTTGTAGGTACTGTGCTAGATTCCTTTATATATGTTTTTGCATTTACCTCTCAAAACAACACTAAGAAGTAGATACTTTTATTCCCATTGAACGCATAATGAAACTGAGGCCCAGAAAAATTAAGTAGCTTCCTTAAGATCATATACTAGTGAGAGTAGAGCTAGGATTTGAACTCATGATATCAAAGGCCATTTTTTTTTTTCAGCTGCATCACACTTTCTCTTAGGAGAGTTGAGTAGGACCAGTGGTAGAATTCTTACCTTAAAATGAAATAAAGGACCATGGTAATCCCTAACTTTATTCACTTGTTTAACCTTGTGGGAAGTTGAGGGCAGTGGATGAAGATGATGACTTCAAAGCTAGAAACTGAGGAAGAGGGGTGATGGGAAAGAAACAGAGGGAAGAAGGTTAGTTTAGTCAATAATGATGTGTTATTGTGTTCTCAGGAAGGCCAGAGGATTAAGGCCCTGGCTAAGGGAGTTTATGGGAAGGAGATGACTTTCATGCTTCTCAACCCCTACAGGAAGGGAGACCTGTCAGTAGTACTAATGTGCCCTCCCAAAGGGCAGAAGTGAGGGTGTCCAGAGACTGTGCACTTCCTCTGTTTTCACCTCATACCTGGTTGACACTTAGCTTTTGACATGTGAGGCCATGTAAAGCTCTTACCCCTTTCCACAGAATGCTTATACTTCGAGTGAGGAATAACACTGATTTCTTGTGCTATTTGGAAATATACATAGATATTGAAAATTAGCCTTATTCACTTTTTTTTTTCACTTTTATTCAGCTTTCTGTGGTACAGCCAACTGCAGTTAATGTTTCTGCAAATGGTTTTGGATTTGCTATTTGTCAGGTATGTAATAATGCTTATTTTTGCTTAGTAAAATATGACTTTTTAGAATAATTCTTTGGTTTAAAGCATTGCTTATTTTTAACTTAGTTAACTTGTATAAAATTCCTAATGATTTATATCTATGACTTAGGCAAAATAAGTCACTTTCTTTAATAAAAAATATTAGGGATGTTACCAGCTAGTGAGTAGACAGCAATTGCAAGGATTAATAATCTATTTGAAAAACATTTCTTGGAGATTGTTTGCTTCCTGAAGTAAGGGTTAAAATCCTCTAATACGATTCATGTGAATTGTTAGGAACCACAACCCTCCCTTTCTTTGTGAGACTACAGCTCAGAAATTATAATGATTTTAGAGTTTCTACTATGACTTAATAAACAAATATGCAAATTTAGGTTACAACGTCATAAGAATCATCTGATCATATAAAGGTAAACATGGCATTATAAGTTATTGACCTGAAAATAGAAAATACATATTTTTTTAAATGTAAAATTTCATATACTAGTAAATATGGCAACTAGAACATGATTTGTTCAGTGCTCAGTAATGGGAAGAAAACTCAAAGAAATCTGCCTTTTATGGTGCAATAGGAGTTACAATAAAATGGAAGTAGTATGAAAAATACTGAATGGAATAGTTATTATATTAAATAATACATGAAAATCACGAGGACTTTAAAATCATCTTATTGGAAACCCAAAATAATATGTGATGGGACCAAAAGTGCTTGGGTAGAAAAAACAAACCAAACAAACCATGAAAAACTTATTGAGAAAGTTAAAAACAAAACAAAAAAACCCCAACTCTTTTAGGCAAAAGGTACTTTTTCAAGAGAACAGGCGTGCTTGCTAAGTAGGGCAGATGGTCAGATATAATATAGAAACTTACAAATAATTCTAAGATTATTTTTCATGATATTCAAAACACAGTAAATGTTTTTAAAAATCGAGGAAAGACGATCACAGTTAAAAGGAAGGATATCAAATGAAAATGATAGAAAGAGACAAAGTGAATTATTTGTATTCATCTTTAGTAACAAAGACCATGGGAAAATTCTCATCCCCAAGCTGTCTTTTGATGCAAACATTAAATCTAATAGTAAATACATAGGATATTTTAGATACTAAAATCACCAGTTTGGTTAGAATTAATACTTGATAAATCACATGTCAGTAATTACTGAAACTAAGTGATTTTTACTTGAGGAGTGAAGGACACGTGTAACTGTGGTACTCACTGGTCAGAATGTTCACCAGCCCTATGTCTGTATCAAAATGCAGAAAACAAAAGGTAAGGACCAATAGGTACTTCTCATGTTGGAGAAGAAAATTGCAAAATAGGTGGTCACCCAGGCAAGGGTATTGAGATTTCTTTCATCTGATACTTTTATAAGAGCCTGAGAAGAAGGAGGGCAAAGAAAACTCTAAGGTTTGCAGCAAATGTTAACCTTTTTGCTAGGCTGATGGCAATAAAGTACAAGATCTCTTGAAGTTCTCTGAGAGAATAGTTGTACTTTACTGCAGGCCGTATATAAACTTTAGTACTTACTTATAGTTATTAATTATGACCAAGGAACAAATCTAGTAGCCATAGTTTGTTTCCTGATGACATTGGTATTTAAATGAAAATTGCATGTCATTGGAAAGGGAATGATGAAAATAACAGAGACTAGCTCTCCGAGTTTATGAAACCATTCTTCAACTGCGCAATCCTCTATAATTCTAATTGGTGTAGTGTAAGAAAGAGTTGGAGAATGCCCAGAGAGAGACAACCAGAATGATCCAGGGGAGGAAAGGTTGTTTGAGTCCGGTTGCAGCAGAATAAAATGATTAGAACTTTTAGGTTTGAAAGATCAAGGCTTAGAGAGAGGATTTTTAGTTCTGAAAGATGTGTGTATGTGTTTTTTAAGTACACTAAAAGAGAATACAACTTTACATAGCAATAGCAATAGAACCTTGGTGTCAGAAAAGTGGAAGAAATAAAACATTTCTCTGTTACTCTGAATGGAGAAAGATTGAGAGCATTCCCCTTAAGAATGGAAATTAGACAAGGATGCCCTTTATCACCGTTCCTGTTCGATATTGTACTGGAAGTTCTAGCTAGAGCAATAAGGCAAGAAAGGGAAATAAAGGATATCCAGATTGGAAAGGAAGAAGTACAACTATCCCTATTCATAGATGACATGATTCTATACATAGAAAATCCCAGAGACTCCACAAGGAAGTTACTGGAACTGGTAGAAAGTTTCAGCAAAGTGATAGGGTACAAGATCGACACACAAAAATCAGTTGAGTTCCTTGACACTAACAAAGAGGACTCTGAAAAGGAGATCAAGAGATCAATACCGTTTGCAATATCCACCAAAAGGATAAAATACCTAGGAATAAACCTAATCAGGGATGTAAAAGACTTATACAGGGATATAAAAGACATATAAAACACTACTGCAAGAAACTGAAAGAAATCTACATAAATGGAAGAACATTCCATGCTCCTCATGGATTGGAAGACTTAACATTGTGAAAATGTCAGTACTACTGGTACGGATTGAATTGTGTCCTCCCAAAATGTGTGTCAATTTGGCTAGTCTATGATTCCCAGTATTGGGTGATTGTCTACCATTTTGTCAACCGATGCGATTTTCCTGATGTAAATCCTACCTCTATGGTGTTAATGAGTCAGGATTAGAGGCAATTATGTTAATGAGGCAGGACTCAATCTACAGGATTAGGTTGTTTCTTAAGTCAGTCTCTTCTGAGATACAAAAGAGAGAAGTCAGCAGAGAGACACGGGGACCTCATACCACCAAGAAAGCAGCGCTGGGAGCACAGCACATCTTTTGGACCCAGGGTCCCTGTGCCTGAGAAGCTCCTAGACCAGGGGAAGATTGATGACAAGGACCTTCCTCCAGAGCCCACAGAGAGAGGAAGCCTTCCTGCAGAGCTGCTGCCCTGAATTTGGACTTCTAGTGTGCTGCACTGTGAGAGAATAAACTTCTGTTTGTTAAAGCCATCTGCTTGTGGTATTTCTGTTATAGCAGCACTAGATAACTAAGACAACTACCAAAAGTGATCATAGATATAATGCAATCCCTATCCAAATCCCAACAACATTCTTTAATGAAATGGAAAAGCTAATCTTCAACTTTATATGGAAAGGAAGGAGGCCCCGAATAGCTAAAGCAATATTGAAGAACAAAGTAGGAGACCTCTCACTTCCCATCTCAAAACTTACACAGCCATGGTAATCACAACAGCTTGGTACTGGTACAATGACAGACACATAGACCAGTGGAATAGAATTGAGAACCCAGAAGTAAATCCGTCCATCTATGGGTGAAAGCCCATTCAGTGGGGGGAAGAAACAGTCTCTTCAACAAATAGTGCTGGAAAAACTGGATATCCATATGCAGAAAAATATGTCAGGATCCTCACATCATACACAAAAACTAACTCAAAATGACTCAAAGACCTAAGTGTTGAAGCTAAAACCTAAAGTTCCTGGAAGAAAACATAGGGTCTAAACTAGGGGACCTAATCTTTGGCAAAAATAGAATATCAAACAAAACAAAAAAATGCATGAAGGACAGAAGGTAAATTAGATAACTGGAACATCCTAAAAATTAAATACCAATGCTCATCAAAAGACTTTACTGAGAGAGTAGAAACAGAATCTAGAGACTAGGAAAAAATCTTTGGCAGAGACATATCTGATAAGGGTCTAATCTCTAAAATATATAGAAAACTTCAACAACTAAACAAAAAGACAAACAATCCAATCAAAAAATGGGCAAAGGACATGAACTGACGGTTCACCAAAGAGGACATTCAGGTAACCAACAAATACATAAAAAGATGCTCATAATCATTAGCCATTAGAGAGATGCAAATCACAACTACAATGAGATACCATCTCACCCCTGCAAAAATGGCAATGATCAAAAACACAGAAAGTAACAAGTGCTGGCGAGGTTGTGGTGGGGGGCAGGAACTCTTTTACATTGCTGGTAGGAATGAAAAATGGTAAACCACTATGGAGAACAACAAGGCACTTTTTCAAAAAGCTAGAAACAGAAATACCTTATGATCCAGCAATCCCAATCCGAGGTATATGTCCTAGAGAAATAAGAGCAGTGACATGAATAGACACATGCACACCTATGTTCATTGCAGCATTATTCGCAATAGCAAAAATGTTGGAAACAATCTAAGTGCCCATCAGTAGATGAATGGATAAGTAGATTGTGGTACATACTTACAATGGAATATTATGCAACTATAAAGAACAATGAGGCGTCTGTGAAACAACATGAATGAATCTGGAGGACGTTATGCTGAGTGAAATAAGTCAGTCACAAAAGGACAAATATTATATGGCATCATTTTATAAAAAATCAAGAAGAGGAATACACACAGAAAGCAACATTCTTTGATTGTTGCCAGGGATGGGAGGAGGAAGGGGGGAATCACTTTCTAGATAATAGACAGTTGTTATTTTTGGTAACAAGAAAGGCAGTACCCAATATAGGTGAAGTTTGCACAACTCGTTGAAGGTAAATGAAGACATTAAGAAATTACTAAGAATAAGGGACAATTTTGGTAAAAACTGTAACATAATTTTGCAACAACAATAATGTTGTTGTTAGCTGCTGCCGAGTTGGTTCCAACTCATAGTGACCCTGTGTACAACAGAATGAAATGCTGCCCAGTCCTGTGCCATCCTCACAATTGTTGAGCCCATTGTTGCAGCCGCTGGGTCAGTCCATCTCCTTGAGGGTCTTCCTCTTTTTTGCTGACCCTCTACTCTACCAAACATGATGTCCTTCTCTAGGGTCTGGTCCCTCCTGATTACATGTCCAAAGTACGTGAGATGAAGTTTTGCCATCCTTGCTTCCAGGGAGCATTCTGGCTGTACTTCTTCCAAGACAGATCTGTTCATTCTTCTGGCAGTCCACGATATATTCAATATTCTTCGCCAACACCATAATTCAAAGTCATCAATTCTTCTTTGGTCTTCCTTATTCATTGTCCAACTTTTGCATGCATATGAGGCAATTGAAAATACCATGACTTGGGTCGGGCACACCTTAGTCCTCAAAGTGAACTAAGTGGACTTCTTCGCTTTTTAACACTTTAAAAAGGTCTTTTGCAGCCGATCTGCTCAATGCAATAAATTGTTTGATTTCTTGATTGTTGAGTCCATGGGTGTTGGTTGTGGATACAAGTAAAATGAAATCTTTGACAACTTCAGTCTTTTCTCCATTTATCAAAATGTTGATTATTGGTCCAATTTTGAGGATTTTTATTTTCTTTATGTTGAGGTGTAATCTGTATTCAAGGCTGTAGTCTTTGATCTTCATCAGTAAGTGCTTCAAGTCCTCTTCACTTTCAGCAAGCAAGGTTGTGTCATTTGCATATCACAAGTTGTTAATGAGGCTTCTTCCAGTCCTGATGATGCGTTCTTCATATAGGCCAGTTTCTTGGATTATTTGCTCAGCATACAGATTGAATAAGTATGGTGAAAGAATACAACTCTGATGAACACCTTTCCTGATTTTAAACCATGCAGTATCCCCTTAAAATATATCCCCAGTAAAATATATGTGTGGTTACATAGGTAGACATGTATACATATATGGGTATAGGAATGCACATGTGAGTATATGAGCATGCACGTACAGGTGTATCTGCATGCATAGGTATATACATGTTTATGTGTGCTGCATATCTATAATAGAGCACGTAGGGGGCACAGTCAAGGAAACTTCCTAGACATATCCAAACACCTCATGGCACTGAGTTACTGTGTTTGGAGCTCAAGACCATAGTCTCAGGGGACATCTACATCAATTGGCATAACACAGCTCATAAAGATAATGCTCTGCATCCTGGGTTGGTGAGTAGTGTCTGGGGTCTTAAAAGCTTGCAAGTGGCCACCTAGGATACAACTATGGGTCTCTTCCCATCTGGAGCAAAGGAGAGTGAAGGAAACCAAAGATTCAAGGGAAAACTTGGTCCGCAGGACGGATGGTCCACAAGAACCACAGCCTGAGACCAGAAGAACTAGATGGTGCCCGGCTACCCCTACTGACCATTCTGACCAGGGATACCATAGAAGGTTCTGGTTAGAATGGGAGAAAAAAATCTAGAACAGAACTCGAATTTCTAAAAAAGGCCAGACTTACTGGACTGATAGAGACTACAGGAACCCCCAAGTACTGTTGCCCTAAGATACCCTTTGAACTTGAAACTGAAGCCACTTCCAGTGGTTAACTTTCATCAAAATAAGAGATTGGCTTATAAAATAAAACAGTATTACTCATGAGAAAATTTAAAAAAATTCTTGCTTATAAATGTTTACAGGAATATTTGTTAATAACAAAACTTTGTTAGCCAGTAAAACTTTTTGTTTTTCTTTTTTAGTTTGAAGATTATTCCAAATTTAATTGGGATTGGCCCAAAGAAAACCAATACCTGTTATTTAGAATTCATAATGATGGCAATTTGTTGCTAATAATTTACTGCTAATTTATTGTTATTTATTGCAGCTCAATGTTATTTATAATGTGAAAAATTTAGAATCTTCTAGAAGACGAAGATCCCTCCAAAATCAAGAAGCCTTTGATTTAGATGTTGCTGTAAATGATAATGAAGATGATATTAACCACTTGAATTTGAGTGTGTGCACAAGGTAGGCGTTTGTTTAGGTCTGTCCAAATCTTGTTAATGGTTTTGGTGTAAAATGTCACATGTGTTTGACCTATTACTCACCTTTCTGGACATTTTGAACTAGCAGTAGGGGGACATTAGAATCTGTGCAGTGACTTCCTTTTCATCTACGAAGAAAGTAGGCCCTCCATTATTATTATTATTATTATTTTAGTTTTTTTGTGCTTTAGGTGAAAGTTTACAGTTCAAGTTAATTTCTCATGCAAAAATTTATACATATATTGTTTTGTGATATTAGTTGCAATCCCACAATGTGACAGCACACTCCCCCTTTCCACCCCGGGGTTCCCTGTGTCCACTTAACCAGTTCCTGTCCCTTCCATCTTTCTCATCCTGCCTCCAGACAGGAGCCGCCCATTTGGTCTCATGTACCTGATTGAAGTAAGAAGCACACTCCTCACGTGTGCTATTTTTTTGTTTTATAGCCCTGTCTAATCTTTGTCTGAAGAGTGAGCTTTGGGAATGGTTTCAGTTCTGGGTTAACAGAGCGTCTGGAGGCTGTAGTTTCAGGGGTTCTTTCAGTCTCTGTCAGACCATTAAATCTGATCTTTTTACGTGAATTTGAGTTCTGCTCTGCACTTTTCTCCTTGTTCCGTCCGGGACTCTCTATTGTATTCCCTATCAGGGTGGTCATTGGTGGTAGCCAGGCACAGTCTAGTTCTTCTGGTCTCAGGCTGGCGGAGTCTCTGGTTTATGTGGAACCTTTAGTCTCTCGGACTAATATTCTCCTTGTGTCTTTGGTGTTCTTCATTCTCCTTTGCTCCAAGTGGGTTGGGACCAATTGATGCATCTTAGATGGCCACTTGCAAGTTTTTAAGACCCCAGACACCACTCCCCAAAGTGGGATGCAGAACATTTTCTTAATAAACTTTATCATGCCAGTTGACCTAGCTGTCCCCTGAAACTATGGTTCTCCAGGCTCCAGCCCCAGCTACTCTGTCCCTCAAAGTGTTTAGATGTGTCCAGGAAACTTCTTAGCTTTTGCTTTGGTCCAGATGTGCTGACTTCCCCTGTGTAGTGTGTTGTCCTTCCCTTCACCGAAGATGATTTTTATCTACTATCTAGTGAATTCCTATCCCCCTCCCTTCCCACCCTCGTAACCATCAAAGAATGCTTTCTTCTGTGTTTAAACCTTTTCTTGAGTTCTTACAATAGTGGTCTCATACAATATTTGTCCTTTTGTGAATGACTAATTTCACTCAGCATAATGCCCTCCAGAGTCATCCATGGTGTGAGATATTTCGCAGATTCATCATTGTTCTTTATTATTGTATAGTATTCCATTGTGTGTATGTACCATAATTTGTTCATCCATTCATCTATTGATGGACACCTAGGCTATTATTCTTTACAAAGCTAGCAATGGGGCTCTATTCCAGAATAATGGCATCATATTATTATCATTGTAATCATGTTGTTATTGTTAAGTGCCGTGGAGTTGATTTTGACTCATAGTGACCCCATGTGACAGAGTAGAACTGCCCCATAGGGTTTCCTAGGCTGTACTCTACAGAAACAGATAGCCACATCTTTCTCCCACAGAGCTGCTAGGTGGGTTTGAACCACCAGCGTTTCTGTTAGCAGCTGAGCGCTTAATCATTATGCCAACAGGGCTCCTTATTATAAACATAGCAACATACATTTATCACAGACTTATGTTCCAGGCACTGTACCAAGCACTTTTACATGCATCTCCTTTAATTCTTACAATAACTCTATAAAGTAGGTGTTATCATCCTTGGCTTTTCTCATTCATTCATTGATTTATTCATTCATTCATTGATTTATTCATTCATTCATTGATTTATTCATTCATTCATGTATTTATTCATTCAGTAAATGCTGGATGAGTCTGTACTATGTGCCAGACCCAGTGTCAGGTGTGACACACAATAGTGAGCCAAAAGAGACAGGTCTAAACTTCATAGAGCTTCCTATTTGGAGGAGGAGACAGAAATTAATAATAATAATAAAAAAATCCCCCAACAAGTGCAAAACTCTAGTTTTGACAAGGGCTAAGAAGAAGAATCTCATGAAGCTGTTTGAGGGGGATTTTACCTCTCAGGGAGTCAGGTGAAGAAATGATGAGGAAAATGAAGTGGAACCAGGATTCAGCCCATGAAGGGGCCTCACCATTTATAGAGGCTACTTAGATGAGGATTCAGGATTCCAATTCTTATATCCAACTTCAGGAATCAGGTTTACAAAAGACTTTTGGTAGGCAGAAGGAATATATATAAGATGTTTTGGAGGACCTTAAGAAGGAAATTTTTTTTGTATGTGTGAGGGTGAGGCTTTTATAAAAAGGATTTAGATGCTGCCACTACTTTTCTGAGAAAAAGCTTATATGAAACACAAATAACATTGTAAGTGAATTTTTTTCAGTGACATTTTATGGAAACATTACCTTATGTTTGAAATTGTATTCCCATCAAAGGGTCCAAGACATCACTTACCTTAGACAAGGGTTTTCTATGTGACATCACAGTATAACAATATCTTTTCCTGGCTGGTGGAAAGACCAGGTCACCGAGGCACTTTTGATGATGTACTGAAAGTCACCGTATGTAAACAGATTGGCTGTTTTTCTCATCCATAATTTTTGCTCCACTACAAATGCCTCTAGTTTCAACCCAGTTTTTAATTTCAATAGCATCTATTCTGGCTAAGTGCAGCACCCAGCAGATGATTTCAGTTGCTTCGGATTGCTGAGCCAGCTGAAGTCAGCAGTTGTACTGAATGACTTTTCAGTCAGTCATGTTTGGCAGGCAGCATGTTGCCTCTAAAAAGCAAGATTCTCTAACAGTCCTTCTTGCTTTTGCCATCTGAAATGACAACAGGAACTAAACAATTTACGATCCTTTCATGTTGGAGACAAACGTCTTTCTATAACCATGCTGGGCTGTTTCTGCTCCAAACAACAAAACTCTTGCCACCTATTCATTTCAGAAAAATATTTATTTTCAAGGAGACAGCATGTTGTTGGTGCTCAGATCCTTTGATGCTCGCATTGTGTACAACACGATGAGAGAATGGTGCAGTGTAGTGAAATTTTCCGAGGCTTGTAATCTCTCAAGGTGGCCAAAGAAAACACAAAATGTGCTCTAAGTATGTGGAACAAAAGGAAAGCCTCTCACTACTAGTCTTCTGTTTCTAAAACCAGATGAAGAAAAGATTGCCAAGGACTTGGCTGGGGTCTCCCACTAAGTGATCAAGGGATGCCTTCTTTTCAGTTTCTGACTTTCAGCTGGAAAGTTTAGTCCTGTCAGTTCTTGAGAAAATGAAAAATGCAATTCAGTTTGGAATTGTCACTAGAAAACAGAATTGTCCGTTGAAAGGGTATGTAGCTTGTACCTGTAATAGGTACAACCTACTAGCACATGTAGACATTTCATACTGTGAAGTGAATAGATGGTCATATTATTGTTTCCTATATGGTTGGATGTGATAAGAATATCACAGATATAGGAAATGGATAACCTGATTTAAAATTTTCCATGATTAAAAAATTTTTTTCCATGATTTTTATAGGAACTCAAAGAATAAAACATGGAATAAGACTTGATTTGTTTGAATTTCTGTATGAAGATAATTTACTAACATCAACTTTAGGTTTTTCTTAAACAGTTTCCTTCCATCCTTTTCTCTGTGATTTAGGTTTTTGCGGCCAGCTAGGAGTGGCATGGCCCTTATGGAAGTTAACCTACTCAGTGGTTTTACTGTGCCTTCAGATGCAATTCCTCTGGTCGACATAATAAAGAAAGTGGAGCACCATCATGGAAAAGTCAACTTATACTTAGATTCTGTAAGTAGTAAAACAAGTTTCATATAGGTAACTACTGGCTAAGCCACCGTTTACTGTGTTCAAAAGTCTACTTTAAATGTGTTTTATTTAAGTCATTGTTATTTCAGCTTTTTGTATCCATGAATGATTTTAGCATGGCAACCATTTATTTGTCTCCACTAAAAAGACATCTCAGTAAAATTAAGGAGAATTATGTTTAATGATGAGCCTATTGAAGGTCTTGATAACTAAATCATTATTTCCTGCAAGATACAAAAAATATAGAAATTACCGTGTTATAACTTCAGAAATTCAATCCATACCTCACTTTGAGAACCCCTGCCTCAGCAAACTGCTACTAGTTATTTGTTTAAATGCTGAGAATGAGAGCTTTATATGTTTTAAAGTGTTTCCATGAAGCTCTTAACAAATGCCAGAGGGGTTAATATTCCTGCATTGAAAAGTTAGGTGCTTAAATCATAGGAGAATATTCTAAGGGGTTTGGTTTTGACACAGTATTACTATTTAATCTTCGTATATTCTTTCCATTGCTCTGTGAAAACTACTGACCCAAGAATAAGGTACATAAAATATGAAAATTTTTTGTTCTGAAAGGAGTGTAAATGAAGAATTCCAGAGTCTATTTGTTATGTCTCAACACTAATGACTTACAAGTTTTTTCTTTTAACATCTATGTGAAACTCCTAGGTTGAATCGAGATTGAGTTCTAAGCATTTTTAGGATTTCATGTTACATGGGGTGGCAGGAATACATACATATGTTCTTTATACCAGTTTTGCTAAGTATGAATCAGAAATATTTTGCTAAATACCTGTTTTTTAAAAGCTGGTTTCTGAATTTTCTAATTTGCTTTAGGACTTAAAAAACCATTCAGAGCCTCTAGATTCTCTAGCTGTGCAGGAATTTCCATATGTTAAATGCTGCTTGAAATCCATGAGCCTGATTTGGAACTTGAAAAAAAAAAAGAAAGTTTTTATTTAATGAAGTAGTCGGGGTTGGAGTTTGTCGTTGTACCTCTGATGTTCTTGTTAATGGTTATCTTAATTTGAGTGTCCAGTAATTTTCGACTGATTAATCTGACTTTTCATTTACTGCTCTTGGCAAGTAATGGAATGTTTGAATGAATTTACAATTTCAGATTCTTTAACCAGTATTGTTTGCCAAATTAGCATAAGCTGTCCCTCCTGGATGTAGGAGTGCCATCCTTTTGTACGTCATGCCAGTCAGTCATTGGTTGTGGGGTGCACCTCCACTCCAGGATTACTTCTTGGGTCAGGTGACTCCTATGAGCTGAGGACAATTCTTCAGAGAAGGAGGCTGCTGTGAGTCATTAGCAGTGGACAGAGGAGCTGGAGACGGTGCAGTGCCTGGGACAAGGGACCTGGATGAGGCCCCGTGGGCACAGGAGCTGTGTCCTTGGTGCTGCTTATGTAACCACTCCAGTTCTTAGTATCCCTTTCAGTAAAATGGAAGTAAGTCAGTATCTGTCTTGTAAGGGTTGCTTTATAAGTTAAATGAGAATTCATAAAAAGCACTTAGTGCAGTACCTGCACGTAAAAGTCCTCCATAAATGTTAGATTCTGTCTCCTAAAATGACGAGAGAAAGAAATAACTTTTAATTTTATCATGAACACACAGCCTGCCACCCCCTCAAGAGTCTTTTGTATTTTTCAAGGTAAATGAAACTCAGTTTTGTGTTGATATTCCTACTGTGAGAAACTTCAAGGTTTCAAATACCCAAGATGCTTCAGTGTCCATAGTGGATTACTATGAACCAAGTAAGTGTGTTCTGGAGTCCCTAATACTATTATTTAGAAGTTTAGCCAGGCATTTATTGAATTTATTTTCTCCAAGTGACCACTTCACCTATTGGATTGCTTGTGGGAGTGGAGAGAATTGGAGGGGTGGGGACCAGGAGGTGAGCTTTCCATTTAAATGAAGACAATTGATAATTTACAAAGGTCCCACGATATCATTTAGCATATGAATATTAAAAATAATTTTTTTTACTCATAATGTTTTAGGTTTTTAACTTACAACTACAAAATTTACGAAGAAAAATTGACACAGGGAGTCCAGTTATGGTCAGTTTCCAGAGTTTTGCTTATGTTCCTAGTACTCATTCTGTCTGGTTCCTGTGTTAAACTGCAAGTTTTTCAGGAGAGAACAGGAGCAGCATCCGCAATGTAATACTGTCAGCTATTTGGGTTTAGCTGTTTGTTTCCTGAGGGAGTCTGTTGTTTTGCTAAAATTTATACATAATATATTTTTTTAGTGTGTCAAGAAAAAAATAGTCCGTTTGGAAAATAACTTGAGCTGCTTTGATTTCACTGGTAGCTTCTTACTTTCCAAAATGAAATTTCAATGTGGAAGTAGAAATCTGGACTGGAACCACCCAAGTTAATAAATCTGTGTTCAGTCACAGAGTGGCTTTTTGTGAGTGTGCAGTCTCTGGACTAACATTTCTAATTGTAATAAGTTAGATCCTGGTAGCTCAGAGTGAGGTAAACATCTTCAGGTATTAGGTAACTGAAGATAATTACACTTTAAAATAAAATGAACATGTTCACATTGTTGGTAGCATTTGATAGAATATTCATTTAGACTAAGGGATAGCGTCAGTCCTCTCTCCTTTTAAGTCATTAAGCCAGTCCCTCTTGTCTCGTGCCTCCTGTTGAATTATTTTGTTTGGGGAAAATCCTATGTCTAGGTTCTTACGGAGCCTTTTGGGAAAACAGTGATGTGTAGCCCTTTTTTTCTAGGGGAGGGATGTGATAACCATGGAGATCCATTGACAGTACCTAGTTATCCAACTTTGTTAACCTAGTTGCAAAATTCCCTAATTGATGTTTCTCAGGTGCACAGAGAAGGGTTTAAACATTTAAGGTGGGGGTTGGGAGGAAGAAAAGAAAAAGATTCAGTCTGTGTGTTTTGTAGAAATCAGTTTATTTTTGAGAGGGCCATTTTAAAATGAAAATATGGGAAATACCAGAATAATAAAACCCTAATAACCCATTTTTAAAAATCCTAAAGCTAGAAAAGAAATAATAAAAACTCTGAAAAATTATGAAGAAATTTGAAAGTAGAATTTTTTTAAAAGAAACTATAAAAATAAAAATCATTTATCTACTATAGTGAATATACTTACTAGTGTTGTAACTCCTTCATATAAAAAAACAAAAACCAAAACCCACTGCCATCAAGTCGATTCCAACTCATAGGACAGAGTAGAACTGCCCCATAGGGTTTCCAAGGAGCGGCTGGTGGATTCGTAGCTGTAGCTACGAACCATAGCTCACCGTAGCTCTTAACCACTGCACCACCCGGGCTCCAACTGCTTCGCATAGAATTTTTATATTAGGTTGTGCTATCAGTTTTACTCAGGTTGGATAAATAGTATTTAGATACTATGTGCTTAATGTTTTAACACGTTTAAACAAGACATTGCAGACTTGGCTTCATACGTGTATACTTTTTAATAAAGCCCATTGTATCTGTCTTGAGTAGTTCCAATTATTAGAATCTTTATTTGAATGCTTAGACAATGCTTCTCTTGAGGAGGTTAAACAGTCCTCAATTTAAAATCTTTCCTTTTCCAATAAGAGATTAAGTTGTGCAACTGCACTCTATCTTCTCTCTTTTAATGCTGGCCAACTGTCCGTGGGAGATAGATTGGATGAAAAGCATTGTTTCTCTCTTGGATTTGGTTAGCAGTTTGGACCCCTCTTGAACTGATGTAGCATTTTAGTTGTTTCTTGTAAAGAACAATAAAATTACGTGAATGGAAAACTCAGGAAAGTGTATTGAAGTGCTCTTAAGTTTTGGCAAATATTTCTAAACAAGGGAGATGTGTAAACCAGTGTTGCCTCTTTGAACAGGGAGACAAGCGGTGAGAAGTTACAACTCCAAAGCGAAGCTATCCTCTTGTGACCTTTGTGGAGACGTCCCTGGCTGCCACCTTTGCAAGAAAGGAGCTGCAGGCTCCCTTCATCACTCTTCGGTCATTTTCGTTGTCTGTTTCATGCTTCTGTACTCTTCGCAACGATGGCTGTGATTTATTTCTTAAGGACTCCATGTCACACTAACATTTCCAGAAATCACATGTGATTGTTTTCTCTTCATAATGAATATTGTTCCTAACTGTTTTGAAAAACATTTTTTTTCTTTATATGGGGGTGGGGGATGGTGTGTAATAGGTCCTAGTATATGTAGCTGCATAGATTCTTCATCTGACTTTTGTCTGAAATAAGAATCAGAATTATTGCAGTTGCATATCTTTATTTCCCCTCCTGAAATGTTTTAGGATTTTTTTTTTGAGATGTTTGTTTCTTCCAGAATAAAAGCTCTGTTTTAGATTATTCATTTCATTTTCTAAAAGCCTAGGTTCTTAAGCATTATTATGCATCAGTGTTTGCTTTAGTATTAAAGATGGATTCCCTGGGAACTGGGAGAAAACAACCAGAAGGGAGCGTGTTCTCTTCCCTTCCCATCTCCAACCTACCCTATTCCTCTCCCCACACCTCAGTATATACTTTTTAATTGAACATTACCTCTTTCTTTCTAGAATGTAAATGGTAAATTTTTAAATAAGTTAAATGGTCTTCTTCCACTCCAAATCTGATCACATACGCACCTCCCCCTCCAACCTTCTGGAGAGAAGAATGAGAAGAGGGAATGTGTTTTCCTTTGCTTTATATGCTGCTCAGAGGTTGAGTATAATGAAAACTGCCCTAAGAGGTTCTTGGGTGCTGTTCTCTCTCTCACGTCTCCAGCCCCACACACTGGCTCTGTTTCAGAGGTGAGAGTTGGAGAGCACCACAATTTATGTGCTTTATGAGCTTAAACTGGAAGATCCTAGACCAGGAGACACATTTTTTTGTTAGTAATGGGGGACTGTAAGCCAGGGGTACAAAGAAATACTGTATAAAACGCAACAGACTGATCTGACTGTAGTCTGGGAAAGAAGTTGGGGTTTGATGGGCATCAGAGAGTCTTAGTGTGACTTCTGATGTGAAGTGTGAAGTATTTTAAGGCCTTGAACAGGGTTGCTGTAGCACCCCTTCCAGGCACATGTATCTGAGTGTCAGGCTGCCAACTGCCTAGTGACATCTGATTTTGGCTGTGAATCTGTAAGAAATTCCTGAATTTTGAACACCTGGATCATTGGTTATCCTGTATTCTGAAGGATAATATTCATTTATCGCGGTGAAAATTTTGAAGAAAAATCCCTCTCCCTCCCTCCTTTTCCTCCTTACCTCTGTTCCTTCTTTATTTTTCCCTTCTTTCTTTTTTCTTTCCCTTTTATAAATATTGACATATTTTAGATATCAAAAAATTTTTATGGTTTAATTTTGCTCTTTAACTCCGTGACATTTCTCTCAAGTGGACATGGAAAAAACAATTGCCACTGACTTCAAATTATAATTTTATTGAACTGTTTTAAAAATAAATTCATTGAAAATAAAATATGCAAATATAGCCTTTAAAGTTAAATTTAAAAAGAATGTTCATGTATTAGTGAGTTTTAAGAGATTATAGTGGAGTGGATATTCATGTATTGCTTTTGGATGTTTTGGATACCAAGGTAGGAATTATCAAAATTCAGCATTTTAAACCTTGCAACCTATATGTAGAAAATAGATTCTTAGAGAGTAGTCTATGGAGTGAGCAGCTAAACATCAAGTAAATAATTTCCTTGTGTTTATTTTCAAGTGGGGAATGTTTTTAGATCTGTTACACCTTTAAAACAATCTGATCTAAAAAAGATACT
>NW_004444223.1:155041-168037 GCF_000243295.1 Trichechus manatus latirostris
TAGGGGACGTCTGCATGTATGTCTCCTTGCTCTCTGTTCTCTGTCAGTTTCTTATTCCATTTGGTGCTTGGCTGAGTTCTTTATCTCTTCATTTGATGCTTAGGGTTTCAGGATTGCTGTTTTCTCTGTTTGGCTTCGTTTTTTGGATCTTTGCTGTGGAGGGATGGCGTAGTGCTTCTGCCTAGAGCACCATGTTGCCGGAAATTGCCGAACTTCTGACCTTTCGGTTAGTAGCCAAGTGCTTTAACCATTGTACCACCGGGGCTCCTTAGGGATGAAATCATCTTCTAATGAAATTGGGAGGGCATTGGCAAATAATGCCCCCCTCCCCTACCCTGCCCAGTGAATCTTATACTGACCATTAATGCCTTCTATTATTCAGTAAATAATTTATACTGACTTTCTGGTGTAATAGGAAACACTAGATTGGAAAGGCCATTGAAAAGCAGATTGTATTTTTTTAAGACCATCTTTCCTCATTTAAACACTAGAACTCTAACACTTTTTTTGTGAAATGCTTTACTTTTTTAGATAAAAAGTAACCTTGTATCTCACCTCTTTTTATATATTATAAATCTATTAAAGACGAGGAGGAGAAGAAAGGGTTAGTTAGCACTGCATCAGAGTGCAGTGGAGCTGTGGGGATGCCTCGGCCTTTTGCTTCTCATCTTTCTCAGAGAACTTGCTCTGCTACAACAAGCAGTGTGTTTGGAGTAAAATTTGGCTATAAAGCCATGGGTATGAGGAGAAAAGAGTACATATAGTAGTAATAATTAATTAATAGTATAGGCTTTTTTTTCTTTACCCCCATGCCTTGAGTAGTAAACGCTAGGAACTCATTTTACCTTTAAGTTTGGTTATGTTGAAACTCATCCATTTAGGATGCTGTCCATTTCATTTACTGATATGAACTAATTCCAAGTCCCCCTTCTTTCCCACTGATTGGGAACCTTCTTAAGACACCAGCACATATTACTTCCATTTTTGACCAGCCAGTGGTTCCAGAGACCGAGTGTTGGGAACAGCTAGTAGCCAAACAATTTTAGGTCAGAAGAGCACTTTTATATTTGGTTTCACTGTCTTACCACCTTCAGTTATAATTCTAAAAAAGAAACTAAACCCATTAAAATATGCCCAGTCAATGAAATGCTTCCTTTTATTTGTTTTGTGCTGTTAGACTTTGTTTTCCCAAATATGTTAAAAATAATATCTTTTAATTACTATTTTGGTTTGATTATAATCTGAGCATGGTGCTTATATAGAATCTAGATGTGCATCTATTACCTAGCAGTCTGTTAATTAAACATGCAATACTGCAACCTACATGTGGAAATTTCCAGAATTGTAGATAGTATAACTCTCCCTGCTCCATTCTTTTGAACCTGGGTATAGTTATTAAAAGAAAAAGTTATATTTAGCTCTAATTTCTGTTTATGTTAAATACAATTATAAATAGTCTGGCCAACTGTCCTTATTTTGACATAATTCATTCTATGTTTCTGGCTGTCCCATGACATTTTTTAAAATATTGGAGCTCTGATTTTTCTTTCTCATTTTGAAAGGGACTGTTCTGTTAACTTGCTGGTATGTAATCTGGAGTTCTTTCTCACAGCCTTACCTCTTCTAATTTGCTTTATTGAACTTTAATATATATTTCTATAAAAATATGTTGTAAATACCTCCTTGACAAGATTTCTTAACATAAGGAAGATACATATCTTGGACCCACCAAGTAGCTGCCATGGTTCAAGGTGTCATTATATATTCTTGGGTGCATCATTTTCTTGCACATTGTAATTTGAGACATTTACAATAAGTGAACCCTTGGATAAGCTTCAGAACCTTCTACATTCTTAACAGGCTTCCGTTTGATCCTATCAAACTATATTCATCATTTTTCTTTGTTTTCAAATTCCAGTAAGCATAGCACACTTTTAAGAACTCACAAATTCCATGTCTGTTCTAGATATCTATGTTAATATTATTAAATATCTTAAGTTATATTGGAGGTAATTTGGGATGCAGTTATTTTTATCACTACTTTGAATAAAGGACCATTATTTTACTTTCTTCAGGAAATTAAGCAGTCAATGTAAATTTTAAATGTATATCTGTGGGAGTAGTAGGCTTGTTTTAAAAATGTTTCTAGCCAATGAGTTGTGTTTTCCTGTGCTTCATCAAAAGACCTCATTGTGCCACATTGCATCATGCCAAAAGACCTCATTGTGCCACATTACATCATGCCATATAAAATATGTTGTCATTTTCATTTCAGTTATTGTAACACAGGAAAATAGATGCTTTCTAGATGGTTTCCGAGTTTCTCACTTCAAAGGACACTTATACATTGGTATATGTGTGTCTCTGTAACGGGTATATTGTTACATGTGTTGCTACTTATTTAGGAATCATTCTGTCTCACGTTGTCATGAGGCCAAGATGTGCCACTCTTCTGCCAGGTGTATTAAATTGATGGTAGATCTTTGTAGATCTTTAAGATTTATCTTTGGTAACTTCAAGAGGATGTGACTCTATTCTGGCCCTTCAAGCCTTTAAGTTTTGGATTTTTAGTAGGCTGTAGTTGATGTGGTAGAGTAAATTTTTTTTTTGTGTATAAAATAACTTAATAAAATTTAACCTATAAATCTCCTATTTTGAGAAACTGTTTTGCATATAAGAAGAATACTGTTAAAATAAAACATTATTTTTCCAGAAATTAGAGCTTTATATATGCATCAAGGTGATTTTGAAAATTTTAATTTTAAATGTTGCAATGTTACACTATTGTTAATTTTACACTATTATGTACCAAATAGGAAATCATGATTTATCAATAAAAATGAAAATTCCCATCGATTTATTTTCTGTGTTCCCTTTATTGTAGCTTAAAGCATATCTGTAGCACTCCTCCCTTACCTAAACCTATTTAATTCTGAGAATGAGATGTTCGAGGGCGGGTTAGATTAAGTATTATTGTGCTACAAGGGTTTGACGTGGGTGAGGTGAAAGAACCACCAACCTCCTCCTCCCTCCTCATTCCTTACTTTAGGTCCTGGAGTAGAGTCAGTGGAGAGGTAGGTGAGGTGCAAATAAAAAATTAATATCAATTTCTGAAAATGATATAGAAATACAGAACTCATGGTTTCTTTACACCTAGGAAATTGAGGCATGAAGTGCGGCATGCACAGCCTAACACTTAACTTCAGGTACATTTTCTTGACTCCTACCCAGTGTTCTTCAACAGTTTTCTTGCCATGAATTTGATGACCTTCTGAGAATTAATAAAGCTAGCACAATTGTTGTCAATTGGGGTGATTTTCCTCCCTCCCTAGGGGGTATTTGGCAATGGCAGGAGGCATTTTTGGTTTTCACAGCTGGGTAGGGGGGTGTGGTGTTACTAGAATCTAGTGGGTAGAGCCCAGGGATGCTGCTAAATATAATGCACAGGACAGCCCCCCCGCCTCAAAGAAATACTAGCTCAAAATGTCAATAGCACTCAGGTTGAGAAATCCTCTAGCTAAGTGATGCTGGACAATTCTAGATTGCCTAATAATGTCTATTAATTTAATATGATTCATTGAATACTATCTTTATACGCCATAGAGTCATTAGAATCATTCGATAGATATTTAGACTAACAAATTTGTATGTCAACTCTAGGAAACTTAGCTTGGAGACTAGGAAAAGATGTAGTGATTGTTTTTTGAAAACGTCTGTAATGGTAGTTTTCCAAACATGGTTGATCATAAGACTCGCAGAGTTTGGCTTAAAAAGAAACCCAGTCTTACTTCTAGAAATCCTAATTCAGCAGATCTAGGATTGGGTTCTGAATATGAATTCTTAAGCTTTTCCAGGTGATTCTGATGATCATTTCAGTCTAGTAGCCACTGGAATTTTGAGTTTTCCAGACCACTGTCCTGGGGCTAAAAAGAGACCTTGCAAATAGCAATCATCTATGCGATCTAAGTGATAATGTGGGGTCTCCAGCCCCTTGAAGAGTTGTACTGAGTTACTTCTGGGAGCTTCTAGGAATGTTTCACGCTCTATAATAGATCCTGAGAGGGATCTCATGGGGTCTACTTTGTTCTTTCTCTCTTATCTGGCCCACTTTGTAGATGTCCAGTGTAGCAGAGGCTGCCACTTTTTTCCTCCTACTCATTCTCTCCTTTGTGAAAAGACTGAGTTTATTCAGAGTAAAAACAAACAGAAAAAACAAAACAAAACAAACAAACCTGTTGCCTTGGACCCGATTCCAACTCATAGTGTCCAGCTTCCTTTGCAGCTAGGTGGTGCCGTGGACTAAATTTTGGGTAGTGGGATATAAGCTGAAATAGTAGTGGTACTTTAGAGAAATATTCTTAAAAGGAAGGGGGCAAGACCCCCTTCTCCCTCCCCCCTTCTTTTTGTCCTTTCCTTTATCTTGCAACCTGGAATGTGGATGGCTGGCTAGGGCTCTATCAGCCTCTTAGTCCATCAGGAGGAAGACCAGACCCTAAGGATGGTGAGTCAGAGAGCTAGAAGAAGCTAGAGTCCCTGATCCTTATGTAGCTACCCTGGACTGCCTACCTTTGGATTATTTTATAAGAGAGAAAACGTCTACCTTGTTTAAACCAGTGTGGTGCACAGACTTTAGGGTGGCTCCCATGATCCTCACCTTCTCATGTCCATGTCCTTGCACAGTCCCCTCCCCTTGAGTGTGGGTGTGATTGTGACTGCTTCTAATCAATAGAATATGGCTAAGGTGACAGGATGTACATAAGATTGTAGCACTGTCTTGCTAGAGTCTCTTTCTGGCTTTGAAGAAGAAAGCTGCCATGTGTGGACTGCCTGTCTTGTGAGGCCCCCATGACAAGGAACTGAGAACAGCTTCTAGGAGCTGAGGGCAGCCTCTGGCCAACAGCCAGCAATAAACTGAAGTTCCTACAGCTGCAAGGAACTGAGTTCTGCCAACAAAAGCAGACCATTCCTCGGTTGAGTCTCCACTGAGGCTGCAGCCCCAGTTGACAAGTTGATAGAAGTCATGTGAGACCCTAAACAGAGGACCTAACTAAGTGGCCAAACTCCACCCACAGAAAATATGAGATGTTAAACATATGTTGTTTTAAGCCGCTAAGTTTGTGGAAATTTGTTACGCAGCAAAACAAAACTAATAATACCAGGTTTATAAACATTAATTTTATTACATGCAACTGACTTATTCCTACCTGGAACACCTAGTGCTGCTCTCTTTCCTGCCATCAAGGGGCCTGAAAGCACTTTAGTATTGTTCGGGTACCCAGCACTCACTCCACTGTTACTGTCATTTGCCAAAGAGGAGCTGTGTTCTCTGGAATCCTCATTGTTCCAAAGTGACACTAAGTGCCACACTGAAGTAGATTATCTCTCCCTAACTCTGTGTGGAGCCCTGGTGGAGCAGTGGTTAAGAGCTATGGCTGCTAACCAAAAGGCTGCAGGTTGAATCCACCAGCCACTCCTTGGAAACCGTAGGGGGCAGTTCTACTCTGTCCTATAGGATTGCTATGAGTCGGAACTGACTTGATGGCAATGGATTTTTTTGGTTTTAACTCTGTGCTATACTTTACTCTTTGGGTACAGAGTGGAGCTGCTTGTGCCTCAGCACTCATAGAGTTTTTTTTTTTTTTCAATTTATTGTATTGTTGTTGCTGAGAATGTACGCAGCAAAACATACACCAATTCAACAGTTTCAGTGTACAATTCAGTGACATTGATTACATTCTTCAAATTGTGCAACCATTCTTACCCTCCTTTTCTGAATGATTCCTCCCCCATTAACATAAACTCACTGTCCCCTAACGTTCCTATCTACTCTTTTGAGTTGCTGTTGTCAGTTTGATCCCATATAGATAGATAGTTCTTAAAAGAACATAACGCTTAAGGCAGACATTCTTTAGTAATAGTAATTAAGCTAAACTATTGTTTGATTTTAAGAAGACTTCAGGGAATATTTTTGGTTTAAGGTTTAAAGATAACTTCAAGGCAATAGTTTAAGGGGTGCTCACAGAGTTTTTAATGAAAACTTTTTTCCATTTCTGCTTGTTGTTTCTCTCTCCCTATGGCTCAGACCTAAGTATAGGAGGATTGGAGTATAGATACTGTACTGTCCTCGCAATCTGCCTTATTTCTGATATAATCAATCTCTCTCTGTCTCTCTTTACCTCAATAAAAATAAAAATCCTTGTACAAAATTGAATCCTGGTAATCTTCCCCCTAGTACTTCGCTAGACACGTTCACATATAGATACCATGGTGGACTGGAATTTTGGCTCTTCCTCTTGTTAAAGGGGAGAGCTTTTCCCCTGTGATGTATGTGAGGTGGAATTTCCCCTATACATTCTTAGATTCTCTATCCCTTAACTCACTCTACCCCAGAGAAGACAGAAGGCTTCTCTAAATTGTCAAGTTCAAAAGAATGAACTGGCAAAGGTTAGTTCATCTACCTGCTTCTCCAGCTGGGTCTACACTGATATCCTCCTCAGTTTCCTTGTGCTTACCTAGGTCTTGCCCGGTCTCAGTGCTGCCTGGGGCCAGTAAGGAAGTCTGTCAAGGAGTAGCGTTTGGTGGACAGGTCCATTTGCTTCTAACACCAGGCTGTGTCCTCCAACTTAACCTCCATCATGAACAGAGCAAATATTTTGGTTCCTTCGTCCGTTAACTTTTGTTCACCAGAAGGGGATGAGGGACGTGATTTATTGCACTCCCTCAGAGATCCCAACACCTCTTATAGTATGATCTTGGGTAAGTTTTGCAATATCTGGTACATATTAGGGCCCCTGGTGGCACAGTGGTTAAACGTTTGGCTGCTAACTGAAAGGTCAGCAGTTCGAATCCACCAGCTGCTCCTTGGAAACCCTGTGGGGCAGTTCTCTGTCCTATAGAGTCGCTGTGAGTTGGAATCGACTTTATGGCAATGGGTTTTTTCTTTTTTTGGTACATATAAGTGCATAATGAATTATGATTGTAACTATGTGTCTACATATGTCAGTGGATGTGGTTTAGGCTTTAGCTGTATATGCATATCCTTTGGGTAGGAGGGAAGGGTACATTACTACTCTCCAGTGAGCCATTGCCTGTGGGTGGCCGCCTTTGATGCCCTGTAGCTTGTATTGACTGTATCACTAGTGCTTACAATGGACCAGAGGTGATGCTTGGCTTGCAGATGTGTGGATCCTCTTCTCTTCCCTGTGCCTGCTACTGCTGGAGTTATCATTTCCGCTAGGGTGAATTTACAAATGGGACCTTGAAGATATTTCAACAATTTATTCCAGGTCACCAATGATAGTTCCAAATTTCAGAGATTCATATATGGGGTGTTGTGCCCTTAACCTAGTTATGTGGTCTATCAGGCTGTACAGGAGCATGAGGCCCCACTGCTCAGACTTTCTCAGTTTCCCCATGAGGGCATTTCCTGTGCTGGCAGAGAAGCTTGTGCGTGGATGCTCACTGCTTTCTTTAGGCCTTTCCCCTTTAACATCCTGTCCCCAACAGCCCTGTCTTTTATCTCTGTTCTTTATTCTGATGTTCCCATCTTCTCCATTTTTCTTATCAGCAACTTCCTCTCTGAAAACAGCAAGTCTCAAGTCTCCTTTTTTGCCTTAAATTTTCTCTTTGTTTCACATGAGCTGTGAGTCAAAGCCTTCTCTCTTCCGCCTGTTCTGCTGCTAGGTCATGTCCCGAGGGTGGGAGAGTGATGAAAGAACTTTGGATGATTCTCCTCTCTGATTGGCAGCTGGCTTTTATTTCCTTTTATGTTATCCCAATTATCTAAAAAATCGGACAAGTGCATGAATTCAGAATGAAGGAGACATTAAATGGCAGCCTACATGAAAAAGTCTTGATGGTTAAACAAAGTATGAGTCAGTGACAAGGGAGCAAATGCCTCCAGTTTCTAAATGAGGAGGGTGTTAGTTCTAGTATGTCTGGTTGTAAGTGTCACAGTTTAAGAAGTAGACCAACCGGAGTCCATACGGGGCAAGTGGCTGTAATGGTGTCAGGATGAAAGAACAAAGAATGTGGGGATGTTCAGCTGGTGAAAGAGACACTGGTTGTCTTCAGATATCTGAAAAGCTGTAATGTGCAAGCCCAAGTTGCAGAATCATTACAAAAGAGTAGATTGTGGTTTAATATTAGGAGAGACAAAATAGAATGTCCCTGTCTCAGAAGGTGATAACTACATGGTCCCTGGAGTAGTTCAGCAGAGGCTGATGATCATTAGTGGCTGGTACTTAAAAAAAAATTGTAGTTAAATATATATAATAAAATATTTGCAATTTCAACCATTTTTACATGTACAGTTTAGTGACATTAACTACATTCATATTGTGACAATTTTTAAAGTGGTATCTTATCCATTGCTTTTTAAAATTGATTATTAGAAATGATAGGGGTTCAGAGGTTTTCTAGTGTAGCTCCCCAATTTTACTAAGACACAGGGAAGTTAAGCGCCTTGAATAAATTCCACAGCTTCTTAAGAGGAAAACTGGGGTTCCTGCCTGGCATATTTGTAGGCACTTAGTAAATACTTGTGGGATGACTAAACCCATTGCTTCACCTTGAATTTGAATTCTAGCATGTGGATGTCTTTCCCAGTTCCTGCTTCTTGTCCTATGGACCCAGTGCTGATGGCTAAGCCCCCGACATTGACCCTCCGCTCTTGTCATTCCTGCTCCATGCCTTCACTCACCAGTGGGAGGCCTAGAATTGCCATTCATTCTTGGATACTTACTCCTTATTAATTTATAAATTCCTATGGCAGTGATAGCAAATAGATTTCCTTTTGAGTATCAGCTGAAAGCAGTGATAGCAAATAGATTTCCTTTTGAGTATCAACTGAAATAATTTGGAGATGGCTGCCTGAAGGGATTTTTCAGAGGATTTTGAGGCCACTTCTGGACCCAATGGAGACAAGAACTGGAAACAGTTCCAGATGTCTGCGTGGGTGAAGTAGAATGAGATGGTGGCACTGGTAAGATGGTGGCACTTGAGCTGGGAACTGGCATTCTTGGTTAAGGTCTACACTATAAAATCTACCATTTAATTATATTGCCTTCCACTGTAAACTAATTGTTTTGTTGATGTTGGTCTTGATTCACTTACTAAATTGTAAGCCTCACATTTTCAGAACATTCTACCCTACACCATAGGCGTATATGTATATGCATACACATACACATGCAAATCTGTGTGTGTGTGTATATATATATATATATATATATATATACATATATATGTAAGTATATGAGGCAAAAAGATGTGGCTGTTTGATTCTGTAAAGACTACAGCCTTGAAAACCCTACAGGGCAGTTCTACTCTGTTGTTTAAGGTCACTATCAGTCAGAATCGACTCGACAGCAGTGGGTTTGTTTGTTTGTTTTTGGAATATATATATATGTATGATGTCTGCTGATTAAAGAAACAAGTAATCAGTGTACTCTATAGCTCTGAGCTGTAGAGTTTAATAAGAATAATAACAATAATAATAAAGTTATGCACTAAAAGTTCTGTCACCCCAAACAAGGGAAAATAAATAAGTTTTTCCCCTCAAAGGCTTTGATTTTTCAGTTTTAATTTTTCTCTGATTTTCCATACATTTTGCTTTTTTAGGAATTGGTTGACAGGTATTGAAAACAGGAGAAGTTATTTAGGAATATAAGAAAATTTGCTAAAATTGTCAAATAAGAAACTAGTGGTTTGAAGAATTTTCTTTTTCTCTTTCATTTTAAAGTAGCACACTGGGAAAAGATTTTTCTCTTAGGAAATTCAGACTAGGTTTGCATCATTTCTTTCAGTGGCTTCTGAGAGTCCTTCAATCGCCTCCAATATCGCGCCCCCTTCCCCTCCTCCAGCTTTTCCCTACTATGCATATTGGTAATGAGAAGCAAGTTCCTGAAGGGCAGAACTTATGACTTACTTATTTTTTAATCCAGCATCTACACAGATATTGGCATATAGTAGATACTCAATATGGGAGATAATAAAAATTTATTTATTAAAAAAATTTTATTGTACTTTAGATGAAGGTTTACAGAACAAATAGTTTCTCATTAAACAGTACACGTATTGTTTTATGACAATGGTTAACAACCCCACAACATGTCAACACTGTCCCTTCTCAGCCTTGGGCTCCCTATTAACCAGCTTTCTTGTCCCCTCCTGCCTTCTAGTCCTTGTCCCTAGACTGTTGTGCCCCATTAGTCTAGTTTTGTTTTCTGGGGCTGTCTAATCTTTGGCTCAATGGTGAACCTCAGGAGTGACTTCATTACTGAGCTAAAAGGGTGTCCCAGGGCCATACTCTTGGGTTTCTCCAATCTCTGTCAGGTCAGTAAGTCTGGTCTTTTTTTGTGAGATAGAATTTTGTTCTCCATTTTTCTCCAGCTCTGTCCAGGACCCTCTGTTGTGATCCCGGTCAGAGCAGTCAATGGTGGTAGCCAGGCACCATCTAGTTGTACTGGACTCAGTCTGGTGGAGGCCATGGTAGTTGTGGTCCATTAGTCCTTTGGACTAATCTTTCCCTTGTATCTTTAGTTTTCTTCATTCTCCCTTGCTGCTGAAGGGGTGAGACCAGTGGAGTATCTTAGATGGCTGCTCACAGGCTTTTGAGACCCCAGACGCTACTCACCAAGGTAGAATGTAGAACATTTTCTTTATAAAGTGTGTTATGCCAATTGAGCTAGATGTTCCCTGAGACCACGGTCCCCACAGCCTTCCGAACAGCAATTCAGTCCCTCAGGAAGTTTGGATGTGTCTATGGGACTTCCATAACCTTTCCTTGTACAAGTTGTGCTGGCTACCCCAGTATTGTGTACTGTCTTACCCTTCACCAAAGTTACCCCTTATCTATTGTCTATTTAGTATTCCCCCCATCCCTCGTAACCAACAAAGATTTTTTCTCTGAAATTTATTTATTTTTAATGAAGAAGAGAATATTATTATTTTTGTCTCACTTCCTGATACTCTCAAGAATCTCCGTTAATTCATTTAGATACTAATTACAATGAACAATACAGTATCACACTCATGTTCTGTAGATCACAGTAGGTGCTCAGAAATGTTTAACTGAGTGACAGAATTTGAGGTACAAGCAAATAAAAATATCACTATAT
This sequence comes from Trichechus manatus latirostris, assembly GCF_000243295.1. Taxonomy (NCBI): domain Eukaryota; kingdom Metazoa; phylum Chordata; class Mammalia; order Sirenia; family Trichechidae; genus Trichechus; species Trichechus manatus. Next base: position 166,162 of record NW_004444223.1, read on the forward strand.
GAAAAATGAAAGATACAGGAATAGAGACAGAGGAAGAAAAGGGGGAAAACTGTGCAAAAGAAAAAAAGTGAAGTAGATGAGGGAGATATATACTATAGCTGTAAACATGACCAGTGGGTGGTTGACTCATTAAATTCTAGTAATGGGGATTAGTGCAGAGCCTCAGCCAGTTCCCAAATACTACAGATATTTCAGCCCTGTCTTTAAAGTGCTAAATAAAAAGTTAACCTTCATTTATAAAATTACAAGCAAAATCCTGCTGTGTGTGTTCTTGGAGCACTAGCTTTTTGCTGCCTTTAACCAAGTCTGCAGGAATAAGGTTTAGATTTCTCTCAGACTCTCTTCTCAGTAATGTATATTGTAGTTGTGAATTACTGAAGACATTTTTGCAACATTATAATAATTATGAATTATTTATACATGCATATATATTTATATATGTTATATGCACTATAAATATTTGTATATATATTATACATAAATTATAAAACAATTGTAAAGATATGTCATGAAAGAATAGTAATTGTGACTCCTCACTAGCAGAATTTTTGTTTATAAATTTATTTTTATTGTGCTTTAGGTGAAGGTTTATGGAACAAATTAGTTTCTCACTGAACAATACACATACTGTTTTGCAACATTGGCAGCCAACACTATCCCCTTCTCGACCTTGGGTTCCCCATTTCCATTCATCCAGCTTTCCTGTCCCCTCCTGCCTTCTCGTCCTTGCCCCTGGACTGGTGCGCCCCTTTAGTCTCCTATACATGGTTTAAGTACGTGTGTTATTGTTTTTTTTTTTTTTTAAATAGGTCTGTCTAATCTTTGGCTGAAAGGTGAACCTCAGGAGTGACTAGTACTGTGTTAAAAGGGTATCCAGGGGCCATACTCTCGGGGTTTCTCCAGTCTTTGTCAGACCGGTAAGCCTGGTCTTTTTTTTTTTTGTGAGTTTCAATTTTGTTCTACAATTTTTTTCAGCTCTGCCCAGGACCCTCTACTGTGATCCCTGTCAGAGCAGTTTGTGGTGGTAGCCAGGCACCATCTAGTTGTGCTGGACTCAGTCTGGTGGACTCCGTGGTAGTTGTGGTCCATTAGTCCTTTGGATGAATCTTTCCCTTGTGTCTATGGTTTTCTTCATTCTCCCTTGCTCCAGATGGGGTGGGACCAGTGGAGTATCTTAGATGGCCACTCACAAGCTTTTAAGACCCCAAACTATACTCACCAAAGTAGGATGTAGAATATTCTCTTTATAAACTGTATTATGCCAGTTGAGCTAGATATCCACAGAGACATGGTCCCCAGCCCAGCAACTTGGTCCCCCAGGGAATTTGGATGTGTCTATGAATCTTCTATGACTTTGCCTTGGCCTAGTTGTGCTGATTTCCTCAGTATCGTGTACTGTCTCACCCTTCACCGAAGTTAACACATCAATTGTCTAGTGTTTTTTTCCTTTTCTACCTCTCCCCTCCCTAGTAACCATCAAAGATAGTTTCTTTCTGTGTGTAAACCTTTTCATAAGTTTTTATAATAGTGGTCTCATGCAGTATTAGTCCTTCTGTGATTGACTTATTTCACTCAGCATAATGCCCTCCAGATTCATCCATGGTGTGAGATGTTTCCCAGATTCATTGTTGTTTTTTATTGTTGCATAGTATTCCATTGTGTCTATGTACCATAGCTTGTTTATCCATTCATCTGTTGATAGGCACTTTAGTTGTTCCCATCTTTTTGCTATTGTGAATAATGCTGCAATGAACATGGGTGTGCATATGTCTATTCATGTGATGGCTCTTATTTCTCTAGGATATATTCCTAGGAGTGGGATTGCTGGATAATATGGTATTTCTCTTTCTAGCTTTTTAAGGAAACGTCATATTGT
>NW_004444223.1:168137-208373 GCF_000243295.1 Trichechus manatus latirostris
CTCATGTGTCATGTCTTCTTTGGAGAAGTGTCTGTTCATATCCTTTACCCAATTTTGAATTGGATTATTTATCATTTTGTTGTAGAGGTGTAGGATTTTCCTATAGATTTTAGAGATTAGACCTTTGTCTGATATGTCATAGCCAAATTTTTTTTCCCAGTATGTAGGTTCTCTTTTTACTCTTTTGGTGAGCATAAATGTTTAATTTTTAGAAGATCTCAGCTATCTAGTTTATCTTCTGGTGTTTGTGTATTGGTAGTTATGGTTTGTATCCTATTTATGCCATATATTAGGGCCCCTAGGGTTGACCTTAATTTTTCTTCCATGATCTTTATAGTTTTTGGTTTTATATTTAGGTCTTTGATCTATTTTGAATTAGTTTTTGTGTATGGTGCAAGGTATGGGTCCTGTTTCATTTTTTTACAGATGGACATGCAGTTTTGCCAGCACCATTTGTTAAAAAGACTGTCTGTTCCCCCCATTTAATGGATTTTGGGGCTTTGTCAAAGATCAAGTGACCATAGGTGGATGGATTGACATCTGAGTTCTTGATTCTACTCCCATTGGTCAATGTGTCTGTTGTTGCACCAGTACCAGACTGTTTTGACTACCATTGCTGGATAGTAGGCTCTGAGGTCAGGTAGTGTGAGACCTTCTACTTTTTTCTTCTTCAATAATGCTTTACTTATCCTGGGCCTCTTTCCATTTCATATAAAGTTAATGATTATTTTTATATCTCATTACAGAATGCTGTTGGTATTTGGATCGAGATTGCATTGTATTTGTAGATTGCTTTGGGTAGAATTGACATTTTCGCAATGTTGAGTCTACCTATCCATGAGCATGGTATGTTTTTTATTTATGTATGTCTCTTTTGGTTTCTTGCAGTAGTGTTTTGTATAGATCTTTTACATTCCTGGTTAGATTTATTCCTAAGTAGTTTGTTTTTTTAGAGGATATTATAAGCGGTATTTCTTTCCTGATTTCCTTTTCGTAGTTCTCTTTATTGGTGTATAGGAATCCAACTGATTTTTGTATGTTTATCTTGTATCCTGCTACTCTGCTGAATCTTTCTATTAGTTCTGGTAGTTTTATTGTGGAGTCTTTTGGGTTCTGTATGTATAATATCATATCATCTGCAAATAGCGATAATTTTTCTTCTTCCTTGCCAATTTGGATACACTTTATTTCTTTTTCTCGCCTTATTGCTCTAGCTAGGACTTCCAGAACAATGTTAAATAGTAGAGATGATAAAGGGCATCTTTGTCTTATTCCTGTTCTCAATGGGAATGTTTTCAGCCTCTCTCCATTGAGAATGATGTTGTCTCTTTGTTTTGTACAGATGCCCTTTATTGTGTTGAGGAATTTCTCTTCTATTCCTGTTTTATTGAGAGTTTTTATCAGGAATTTGTGTTGGGCTTTATTGAATGCCTTTTCTGTGTCCATTGAGATGATCATGTGATTCTTTTATTTATGTGGTTGATTACATTGATTGATTTTCTAATGATGAACTATCCTTATATACCTGGTATGAATCTGACTTGGTTGTGGTGTATCATTTTGTTTTGATATGATGCTGACTTCTATTGGCTAGAATTTTGCTAAGAATTTTTGTATTTATATTCATGAGAGATATTAGTCTGTAAATTTCTTTTTTTGTGGTGTCTTTGCCTGTTTTTGGTATCAAGGTTATGCTGGCTTCATAGAATGAATGAGGACGTATCCATTCTTTTTCTATGTTCTGAAATAGTTTGAGTAGTACTGGTGTGAGCTCTTCTCTGAATGTCTGGTAGAATTATCCAGTGAAGCAGTCTGGGCCTGGACTTTTTTTTGTTGGAAAGTTTTTATGTTACCTTTTCAGTTTCTTCTCTGGTTATGGATCTGTTCAGATTTTCTACCTCAGTTTGTGTTAGTTTAGAAAGTAGTGTGTTTCTACAAATTTGTACATTTCCTCTAGGTTCTCAAATTTGTTGGAGTACGGTTTATCATAGCACTCTGTTATGATCCTTTTTATTTCAGTTGGGTCTGTTATAATGTTCCCCATTTCATTTCTTATTTGAGTTATTTGCTTCCTCTCCTGTTTTTCTGTTATGAAATTGACGATGGTTTGTCAATTTTGTTTATCTTTTCAAAGATCGAAGTTTTGGTTTCAATTGTTTTTCTATTCTCTATTTCATTTATTTCTGCTCTGATCTTTATTATTTCTTTTCTTCTGGTGACTGTGGGCTTCTTTTGCTGTTATCTTTCTATTTGTTTGAATTGTAGGGTTAACGTTTTGATTTTGTCCCATTCTTCTTTTTTGATGTGTGCATTTATTGCTATAAATTGACCTCTGAGCTTTGCCTTTGCTGTGTCCCAAAGTTTTGGTATGATGTGTTTTCATTCTTGTTTGATTTTAGGAATTGTTTTTATTCCATTTTTGATATCTTCTATTACCCAGTTGTTTTTAAGCAAAGTGTTATTCAGTTTCCATGTTTTTTGTTTTCTTCCCTTGCTTCCCTGTTATTAATTTCTACTTTTATGATGTTGTGATTAGAGAAGATGTTTTGTATTATTTCAGTGTTTTGGATTTTGTTGAACATTGCTTCATGACCTAAGATGTAGTCTATTCTGGAGAATGTTTCGTGTGCATTCAAAAATAATGTATTCTTTGCTGCTGTTGGGTGGAGAGCTCTATATATGTCTGTGAGGTCAATTGGTTGATTGTGGCCTTTAGATCTTCTGTATCTGTCTTAGTCATCTAGGGCTGCTATAACAGAAATACCACAAGTGGATGGCTTTAAGAAAGAGAAATTTATTCTTTCACAGTTCCAGGGGAAGGCTTTCTTTGTCTGTTGGCTCTGGAGGAAGGTCATTGTCGTCAATTTTCTCCTGGTCTAGGAGATTCTCAGCATAGGGATCCTGGGTCCAAAGGATGTGCTATGCTCCTGGCACTACTTTCTTGGTGGTATGAGGTCCCCCTGTCTCTCTGCTTGCTTTTCTCTTTTATATCTCAAAAGAAATTAACTTAAGACATAACCTAATCTTGTAGATTGAGTCCTGCCTCATTAACATAACTACCTCTAATCCTGTCTCATTAACATTGTAGAGGTAGGATTTAGAGCACATAGGGAAATCATATTAGATGACAAAATGGTGGACAATCACACAATACTGGGAATCATGGCCCAGCCAAGTTGACACACATTTTTGGGGGAAGCAATTCGATCCATAACAGTATCTTTGTTGAGTTTCTTTCTAGATGTTCTGTCCTTTTCCTAGAGTGCTGTGTTGAAGTCTCCTACTATTATTGTGGAACTATCAATTTCTCTTTTCAGTGCTGTTAGAGGTTTTTTTTTTAATGTATTTTGGAGTCCTATCATTGAGTGCGTAGATCTTTATTATGGTTACGTCATCATGGTAGATTGTCCTTTTTTTTTAATCATTATGTAATGTCCTTCCTTGCCTTTTATGGTGAATTTTGTCTTGAAGTCTAATTTATTTGAGATTAGTATTGCCACTCATGCGCTTTCATGGTTGCCGTTTGCTTAATATATATTTTTCATTCTTTGATTTTTAATATATTTGTGTCTTTGTTTCTAAGGTGTGTCTCTTATAGACAGCATATTATGGGTCCTTTTTTTTTTTTAAAATCAATTCTGTCACTGTCTCTTTATGGGTGCATTTAAGGCATTTACGTTCAATGTGATTACTGAGAGGTGTGAGTTTATTGCTGTCATTTTGTAGTACTTTTTTTTTGTGTGGTGCTGACATTTTCTTTGTTCCTGTTACTCTCCTGTGCTGAGTTCCTTTTGTTTGTGGATTTTCTTTTCGTTTCTTTTGTTTTTGTAGATTTTATGTTTACTGAGACTTTGTGCTTTTCTATTTTGATAAGTAGGTTTGTTAATTTTCTTTGTGGTTGTCTTGATTTACCCCTATCTTCCTTAGCTTGAATCAGTCTTTTATTATTTGAGATCACCTTGACTTCCTCTCCATTTGAAAGTTGTACACCTACACCATTTATTCCTCCTTTTATTCTGACATTGTCGTCGTTTACAGATTGCTGTCTCTTGATTCCTGTTTTAACACTTTTACTTTTGTTTTATCCTCCATGTTAGGTGGCAGGGGACCTCCAGTCCATAAGTTCCCTTTGTTCTCTGTCCTCTGTTGGTTTCTTCTTCCATTCTGTGCTTGATCTAGCTCTTTATCCCTGCATTTGGTACTTAGTGTTCCAGGATTGATGTTTGTATCTGTTTTACTTAGTTTTTTTAGGTCTTTGCTAGAGAGGGATGGCATGGTGCTTCTGTCTAAGTGCCATATTGGCTCTGCCCCCCCAACACTAGCAGAATTTTAAAAACTCCTAAAGTTTCCCTTATTAAAAATTCTAGGTTCCTCTCCAGCTATGACTCTCTCTCTCCTTCTTTCATAGTCCAACTTCTTACAGTTTCCAGTATTTATTATCTACACTTCCTCATCTCTCATTCGTTTTTCAAACCACTGTGGTTTTGCTTTACCCTACAGAAACTACTCTAAATAAAGAGATCAGTTCTCTCCTTTTACTCTGTATCTAACGGACAGTTTTCTTCATTACCTACTTGACCTCTTGGTAGCATTTGACACTGCTGACCACTCTCCTTCCTGAGTCTTCTTCCTTTGCCTTCTATGTCACCACTCTCCTGATTTGTCTCCCATATGTCCAGATTCTCATCTTAGTCTTCTTTTTATCTCAGTTCCCTTTGTAGATTCATTAAATGCAGGCTTGGGACAGCTTGGAATCATTAAAAGTAGGATTTGAGAATAGATTAGATGTAGGAAGTGAGGAAGAGAGAGAAGTCAAGTAGACTAATCTCAGCAAATAGATGATGGGAGAGAGACATATATTGAGATGAAGAAGAACGACTGAAGGAAGAGAATGTGTGTTTGTGTTTATTAAGGTTCATATTTTTGGCAAGCTCATTTTATCTCATCCCATCTCCAGTGAAGAGGAACAAGTAGTTATGACCCTCAAGTGATCTGCTAATGCAGAGAATAACAACATATTGTCTAAGTATTTTTATACGATACTACTGTTTTTGTTCTTTTGTAATTTTAGAGGAATGTAGACATCATTAAGGAATTTAGAAAATACAAAGGAATTCATATTGTAAATTCATTGATGTGGACCATATCTTTTATGCTTAGATTTTTTTTCAGGGCTTTGAATATTATTGGCTTTGATCATTTTGGCAATAAATTATAGGCTTAAAGTTAAAAATGTTTCATTATGGACAGAATATTGAGTTCTTTATTAAAAAAATAAATTCTAAATTTCATAGATTTCTGCCGGAAAAAACTCCATGCTACAATTATCATGGTCCTGCTCTGTGTTGTAGAACTTTGGGATCTTAATTGTCTCTTTCTCTGTGAGATAGAAAAGAGCCAAAATGTACTTTGTGAGGAGAATCTGATCCGTGACAATGACTAGGTCTTTCTCTGTCTTATCTCCTCATAGAGACACATCAAACCATTGTATTATAGGGTAGGATTTGATAATTATAGACTCACAAGAAGTTGTAAAAATAGTACAGAGACCTCCTGTATCACCCAGCTTCCCCCTATGGTGACATCTTACATAACTATAGTACATTATCGAAGCCAGGGCATTAATTGGCATAATACAATTAACTAGACTACAGACTTTATTTGGCTTTTGTGATCTTTTTGCATGCACTCATTTTTTTATATGTCTTTGTGTATAATTCTATGACACTTTATCACATGTATAAATTCATATAACCACCATTACCATCAAGATACAGATCCATTCTGTCACCACAAAGGACCTGCCTTGGGCTGCCCCTTTATAGTCACACCCTACCTACCCTTCCTTAATCGCTAGCAACCACTTATCTGTTCTCCATCTCTATGGTTTTGGCACTTCAAGAGTGATATGTAAATAGAATCATGTAGTATGTAACTTGTTGAGATTGTTTTTTCCCCCCACTAACATAATGTCCTTAAGGTCTATCCAAGTTGCTACATGTAGCAATTGTTCGTTTCCTTTTACTGTTGAGTACTAGTCCAAGGATTTGATTTTGATACCACACTGGAGTCCTGGGGCTGGAGTGTTTATCACCTTGGCAACCTGATATAAAATCTTCAAATGAAACGGATGTTATGGAGAATAACAGGTGTGACAAAGAAAGAAGAATCACAAAGAAGGAAATTCTTAACAATTCTCAGGAGTAAACAATGAGGTTGAGAACAACAGCTACGTGTCAACACTTCCCAAGGTTTATTTTTACAGGAAGCTACCAGGTCTAATGCGAAAAAGTGTTTCATGGAAAAATTTAGGAAATCACAAACAGGTGTCATTACTGCAGGATTTGCCTTTAATATGGCAATGTATATTCTGAATTCTAAGAGAAAGATATGATGTTCAGTGCTTTCCAACCTTTAGATCACTGCATGAGTGCCCTTTTCCCCAGAATCTTTCTCACTGGGAGTTTTCCAGAGAAAACATTTTGGGTAAAGCTGCTACAGCTAATGTACACTATGTAAGAAATAAAATGATTATGAAATTTTATCACATAGTCAAATGTGTTTTATTAAATTAATTTTAAGGCTTATAATCGGTGTGAAATACAACAGAGCTGCTCTAATGGTGGACATAAAACAACCGAACATTCCTAATATCAATCCTTACTTCTTATTACAAAAGAATATGCTGCCACTAGGGGGCAGAGAAGGATTAGAGGAAAGAAAGACCGCCCCCCATTTGTTGCTTAATTTTTAAATTCCTTTTGTGTACTGAAAATAAAATGACACCTGAGTTATTTCTCTTTCCTGTGCAAACAGATAATAAAGTTATGAAAATAGTCTGCTAACTCCTATTACCATATACTTTTTAGGGTGCATTATAATCTTGGACATGTAATTTATGCAAAATAATTTGTTCTTAGAGTCAAAACACATGTCCAGAGTGGCAGCTGCTTTTTGATTTTCTAAAAATAAATACTAGTTTTTAAAACCCAAGAGATTATTAGCCTTTGGAGAGTTTAGAGAAAGATATTATTATCAAATTCTAATATCATTCTGTTGGCCTGTTTTGGTGAGGGAATAAGTTATGGCAAGTAAAATTTGACTGAGAATTTGTGCAATTTTAATCTCCTAATGAAATCAAAGCGTCTCAGTTAATCCTCGAACATATATTTATTACTATCTTTTTCCACCTACTTTTTTAGCTTTGTGCTTGAATTTGTTTTTTTTTTCTTAATGCTCCATTTATGAACACAGCTAGGGAAGAACAAACGTAACTGAAAAGTAGCAACAGACTTGTTAGGGAGGTTTGCTGTATGGCATGCTACTCAAAGCCTGTCTTCATTGCTCGGCATGAGGCCTCCCACAAGTTCTTCTTCATAGTGACCTAGCTTATCTGTATAAAGATGTTTTATGAGAATCCAGGAAACTCGTCTTATTTGGGAGGATTGTCTAGAAATTCTGTAATAGGAATGTGAATTAATGGCATTTGAGACTGTAATAACTGGACCTCTCAGCTGCGGTGCCCACCTGCTCTTCCTTTTCCTCAAGTGAATCCTCCTCGGTGATAACAATTATCTTGGTAAGAATGAGGCTCTGGGATGTGGGTACATCCCCCTAAAAGTGACAATCATTCCTGGGGGCCATAATTTGGGGAAGCTTTGGGTCCTCAGACAGAAAACTGGAAATGAAGAGGTGGGAGAGGGTGTTTTTCTTTCTCTGGGTATTGCTGATTTGGGTCTGGACCTTGGAGTGTTTATTACATGCTTAGGTGTACCTGGTGGGTGCAAAAGGTTAATGCGCTTGGCTGCTAACTTAAAGGTTGGAGGTTTGAGTTTACCCAGCAGTATCTTGGAAGAAAGGCCTGGATATATACCTCTGAAAAATCAGCCATTGAAAACCCAGTAGTGCAAGTTCTATTCTGACACATGTGGGGTTATCATGAATCGGAGTTGACTCGACTGTCATTAGTAAAAAAAAAAATATATGCTTAAGGGTGCTCCCAGATGGAAGTGTTTAAGATGGCCTGCACCAGAAAGAGGGAGGCTGCAGATAGAAAAGAGGCTGAAGATGAGTGAATTTTATTTTGTAAACCAGATTATCTAGTTTTCCATTTATTCTCCTTCTGTTATCTCCTAGATATTAGTGATTTCTAAGTGTTATGGACTTATTTCCACTATAGTGAGAGCAACTGAAGGAAGAGCTAAAACTGTAAGGTGAGAGCCACGTCTCCCCATGAGGCCAGTGTGAAGGTGGTAACTTTAATAGACAAGACACTGAAGTGGAAATCTGAAGGTCAGGATCAAGTTAAAGTCACAAGTCAGGGTCACAAGGCCCAGCTCTCTTACACCATGAGAACCTTTGTTCATTGTCTCCTTGAAGGATGATGAGGTCTTTTCTGATGTGAGACATGTGAAAGAATGGAGGATGGGGATTTCTTTCCACATAAAATGCTACAGAGAGCTGTTCTCTAAACTTCTCCCTTGACAAAATTCTTTCAATTGTATCTGTTATTATGATAAGAAGGTTGAGTAGATGATTTATCTACATTTATTATCAACTTAGAATTGACTCATCCACCGGTTTTTAGTTGAGGGAACTATAAACCAGCTCAGAGAGGTTAAGTGATGTTCCCATGGTCACAGGGTTAAAGTTAGGGCAGAGCTAAAACTCAGGTTTCCTGAGTCCAAGTTGCTTTGACACTGCCCGAAAGAGGGATGTTTCTACTTTCTTGGCAAGGTCTTATTCTGCAATAGGGTAGAAGTCTCAGGACATCAACAGACAAAGACCAGTCAGAACCGGTTTCTACTGGTTCTTTATTCTCAATCCAAGAGAGTGCTAAACAATATTAGATACCATTTGATGGCCTCCGGCCCTGTGCTGAAAGTGAAATTCTTTCAAACACTCTGAGATCTTGAGCTGTGTGGCTCATTGGTTGAAGAGACAAAGAAGGATTTGCTTGCACCCCAGATCCAAGCCCTAAGGGTATGACTATGTTGAGTGATTTAGAGGAATGTGTGTGTGTGTCTGTGTGTGTGTGTCTCGAGTTCCTGGGCAGTGCAGGTGGTTAAGGTGCTTGGCTGCTAACCAGAAGGTTGGAGGTTCAAGCCAACCCAGAGGTGCCTTGAAAGAAAGCACTGTTGACCTACTTCTGAAAAATCAGCCATTGAAAACCTTATGGAGCACAGTTCTACACTGCCACACATGGAGTTGCTATGAGTTGGAATGGAATCAACTCGGCAATAACTGGTACTGGTGTGTGTGTGTGTGTGTGTGTGTGTGTGTGTGTGTGAGTGAGTGTGTGGGAGACCCCTTTTATTTCCTCCCTGGGAAATAAATAGTGGGCCAGGGTGCCATTGAATCATCACCCTAGTCCTTAATCCAGGATACCAAAGGGCAGAGTCCTGTCTATTTTTAATTAGAAATGAAGGAAACGAGCCATCCCACTCTCCAAAAAAGGGGCTTTGAGCAGAAGAGCTGAGGGTGTACCTTCTTCTCCTCTGTAGTACATCTCCTGGGAAAGGAACATCCAGATGTTGATGACAATTGCTTAAGAGTCACAGATTATTGACCTGATCAGGAAAAATCATTGCATGGTTTTGTCAGAGGGTCTTCCATAGTACCCATCCAGTTCTCTCTCCAATACAGCTGCCCTCCAAGTGAACAGTTCTTGGCAGGCACCATGTGTCACTTGTGGCAGTAGCTAACACTGATTGCTTGCCTACTATGTGCCAGGCACTATTCCAAATTCTTTACATGTTTTATGCCAGTTAATCCTTCCAAATGCCTTAAGGGTAAGTACAATGTTACAGATGAAGACACTGACAAAAGGAGGTTAAGTATCTGTTACATGATAGTATGTGGAAAGCCTGGACTCAAAGCCTAGCAATCTGGTTTCAGAGTATGCTTCTTATCACTGTAGCACCCAGCAACCAGGTAGCAATCAACTTGACTTCAGCGGAGCCCTATGGACCTAGACTAAATCCTGCAGACTTTATCCACAATTTTGGTTCTGGTATGATTGCATACATGGAGCTTACTCTTGTTTGGAGAGAGCAATCCAGAGTAAAAACTGGAGTTTGATGATAAAATGACTCTAGCACTGACTCAGGACTAATGTGACATGAGATACTATTCCCTATATTTGATATTCATTTATATTTATTTTCAAATAATACAGCTGAGATTTATTGGAATATTATTTAGTAGTTAACTAAATATAAAGCAAGTGCTTTATATATATTGCCTCTTAATCTACCCAGTGACCAGTTAGGGACTATTATGGTGCAATCTCTTAATGTGCTTGGCTGCTAACCAAAAAGTTGGAAGTTCCAGTCTACCTGGAGGCACCTTGGAAGAAAGGTCTGGTGCTCTACTTCTGAAAAAATCAGCCACTGAAAACCCTATGGAGCACAGTTCCACTCTGACACACATGGAGTGGCCATGAGTTGGTTTGACTTGACGGCGACTATTTTTAAAAAAAATTATCCCTAGTTTAAAGATGAACTTAGGGTTATTGAGTAATTTTTCCAATGTTGTATAGCTTCTAAGAGGCAGAAGTGAGATTTAAACCCAACACTATGACTCCCATGTCCACATTCTTAATCACTGAACTATATTAGTACCTTAGCTGTCTTGAAATTTGGAACAGACATATTTCCAATCAGCTTTTCTGAAAAATTGGGAGAACTATAGGCATGGTTTCTGTGTTCCTAAACTCTGTTTTGCTGATTCTTTTCTGCTCTTGAACCATCTGTGTGCCATTCTTTCTTTAGTTCTATTTTTATCATCTGGCTTTAATTTGCTCAAACTCTTTCCTCTATGCAATTTGTATTGTTTTAGTTTCTTTTTCTATGGAAACCATTTTTTTTGTAGCTAATTTAATAATACATGTTTTACCACTTCGAAGTCTCATTCTTTCACTGTGATAATGGAATTTATATAGCACAGTGACTGGTATGTTCAGTAAAAATTACATATAATTATATATTTAAATACTTACATTTATAAAATTTCAGCCCTGCAATTATCCTTATGAATTGTTTGACAAATACCACAAGTGACTTAAACTCACTTGCCAATGTCACTTCTTTCTACATGGTATGATTTGAATGGTGTAGAAAAATTTTTGCCCTAAAATATTTTTAAGGGCATAGAGAAATAAAGTGTTATATTTTGAAAGTCCTGTGAAAATGCAAATGCCCAAGAAGGATCATGTATTAAGAGTGTTGTATTGGCCAGATGAGTTACTTCAGTTTCAGACAGTGGAGTGGAATCCTTGGTGAAAGTAGTCCAGGAAGGGTAAATTCATTCATCCTTGATACAGAGTATTTTCATCAAGGCAGGTATTGGGGTGGAGGACCAGTGAGCTTGGAAACACTGAGAACCTTGAAGAAAGTGGGTGGCAGTTGGAGCAACGGGGAGTGGAAAAAAAGAGAAATTTGAAAGCATAAGAGAAAGGCTAAATATATGGGTGGGCTTGTAGTGGACGTCCATGTTGTTGCCTGCCCAGCTCACATGATTACAATTGGAGCAGCTAAGTTCCCATAGAATCTCTGCTTTCACAGTTGATTGATCGATCAAATGTGGGCCAATATAATCCTTCTCAAATTTAGCTCTTGGACCAAAAGATTCTAGACAGTTTGGCTGTTCTCCCAAACAGAGGAGATAAAAACCAGGATTACAGTGAGAGAGAAGAATGAGGCAAATGCATAGAGAGTGGCAGAGATGAGAAATGGGATTTCTGGATTTTCTCCAGTGTTCTAGTTACTACTTTTTCTAATCCATTCCCCAGGACCATTTGTAAGTTTGCCCTTGGCATTGTCAGACTCCTCAGCCTTATAACACATCTCAATTTTTGCTTAAAATAGGGTTACTTATTGATCTTATAATTTATAACTTATCACTTTTTTAAGCTTTTCTATGATATACTTCTTTTAAACAAGAAGTTGTATTTTTTAGAATAGTTAAGATTTACTGAAGATTATGAAGAAGGTACAGAAAGTCCCCATGTACCTCTTTCCCAGTTTTCTCTATTACTAGCAAAGGAGCCCTGGTGACACATTGGTTAAATGCTTGACTGCTAACCAAAAGGTTGGCAGTTTGCACCCACCCAGTGACTTTGTTGGAGAAAGACCTGGCTATCTGCTTCCATAAAGATTACTGCCAAAAAAACCTATGGGGCAGTTCTGCTCTGTCACATGGGGTCACTATGAGTCAGAATCTTCTTGACAGCACCCAACAACAACAACATTAATATAATACATTTGTTACAATGAATAAATTACATTGATAAATTATTATTAAAGTTGAAACTTTATGCAGATTTCCTTAGTTTTTACGTAAAGTCCTTTTTCTGTTGCAGAATCCTATCCGGGATTCGAGGATCAAATTACATTTAGTTGTAGTATCTCCTTAGGCTTCTCTTGGCTGTGATAGTTTCTCAGACTTTTCTTGCTTTTAAAGACCTGGGCAGTTTTGGCGAGTACTGGCCAGCTATCCTAAGAATTCTGTCAACTGGTAATTTTGTGTGATGTTTTTCTCATGATTCAACTGGGTTATGTGTTTTTCAGAGGAAGACCCACCGAGGTGAAGTGCCCTTTTCAGCCCATCATATCAAGAGTGCACACTTTCAGTGTTAATATTCATCTTCATAACGTGGAGGTGGCAGTTGTTTTCTACAGTGTAAAGTTACTTTTTTTTTTAATTGACATAAAATACAATCCACCAATTTTAAGTGGACACTCTGATGATTTTTCCCCTGTTTTAATTTCTCCCATTCCCTAGGAGCTCCCAGTCTTTTTTAGCTCAATATATTTGCCTCTTCACGTTCAGTAAGCAAGATTGTGTCATCTGCATAGCATAGGTTGTTAATGAGTTAATGAAAGTGAAGAGGACTTGAAGCACTTACTGGTGAAGAGCAAAGACCACAGCCTTCAGTATGGATTGCACCTCAACATAAAGAAAACAAAAATCCTCACAACTGGACCAATAAACAACATCATGATAAATGGAGAAAAGATTAAAGTAGTTAAGGATTTTATTTTACTAGGATCCACAATCAATGCCCATGGAAGCAGCAGCCACCGAAATCAAATGATGTATTGCATTGGGTAAATCTGCTGCAAAATACCTCTTTAAAGTGTTAAAAAGCAAAGATGTCACTTCACTTTGAGGACTATGGTGTGCCTGACCCAAGCCATGGTATTTTCAATCGCCTCATAAGCATGTGAAAGCTGGACAATGAAAAAGGAAGACCGAAGAAGAATTGATGCCCTTGAATTACTGTGTTGGCAAAGAATGTTGAATATATTCAAGAACAAATCTGTCTTGGAAGAAGTACAACTGGAAAGTTCTTTGGAAGCGAGGATAGTGAGACTTTGTCTCACGTACTTTGGACATGTTATCAGGAGGGATCAGTCCCTGAAGAAAGACATCATGCTTGGTAAATTCAAGGGTCAGTGAACAAGAGGAAGACCCTCAATGAGATGGATTGACACAGTGGCTACAATGATGGGCTCAATCATAACAACAATTATGAGGATGGCACACGACCGGGCAGTGTTTTGTTCTGTTGTACATAGAGTCAATATGAGTCGGAACCAACTGGACGGCACCTAACAATAACAACGACACCAACAGATTTGCCTACTCCAGATATTTCATATGAATGGGATCATACAATATTCTTCTTTTGTGTCTGGCTTATTTCACTTAGCATAATGTTTTCAAGGTTCATCCATGTGGTGGCATGTATCAGAACTTCATTTTTCATTATAGCTGAATAATACTCCACTGTGTGTATATACCACAGTTTGTTTATCCATTCATCTGTTGATGGGTACTTTTGCTGTTTATAACTAATATCTTTTTTAGCTATCAAAGTCATAACTTTTAATAATGGAAATTTTTTTATTGTTGCTGTAAAAATACAGATGAAACTACATTTGTTACTTCGACATCCTTCAGATGCACAATTCAGTAACACCAATTACATTAATCATGTGCAGTCACCAATATCTGATGCCAAATTTTCCATCACCATAGGCAGAAACTCAATGCTTCCTAAACAATGATTATCCCTTTCTCCTTTCTCCCACCCCTGGTATCCACTATTAAAACTTGATCTTTATACATTTGCCTATTCTAGGTATTTCAAAATGGATCAAAGACCTAATATATCTCCTAAAATCATAAACCTCTTAGAAGAAAACATAAGGATAATGCTTCAGGAGATAGTCTTCAACAACAGATTCTTAGATATACACAATTGCAAACAAAAAAAGACAAAATAGGTAAATGGGATATCATCAAAATGAAAACACTTCTTTTCATCACAGGATTTTATTATCAAAGTGAAGAGACAGCCTAAAGACTGGGAGAAAATTTTTGGAAACCTTAAATTAGGTAAGGATTAATATCCAGAATATATAAAGAACTCCTACAACTTTAACAAGAAAAAGACACAAATTATGCTCTTTTATGTCTCCTCCATATCTATCATTTTGTGAAGTTCAGTTCTTTTTTATTTAATTTTGCATATTCTTGTAAATCCTGACCTCCTTGTCCACTACTGTTCTGGCTTTAATTTTTATAAAGGCTTTATTTTCCACTTTTTTCCTGAGTTAGGAGCAAGGATGGCGAGACTTTGTCTCACGTACTTTGGACATGTCATCAGGAGGGACCAGTTCCTGGAGAAGGACATCAAGCTTAGAAAAGTAGAGGGTCAGCAAAAAAGAGTAAGACCCTCAACAAGATGAATTGACACAGTGGCTGCAACAATGGGCTCAAACATAGCAATGATTGTGAGGATGGGGCAGGACCGGGCAGGTTGTATGTAGGGTCCTTTTGTACATAGGGTTGCTATGAGTCTGAACTGACTCAATGGCATCTGTCAACAACAACAACCTATTCACAGTTCATATCCCTCTATAGCCTGTCCATATCTTGCCTGAACTCTTGCATCTTTGCTTTCTTGTTTTATAGAAGTAATTTGTTCATTACATTTTAAAATTTACTTTTATCTGTTTCATGAAAATATTTTTCTTGTGAGTGTTTTTGCCATTTCTTCCTGGCCTCTTTTTTTTCCTCTTTCTCTCTCATTTCTTTGGTGGCATTTTGGTTAAGTTTATGTGCTGACACATTTGTTTTTCACTCATCCTCAGATGAGTAGGGTTCTTCCTGTACCATATATCTACAAGTGGTTTGTGTGAAAGAGGATGTCTTAGTTATCTAGTGCTGCTATAACAGAAATACCACAAGTGGATGGTTTTAGCAAAGAGAAGTTTATTCACTTACAGTAAAGTAGGCTATAAGTCCAGATCCAGGATGGCAGCTCCAGGGGAAGGCTTTCTCTCTCTGTTGGCCTTCTCATCAATGTTCACCCGGACTAGGAGCTTCTCGGCACAGGGACCCTGGTCCAAAGGATGCGCTCTGCTCCCTGCACTGCTTTCTTGATAGTATGAGGTCCCCCCGTCTCTCTGCTCACTTCTCTCTTTTATATCTCAAGAGATTGCCTCAACACACAATCCAGTCTTGTAGATTGAGTCCTGCCTTACTAACACAACTGCCACCATTAACATCATTAACATTATTAACATCATAGAGGCAGGATTTACAACATATAGGAAAATCACACAATACCAGGAATCATGGCCCAGCCAAATTGATACACACATTTTGGGGGGACATAATTCAATCCATGACAGAGGAGTTAGGGAATTTTCCAGGCTGGTAGAATATTTTTGTTACAAGTAAAATTCCTTATGATACAGGGTTGTGTGGGTAAATTCTTTAGCCTTTATTTCTTCCCAGCTACCTGAGACCGGCAGTCACAGCACTGTTCGTAATGTACTCTACCCTGCCTTCCCTTTTGACAGCGTCCTAAAAATATGGTGTCTTAGTTATCTAGCACTGCTATAACAGAAATGCCACAAGTGGGTGGCATTAACAAACAGAAATTTATTCTCTCACAGTCTAGGAGGCTGAAAATCCAAATTCAGGGTGCCAGCTCCCAGGAAAGGATTTCTCTTTCTGTTGGTTCTGGGGGAAGGTCCTTTTCATCAATCTTCCACTGGTCTGGGAGCTTCTCAGCAGAGGGATCTCAGGTCCAAAGGATGTGCTCTTTTCCCTATGCTACTTTCTTGGTAATATGAGGTCCCTCTTCTCTCTGCTCAACTCTCTCTTTTATGTCTTAAAAGAGATTGACTCAAGATAAAACCTAATTTTGTAGATTGAGACCTGCCTCATTAACATAACTACCTCTAATCTGGCCTCATTAACATCATGGAGGTCAGGATTTACAACACATAAAATAATCTCATCAGATCACAAAATTGTGGACAACCACACAATACTGGGAATCATGGCCTAACCAAGTTGATACGCATTTTTGGGGGACACTATTCAATCCATAACAGTGTATATGAGTGGTTCCTAGTTAGCCCCTACCTTCTCTTCTCCTTGGTCCAGGCTACACACCCTCTTAGGGTGTCCTACCAGTCCTGGAGACCTGTACTCTGACAGCTTTGTTTGAGATCTTCATCTAAATACTTCCTCTCTGGGTGTCTTCCCATACCTCTGTTTAACCTTTAATGTATTGACAGCCAATTCTCGTGTATTATGTTTTGAGATTATAAATATCTCTAAATTTTATTAAACATAGAGCTTAATTTTCTGTTTCTCATTCTCCTAGTTGTTTTTGGGTTATTTCCTGCAGGATAAAATACTAGCCTTATGCTTTCCAACAATGAATCTGGGAGGCAAGAGCTTTTGCTAGTTGAAATAACTATCCTAGAAAGTTGACTTTAATAAGCAAGAAATGTGAGTAAAATGGATAATATCAGAATATGAAACAATTTCTTTATGGTGAATTCTAGCTAAGTAAAGACACCTGCATGTCTGGGAGAGCTCATGGATGATCTGCATGAATGACAACACATGGAATGCAGAACTGATGTGAATTAGCTGCCATTGGCCTTAACAGTCCTAACCTCAGGGTACTCTGGAGGTCTCTGCTTTAGGTTTATGTGTATTTTTCAGATTTTATTTTTGAATCTAGTATTGTCATTTGATCTTTCTGTCTCTATTATGGCTCAAATATTTTTCATATTCTTCCCTATGTCCTTTATTTGGACTTGCTCTAAATAGAGTCTATTGTTTTTTCTTCCTTCCACTCACCACCAGTCAACAAGTATCTACTTAAACTCGACTGGGTGGATTTCTGGACTTTCGAGGTAACGTGAATGTGACTTTAAGGCTGCTATAACTGGAATTATGGAGGGGGATAAGAAATCTATGGTTGTATTTGGAATATTAACAGAAGTTGGAATTAGGTATAGATATGAAAATGTTATGTATTCCATGCGAAACTGGAAATGTTCAGAGAACGTTTGTGTTTGGCCAGCCAAGAGGTGACAGTGGGCATCCTAAGGAGGTGGTGCGACAGAGGGGCTTAGATGAGGATTTGTTTCCTCTATAGTTGACACTTGTAGGAATATTGTCTTAGGGAAAGTGCTTCATAAAATGCATTAGTGAATAATATCCAAGTGGTGTGGTGAGGCAAAGTGACTGGGTAGAGATTCTCTGAAGCAGTAGATTCCTCCAGGTGCTGGCATAAAATCAGTCCATAAAATATTCTTCAAGTCAATGAGTGGGATTTCCCCTTTACAACTCTGCCTTTCTCTTATGCTTCTTTTTGTGATTCCTTTTCCCTTTCAAATCTGTCTTAGGTGTTCATTTTACCTTGTATAAAATCGTGAGATGTGGCAGATGATTGGGGTGGTTGATGATCTCACATATGTAGAGATGGTAAATTATGTAGACTTCTTAATAGTACAACAGAGCCTAAGCCCTAGTGGCACAGTGGTTAAGCATTGGACTGCTAACCAAAATGTTGGCAGTTCTAATCCACCAGCCGCTCCTTGGAAACTCTATAGGGCAGTTGTACTCTGTCCTCTTGGGTCGCTGAGTCGGAATCGACTCAACGGCAACAGGTTTGAGTTTAGTATAAGATTAAACAGTTGAAAAACTAGAAATGGAATTAAAATGCTTTCCTTTTAATATTCCCTTTTAGACACAGTTATAATTCCTCTTATGTTAAAACACATTACTTCTAGAAAGAACTAATGTGCCTCCTGATTCCATATATTAAAGAGAGAATAGAAGTGTCCAGGCTGTTATCAAGGCAAACATAATCAAGTGCGTATATTCTAAATTCCAGATTTAATTATTTAAATTCTTTATAAAGAACAATTTCACAGTATATGTTAGTTTCTATGTAGCTTAAAGTACTGACCATTATGCACTTTCCAAATGAAGAAAATCAGTCATACCAGCAAAATTAAAGAAAAATCATATACATGTTTCTTAAATAAAACAGTATGTTGTCACATTTTTTAAAAGTTATCTAAAATCTACCATATGCTATATCTCTTGAATTGACCTCATTCTTTTACAGCTGTGTCTCTTTTTAATGTATTGAATATATATTTTTCCATGTTCCAGGAAAAGATTCTTTGTCAAATTTATATTTGGCTCCTTTATTGTGCAGACTTTGTGAATGATATCAGAATGGGATATATTGTAAATTATTCCAAATTATTTGAACTTTGGAAATGAAATTAGTACTTAATATAAGTAAAATAAAATTTTTTCCTGGAGGGCTTTATGTCTAATTTTATTAACCACCTAACCTAATTTGTAAAGTTTCCCTATTTTTTATATGGAAAAATTAAGGACTAGAATGGCCGCCTACATTTCCATTATAAGGAACTCTATAATAAAATAAGTCAAAATTAAAAATATGTTCCACTTTTAGAGCAAATATTTCTATACCTATTACATAGGATAAGGAGTCTTTCAGTGCTGTTTCCAAAATGAGACACCCTTTTCTAAATATTACATGCCACATTTATTTGAATGATGAATCCAGAATTTAGAAGCTCAGTTCAATTTTTCAAATGTTCAAAGTGAGATTAAATCCAGAATACTAACCAAGTTGTCTTCCCCCTAAAATGGAATCCCTATGTTTTTCATTCACACAATACAGAATCTTAGCATTGGTAGGGGTCTAATTTACACTTAAAATCCTAAAAAATTACCTTTTCCAAGCTATTTGACAGAAGAATTGTTGACTTCTCCTTCATTGTTTAAAATTAGCCATTTTGGGGTTTGGTTCTGAAATTAGGAAATGCTAACTTAGCCAAGGATTTCTAAACTATAACACGAAAGAATTAAGCTTGGTTTAAAAATAAAGATGGTGAATTCTCCCTGACAAGGTACACAACAGAGAGTCCCAGATGGAGCAGGAGAAAGATGGAGTGCAGAACTCAAATTCTAGTAAGAAGACCAGACTTAATGGTCTGACTGAGACTGGAGGTACCCTGGAAAGCATAGCCCCTGGATTCTCTATCAGCCCAGAACTAAAACAATATCCAAGGCCAACTCTTCAGACAGGGATTGGACTGGACCGTGGGACATAAAGTGATACTTGTGCGGAGTGTGCCTCTTAGCTCAAGTAGATACAAGAGACTAAACGGGGAGCTTCTGTCCGGAGGTGAGATGGGTTAGGAGCTGGTTGAATGGGCATGGGGAATCAGGGATGGAAAGAAGTGTGCTGTCACAGTATGGGGAGAGCAATTAGAGTCACATAACAGAGTATGTATAAATTTTTGTATAGGAAAAAATAAAAAATAAAAAGTATGCTTCAAAACATAAAAATAAAGACAGTGAATTCTGATTGGGTGCTAACCTGGGCAAATACATTCATGTAAACTCCTGCCTTCGATGAAAATGTGGTTGAGTCATCTCTAGGAAATGACGCTGCTAGCTTTTTAGATTGATTAGACGAAGTCCAGGTTTAAAAGCTGGTATTTTCATTAAGCATCTGGGCTGTGATGTATAAAGTGAACGTAACAAGATGAACTTCTTTTTATTGTTAGGTATTATTATTTTTTAATCATTAGAAAATTCAGAGTGAAAAAATTCCTTTTATTTGTGTATTATAGTACATGTGTGCTTTTATATAACACATTATTTCCTGTGTGCAAGATATTTTGCTAGATGTTGTAGGGGGTGAGAAATGAATGAATTGAAATTTAGCAGAAGTGAGATTTATACAAAATAAATGTAAAGGTAGAATAAAACCAAATGCTGTTGAGTTGATTCTGACTCATGGCAGCCCATTCGTGCCAGAGTAGAACAGCTAAATAGGGTTTTCAATGGCTGATTTTTTGGAAGTAGATCACTAGGCTTTTTCTTCTGAGATTCCTCTGGGTGGACTTGAACCTCCAAACTTTGGGTTGGTAGCTGAGCACGTTAATGTTAACTGAGTTTCAAATGCATGGAAGGAACTTTTTTGGATAGAGCAGAATACAAAGTAGTTTACTTTTCTGTTAACTAATACGAAAAAAAAGCAAATGGAAGAAATGATGAAGTAAAAGAGCTAAACAGAAGATTTCAAAGGGCAGTTCCAAAAGCTGAAAGAACTGAAGAAAAAATTCAAGCCTCCAGCTGCAATATTGAAGAATTCTACAGGGAAAATATTAAACGATTCAGGAAGCATCAAAAGAAGATGGAAGGAATACACAGAGTCACTATACCAAAAAGAATTGGTCGACTTTCGACCATTTCAGGAGGTAGCATATGATCAGGAACCAATGGTACTGAAGGAAGAAGTCCAAGCTGCACTGAATGCATTGGTGAAAAACAAGGCTCCAGGAATTCACGGAATACCAATTGAGATGTTTCAATAAACTGATGTAGCGCTGGAAGTGCTCGCTCGTCTATGCCAAGAAATTTGGAAGACAGTTACCTGGCCAACCGACTGCAAGAGATCCATATTTATGCCTATTCCAAAGAAAGGTGATCCAACCAAATGCAGAAATTCTCAAACAATATAATTAATATCAAATGTGAGTAAAATTTTGCTGAAGATCATTCAAAAGCGACTGCAGCAGTACATTGGCAGGGAACTGCCAGAAATTCAAGCTGGATTCAGAAGAGGACATGGAAGGAGGGATATCACTGCTGATGTCAGATGGATCCTGGCTGAAAATAGAGAATATCAGAAAGATATTGTCTCAGTCATCTAGTGCTGCTCTAACAGGAATACCACAAGTGGACGGCTTTACAAAGAGAAATTTATTCTCTCACTGTCCAGTAGGCTACAAGTCCAAATTCAGGGCATCAGCTCCAGGGGAATGCTTTCTCCATCGGCTCTGGAGGAAAGTCCATGTCATCAGTCTTCCTTTGGTCTGGGAGATTCTCTGTGCAGGAACCTCCAGTCCAAAGGATGCGCTCTGCTCCCAGCACTGCTTTCTTGGTGGTATGAGGTTCCCATGTGTCTCTGCTCGCTTCTCTCTTTTATATCTCAAAAGAGATTGCATTAAGACACTGATCTTGTCAACCTCATCAGTATAACCTCATCACAGTGATAGAATTTACAAAACATGAGGAGATCACATATTATCTCATCATAGTGGTAGAGTTTACAACACATAAGGACATCACATCAGATAACACAATCATACAATACTAGGAATCATAACCTAGCCAAGCTGCCACACACATTTTTTGGGGGACACAATTCAATCCATGACAGATATTTACCTGTGTTTTATTGACTGTGCAAAGGCATTTTGACTGTGTGTTTCATAGCAAATTACGGATAACATTGTGAAGAATGGGAATTCCAAAACACTTAACTCTGCTCATGAAGAACCTGTACATAGATGAAAAGGCAGTCATTCAAACAGAACAAGGTTTAAATTCAGGAAAGGTGTGTGCCAGGGTTGTATCCTTTCACCATACTTATTCAATTTGTATGCTGAGCAAACAATCCGAGAAACTGGACTATATGAAGAAGAACAGGGCATCAGGACTGGAGGAAGACTCATTAACAACCTGTGTTATGCATATGACAAACCTTGCTTGCTGAAAGTGAAAAGGACTTGAAGCACTTACTGATGAAGATCAAAGACCACAGTATTCATTATCAATTACACCTCAACATGAAGAAAACAAAAATCCTCACAACTGGACCAATAAACAACATCATGATAAACGGAGAAAAGATTGAAGTTGTCAAGGATTTCATTTTACTTGGATCCACAATCAATACCCATGGAAACAGTAGTCAAGAAATCAAAAGATGCATTGTATTGGACAAATTTTCTGCAAAAGGCCCCTTTAAAGTGTTAAAAAGCAAAGATGTCACCTTGAAGATTAAGGTGCATCTGATCCAAGCCATGGTGTTTTCAATCACCTCATATGCATGTGAAAGCTGGACAATGAATAAGGAAGACTGAAGAAGAATTGACGCCTTTGAATTGTGGTGTTGGGCAAAGAATATTGAATATATCATGGACTGCCAAAAGAATGAACAAATCTGTCTTGGAAGAAGTACAAATAGAACGCTCCTTAGAAGCAAAGATGGGGAGATTACATCTCACATACTTTGGACATGTTATCAGGAGGGATCGGTCCCTGGAGAAGGACATCATCTTGGTAAAGTAGAGTGTCAGCGACAAAGAGGAGGATCCTCAAGGAGATAGATTGACACAGCGGCTGCAACAATGGGCTCAAGCATAACAACAATTGCGAGGATGGAGCGGGACCGGGCAGTGTTTCGTTCTGTTGTACGTAGGGTTGCTATGAGTTGGAACCAACTTGATGGCACCTAAAGCAACAACAACAATATTCAATTTGATTAAAGTCGAAAATTAAAAAATTTTGGTTTTTTTTATGTCTTTAAGTCCAACTTAAAAATGTTGGTATTATTCTAATAAATTTAATATGTTTTTTATAGTACAAGCACATTTATATATGTTGTTTAAGTAATGTTCAATTAACCCTGCAAATTTTATATATAAAGTGTTTCTAAACATTTAATGCCATTCACATGCTTGATTAAATTCTCTTAGTCACTTCAATTTACATTTTCATATTTAAAATATTTGATTCTTTCGCAAAGTAAATTTCTTATGAGGGATCAGTCCCTGGAAGAGGACATCATGCTTGGTAAAGTAAAGGGTCAGTGAAAAAGAGGAAGACCCTCAATGAGATGGATTGACACAGTGGCTGCAACAATGAGCTCAAGCATAACTACGATTGGGGGCATGGTGCAGGATCGGACAGTGTTTTGTTCTGTTGTACAGAGGGTTGCTATGAGTCGTAACCGACTCGACGACACCTAACAACAACAGTCTTACACATTTAACAAGTATAATCAACCCATCTTATAACGTTTGCATGCTTGGTGTATCAGGTTATGTTTAACGTTTTAAAAATCTTTAAAAAACAAAGCAATACAATGATTACAAAACTTATGAACACCAGTACCTAACCCAGCCCTCTGAAATCAATATTATTTGATTGATTAATTTTTTTCATTATCTGTATTACCACCTTTATCCCATACTGGGGTTGCAAGACTACCACACATCCAAGAGGAGAATTACCATTTCGGGCTGCAAAGTTACTTGCTTGGGGATTTGGGATTGGAATATGGCACGTGTGTATACCTTCTAGGATGATTTTATTTAAGCTGGAGCTTTTCAGGAAGTAGTCAGGTATTTCCTGCTTTGTTAATTTTTTTTTGCATTTCCTTCACTTCCCAGCACATTTTTACTGTTGCATCTTTTGCTATTTTTTTACTCTGTAATTTGAATTGGTGGGATTTTGCACACTCTGTTTAGAATGCAACATTATTAAACAACTTACATAAATTTTTTATTATGGAAAATGTGATTAAAACTGACAAAAGTAGCCAGAATAACATAAGGTACACCCTGTACTCATAATCCAGCTTCAACAATTATAAATTTATGGTCAGTTTTGTTTCGTCTCTATATATTCTTACTTTTCCTCTCCCCATATTATTATTATTTAAAACTTTTGAGATACAATTTGTATACCATAAAATTCACTCTTTTGAAGTGTACAATTCAGTGATTTTTAGTATAGTCACAGAGTTGTGTAACCATCACCATTATCTAATTCCAGAATATTTTCATTACCCCAAAAAGAAACCCTGTATTAGCAGTCATTCCTCATTTTCCCCTCTCTTCAGCCCCTGTAAATCACTAATCCACTTTCTGTCTCTATGGATTTGCCTATTCTGGGCATTTTATGTAAAAGAAATCATACAATATGTGACCTTTTGTGTCTGGCTTCTTTCACATAGCATAATATTTTCAAGGTACATCTATGTTGTTGCATGTATCATTATTTCATTCCTTTTTATGGCTGAATAATATTCCACGTATGTTGCTGTAATGCTGGAAGCTTTGCCATTTGTATTCCAAATACCAGCAGGGCCACCCATGGTAGACAGGTTTCAACAGAGCTTTGCCCCAAGAGCTCTACCTCAGGTATCTTTGAAAACATTCTTGTTTTCTGTGCTAAGAAGAAGTTCCAGGCCCAAGAGAATCCAGGAAGTAGGATACTCTTCAAGGATTTCTAGTTTCTATTAGTAAAAAATAGCATTAGAGACTAAGATCTGGGTGCTAGGTGTACATATATTGTTCCATGTGAATACTGGTAGGCAGGGGGCACTGGTGTCAATTCTCTTTAGTGACAGCCATAGAAAATATAATTTTTTTCAGGATCATGATGACATTTCTATATTGTTTTCTAACACCAATTTTATAATATAGTTTTTAAATGTTTTTTTCCTGTGGATATAGTCATGAGGATGTGAAGTGTGATACCATGGCTGCCATTTTTCAATTATGAGGAGAGATTGAAGATGAAGCCAATATGCTGAGGCTGGAATAGTGGAAAAATGGAAATAACCTGGATTCATAATGAGGCCAAAGCTGGAGCCATTTTATATCCAGATTTCTTGTAATGTGAAATAATACATTTTTTATTGTTTGTTGAATGGTTTTATCTTGTCCTAATATAAATATTTCAACTATCTTCTCTCTTTTCTAAGTCCCTCTTCTTGTACATGATATCAACTTATCAATTTTCCTATCGTACTCAATATCGTCATAGCAAACCAAAGGCTTGATTTATTACAAATTCGTACTTTTTTATAACCTAATCGGATATATAGTTGCTTAAATATTGGGCAGGATTTTCCACTTTATAATCATTATGTGTCTCTTTGACCCTATTTTCTGATCATTTTTTGGCAAGTTTAAGATAAGCCTAGAAAGGCAGGTTGGTATGAAATTGCGTTGAATCTCAAATGCCAGGCTAGGAATTTGAACTTACTTTGGTAGGAGCTGTTTTAGACTTTGAGTAAGGGAAGTACACAATGAAGCTTGAATTTTAGGAAGATTGATAAAGCTTCAAATTGTTTTCACTTATTTCAGTGTACAAATTCTACTTTGAATAATTGTAGAGAACAGACTTTTGCTCTGAAATTTAAAAAATTGGGATATTTAACAGGTAAAACAAAGAAAATAGTAGAGAATTAAAAAATGCCTTTTTCTTTGAGGGGGGATGTCTGCCTCTTTCAGCAGACAGAGTTAGAAATAGATTTCTTTTTTGATCATTAATGTAGTAAGCATCTTTTTTGAATTTTAAAAACAAATTTATTGAGATATAATTGACATGAAATAAACTTCACATGTTTAAAATATACAATTTGATAAGTCTTGACATATCTTTACCCCCAAGAAACCATCACCACAATCAAGATAGTGACATATTCATCACTACCAAAAATTTCCTCATGGCACTTTGCAGTCCCTATCTCAAAGCCGTCCTAACTCCTGAGGCAACCACTGATATACTGTTACTATAAATTTGCTTGTATTTTCTAGAGTTTATATGAATGAAACCATAGTGTATGCATTTTGTCTGCATTTCCAAGAAGTTCTCAGGTGTTGAGTGTTTTTTTATTTTATTTTACTGTACTTTAGGTGAAACTTTAGAGAGCAAATTAGTTTCTCATTCAACAATTTATACACAAATTGTTTTGTGACATTGGTTGCAATCCCCACAATGTGTCAACACTCTTCCCTTCTACACCCCAATTCCGTTTCCAACCGTCCATTTTTCCTGTTCCTTCCTGCCTTTTTGTCATTGCTTTTAGGCAGGTGTTACCTTTTTTGTCTCCTATACATGATTGGGAAAACCTGGTGGTGTAGTGGTTAAGAGCCTACGGCTGCTAACCAAAAGGTTGGCAGTTCGAATCCACCAGGCACTCCTTGAAAACTCTATGGGGGCAGTTCTACTCTGTCCTATAGGGTTACTATGAGTTGGAATCGACTCGACGGCAACAAGTTTGGTTTGGTTTTGTATACATGATTGAGCTAAGAAGCATGTTCGTCATGTTTGTTGTTTGTTTTATAGAGCTGTCTAATCTTTGACTGAAGGCTGAACTTTGGGAGTGGCTTCAGTTCTGAGTCTTGGGGATTCCTCCAATCTCTGTCAGACCAGTAAGTCTAGTCTTTTTTTGTGAATTTCAATTTTGTTCTACATTTTTTTCCTGCTCTGTCTGGGCCCCTCTATTGTGATCCCTGTCAGAGTGGTTGGTTGGTGGTAGACATCATCTAGTTCTTCTGGGCTCAGGCTGATGGAGGCTGGGGTAGTTGTGGTCCATTAGTCCTTTGGACTAATATTGCCCTTGTGTCTTTGGTTTTCTTCATTCTCCTTTGTGCCAGCCGGGATGGGACCAGTAGATATATCTTAGATGGTTGCTGGCAAGCTTTTATGACCCCAGAAGCTACTTATCAAAGTTGGATGTAGAACATTATGCCAATTGACCTAGATGACCCCCTGACCATGGTCCCCAGCCCTCAACCCCAGTAACTCAGTCCCTCATGGTGTTTGAATGTATCTATGAGGTTTCTATGACTTTGCCTTGGTCAGGTTGTGCTGACTTCCCCTATATTGTGCACTGGTTTTCCTTTCACGAAAGTTAACTCTTATCTACTGTCTAGTTAATGATTTCCTCCCGCCAGCCCTCCCTTCCCTCGTAAACTTTAAAGATTGTTTATTTCTGTGTGTAAACCTTTTCTTGAGTTTTTATACTAATGGTCTCATACAGTATTTTTCCTTTTGTTATTGACTTATTTCAGTCAGCATAATGCCCTCCAGTTTCAGCTATGTTGTGAGATACTTTGTGAATTCATCATTGTTCTTTATGGTTGTGTAGTATTCCATTGTGTATGTGTAACATAATCGGTTTATTCACTCATCTGTTGATGGACACTTAGGTTGTTTCCATCTTTTTGTTCTTGTGAATAGTACTCTAAGGAACATGGGTTGCATATGTCTACTTGTGTGATGGCTCTCATTTCTCTAGGATATATTCCTAGGGGTGGAATTGCTGAATCGTATGGTATTTCTATTTCTAGCTTTTAAAGGAAGAACCGTATTGTTTTCCATAGTGGTTGTATCATTTTACGTTCCCACCAGTAGTGCATAAGATTTCCAATCTCCCTGCAACCTTTCCAACACTTGTTATTTTCTGTTTTTTTTTGTTTATTTCCAGTAATGTTGTGGTGAAATGATATCTCAATGTAGTTTTGATTTGCGTTTCTCTAATGGCTAATGATTTTCGAGCATTTTCTCTTGTGTCTGTTAGCCTCTTGGATGTCTTCTTTGGTGAAGTGTCTGTTCATATCCTTTGCCCATTTTTTAATTAGATTATTTGTCTTTTTGTCATTGAGGTGTTGCAGTATCTTGTAGATTTTAGAGATCGTACCCTTGTCAGACATGTCATAGCCAAAACATTTTTTCCCAGTCTGTAGGTTGTCTTTTTACTCTTTTGGTGAAGTCTTTTGATGCGCATAAGTTTTTAATTTTTAAGAGCTCCCAGTTATCTTGTTTATCTTCTGGTGTTTGTACAATGTTAGTTATGGTTGTATCCTCTTTAAGCCGTATATTAGGGCACCTAGTGTTGTCTTTATTTTTTCTTTCATGATCTTTATAGTTTTAGGTTTTGTATTTAGAACTTT
Source organism: Trichechus manatus latirostris (assembly GCF_000243295.1). Taxonomy (NCBI): domain Eukaryota; kingdom Metazoa; phylum Chordata; class Mammalia; order Sirenia; family Trichechidae; genus Trichechus; species Trichechus manatus. Next base: position 196,052 of record NW_004444223.1, read on the forward strand.
GATCCATTTTGAATTAGTTTTTGGGTATGGTGTGAGATATGGGTCCTGTATCATTTTTTCACAGATGGACATCCAGTTTGGCCAGCACAATTTTTTTTGTTTTTTTAATAGAGATTGTCATTTCCCCATTTAATGGACTTTTGGGCATTTGTCAAAGATCAGCTGACGGTATGTGGATGGATTTACACCTGGGTTCTCAATTCTGTTCCATTGTTCTATGTGTCTGTTGTACCAGCACCATGCAGTTTTGACTACTGTGGCTGTATAGTAGATTCTGAGATCAAATAGTGTGACACCTTCTACTTTGTTCTTCTTTTTCAATAATGCTTTACTTATCTAGATCCTCTTTCCTTTCTATATAAAGTTAATGATTAGTTTTTCTATCTTGTTAAAGAATGCTCTTGGTATTTGGATAGAGATTGCATTGTATCTGTAGATCACTTTGAGGAAGAATTGACATTTTCACTATGCTGAGTCTTCCTATCCATGAGCGTGGTACGTTTTTCCATTTATGTATGTCTCTTTTTGTTTTTCTTGCAGTAGTGCTTTGTGGTTTCCTTTGTATGGGTCTTTTACATTCCTGGTCAGATTTATTCCTAAGTATTTTATCTTAGGGACGATTATAAATGGTATTGTTTTCTTGATTTCCTTTTCGAAGTTCTCTTTGTTGGTGTATAGGAATCCAACTGATTTTTTTATGTTGATCTTGTATCCTGCTACTCTGTTGAATCTTTCTATTAGTTTCTGTAGTTTTTGTGTGGAATCTTTGGGGTTCTGTATGTATAGTATTGTATCATCCATGAATAGGGATAGTTTTGCTTCTTCCCTTCCAACTTGGACGTCCTTTATTTCTTTTTCTTGCCTTATTGCTCTAGCTAGGACCTCCAGCACAATGTTAAATGGGAATGATGATAACAGGCATCCTTGTCTTGTTCCCATTCTCAGGAGGAATGCTTTCAGCCACTTTCTGTTGAGAATGATGTTGATTTTGTATAGATGCCCTTTATTATGTTGAGGAATTTTCCTTCTATTCTTATTTTGCTGAGAGTTTTTATCAGGAATGGGTGTTGGACTTTATCAAATGCCTTTTCTTCATCTATTGAGACGATCATGTGATTATTTTCTTTTGTTTTATTGATGTGGTATATTATGCTGGTTGATTTTCTACTGTTGAACCATTCTTGCATACCAGGTATGAATCCCACTTGGTCGCGGTGTATTATTTTTTTTTGATATGATGCTGAATTCTATTGGCCAGAATTTTATGAAGAATTTTTGCATCTATATTCATGAGAGATATTGGTATGTAATTTTTCTTGTTTTTGTGTTGTCTTTGCCTTGCTTTGGTATCAGGGTTATGCTTGCTTCATAGAAAGAATTCAGGGGTATTCCTTACTTTTCTATGCTCTGAAATAGTTTGAGTACTATTAGAGTGAACTCTTCTCTGAATGTTTGGTGGAATTCTCCACTGAAGCTGTCCGGGTCAGGGCTTTTTTTTGTTGGGAGTTTTCTTTATTACCTCTTCAATCTCTTCTCTTACTACGAGTCTGTTCAGACTTTTTTTTTTTTTAATCTCAGTTTGTGTTAGTTTAGGTAGACAGTGTGTTTCTAGAAATTTGTCCGTTTCCTCTAGATTCTCAAATTTGTTGGAGTACAATTTTTCATTGTATTCTGTTTTGATCCTTTTCATTTCAGCTGAGTCTGTTGTAACGTCCTCCATTTCATTTCTTATTTGTGTTACTTTCTTCCTCACCTTTTTTTCTTTTCACAGTTTGGGCAATGGTTTTTCCATTTTGTTGATCTTTTCAAAGAACCAATTTTTGGTCTTGTTGATTCTTTCTATTGTGTTTCTGTTCTCTATTTCATTTATTTCTGCCCGATCTTGCTGTTCTCTTTCTATTTGTTTGAGTTGTAGGGCTAAGATCTTGATTTCAGCCCATTCTTCTTTTTTGATGTGTATGTTTATCGCTGCAAATTGACCTCTGAGTACTGCCTTTGCTATGTCCCAAAGATTTTGGTATGATGTTTTTTCATTCTCATTTGATTTCAGGAAATTTTTTATTACCTCTTTGATTTTCTTCTATTATCCAGTTGTTTTTAAGCAAGGTGTTATCAGTTTCTATATATTTGATTTTTTATCCTTGCTTTTCCTGTTAATGATTTTTACTTTCATGGCATTGTGATCAGAGAAAATACTTTGTATTATTTTGATGTTTTGGATTTTATTGAGGGTGCTTTGTGGCCTAAAATGTGGTCTATTCTGGAGAATGTTCCATGTGCATTGGAAAGGAATGTATATTTGGCTGCTGTTGGATGGAGTGTTCTATATATGCCCATGAGGTCCAGTTGGTCTATTTTGGCCTTTATATCTTCTGTATCTCTGTTGAGTTTCTTTCTAGGTGCTCTGTCCTTTACTGAGAGTGTTGTGTTGAAGTTTCCTATTATTGTGGAACTGTCTATTTCTCTTTTCAGTGCTGTCAGAGTTTGTTATATGTATTTTGGGGTCCTTTCATTGGACATGTAGATATTTATTAAGGTTATGTCTTCTGGTGAATTGTCCCTTTAATCATTATATAATGTTCTTCTTTGTCTTATTGTTGATTTTGCCTTAAAGTCTATTTTATCTGAGATTAGTATTACCACTCCTGTCCTTTTATGGTTACTGTTTGCTTGGTATATTTTTTTCTATCCTTTGATTTTTAATAAATTTGTGTGTTTGTGTCTAAGATGTGTCTCTTGTAGACAGCATATTGATGGTCATGTTTTTTTAATCCGTTCTGCCATTCTCTGTCTCTTTACAGGCTCATTTAAGCCATTTACATTCAGTGTGATTATTGATAAACCCGTTGTTGTTGAGCTGATTCCAACTCTTAGTGACCCTATAGGACACAGTAGAACTACCCCATAGGGTTTCTAAGGAGCGACTAATGGATTTGAACTGTTGACCTTTTGGTAACAGCTGCGCCCTTAACCACTGCATGATAGGTGTGAGTTTATTGCTGTCATATGGTTGTGCTTTTTTTTCTTTTTTCTTTTTGTGGTATTGATGTTTTCTTCATTCCTCTTACTCTCCTGTGCTGAGTTCCTTTTGTTTGTGGATTTTCTTTTCTTTTCTACCAGAAGGTCATCTGGTTCTTTATTTTGGTCATTTGCTTGAGCCATCATGTCCTGCTTTTTTATATGTTTTGCTATTGTCAGCAGTCTCTGAGACATTAAAGTATAATTTTCTTTATTGATTGTATGTTAATTTGTTTCATCCCGCTTCTTTGTTTTGTTTGATATGTCAGGGCAGACAGGCTAGGCGTGTTTTCTGCTTTCTTATCTGTGGGCACGATAGTTATTACTACCTTGTCCAGGTGGGCATGGCAGCAACAGGCAAGGTGAACCTGCTTTGCTGTACACTGATTAGGTGAGGTGGCTAAGGGTGGGCTGGGCAGGCACTGTCTGTCTCTTGATGTTGGTCAAGCTCTGTGGGAGCTTTCCCCGCACCTCACCAGATATGCAGTGGTGTCAGATAGGGAGTGGTGTGGAGTGGTGTGGACTTGCTTACTGCTGTTCTGCAGCTGGTCAAGTGGTGGGGAGGGGGCAATGTGGGCCTGGAGTGTGCGGCTGGCTTGAGAACTGGGGCTTGGTGGGGGAAAAGAAAAGAAAAAAGAGAGAAAGATAAAAAAATAGCCAGTGAGTGGGGGCTGGGTGGATCTACGGACTGGCAGGAAAGGGGGGGAGTTGGCGTACAAGGCTAGGTGGGAGCTAGTAAGAAGAGAAAGAAAGTACAAGAAAAAGAGAGTAAAATAAAATAAGTGGTGGCACAGTGAGTGTGAGGTGGACTCAGGGCAGTGGTGGGCCAGTGGCTCTCCAGCCACAGCAGTGCTGCTGGGTCCAGTGGTGGGTGGGAGGAAGAAAGAAAAGGAAGAAAGGGAAACAGAAAAAAGAAAAAAATGGTGGCAGCAGGGGCCAGTGGGTTGGAGTGAAACAGACTCAGAAAGGCCATGTGCTGGTGGCTCTCTGGTTGAGTGGTATGGCATGGCCAGTCATGGAGGGGCAGAGGGCTAGGTGGGAGAGAGAAAGAAAAGGAAGGAAGGGAAAGAGACAAAATAAATGTGGTGCTGATGGAGCCAGCCAGTGAGGGTGGGATGGCACTGGTGTGGTGGTGAGCCGGTGTCTCGCTGGGTGGTGTGGTGTAGCTCGCTGGGAAGAGGTGGCGGTGGCATACTGGGCTAGGTGGGGGGAGAAAGGAAGGAAGAAAAAGAAAGAGAAAAAAAGGGGACCTCTACCCTGTAGCTCTACTTGTTCTCTGTTCTCCGTCAGTTTCTGCTTCCTTTCAGTGCTTGATCAAGTTCTTTATCCCTTCATTCGATACTTAGGGTTCCAGGATTTATGTTTGTATCTGTTTTACTTAGTTTTTCAGGTCTTTGCTGCAGAGGAATGGCATGGTGCTTCTGTCTATAGTGCCATGTTCTGCAACCATCTGAGTAACTGTATTTTTGAAGCATTATATAATGAATTTTCTTAAAGCTGATTTGAAAAATTCCATTTTAGAAATAAATGAAACTTCAAGATATATTAATTATAATTGAGGATGCTGATCAAATATTTGGCATCTAAATATTTGTCAATTTCTTTAACTAATAAGTCATTGGAAACTTATGAATCTCATCTATTTTCCAGAACTCACTTATCATTTTTTTTTCTGGAATTGTGTGTGTACCTAGAAAAGAGAATATGATTTAATATCTATGCCTCTTAAACAGTAAAGGAATAAATGAATTTATAACCAGTTAGTAAAACTATAACTAATGAGCACATATTTTTTTGTCATATTTTTCTATCTGAAGCACTGAAAAGTCACCTAATCATTTTTAAGATATATCATATATATATCCACATGTCTACCCATGTATAGATAGATTCATAAGTATATTGAAATATGAAATATCTAACATTCTAAGGGAGTGTTTCAAATATATAAGGTGATGCTTTAATAATTGACCAGGGAAGCCAAAAATAGTTGAAGACTGTGAAAGATGAACACTTTGGAACCACATGTGATTTAGAGATTTTTGGATAGGTTCCCAAAGTCTGGATTAGGCAGAATATTTGAACAAAGTTGAGTTTGATTTATGAAGAATTTTCTTAACATATTATGCAGCTGTGTATTTATCATGTGATAGTCAAAGTTACTCTAACAACAGTAAATTACGAACAAGACAGTCTAAACCCCCTTCTCCTTAAATAACTAAACTTTTCAATTCTACTATAATGTACCGGTTATTTAAAGTGATATAAATTAGTACAATCTTTTGGATTTGGACTGAAGAATTATGATGAAATTCTTTGTGAAATATGGGGTCAGGCCATGGGGGTGGAGAGTGGTAATTGGTTCCCTACAGCAACTTTTTATTAAGTCCATTTAATCACTGGTTTAGAAGGCACCATAAAGATCATCTAGTCCCAAATTCTTTGACCCTCTCTTACAGAGATTGCCAAACCTATGACCTCACTCTTTCCCAAGGTTTATTATTCCATCTTTAGAAAGCTCTGGGTACTAGAAGATTGTCTCCTTATAGCTTTCACCCACTTATTCTAGTCCAATCCATAGACCCATAAAGAAATATCTAATCCCTCTTCCACATAACTGTCCTTCATATATTAGACTGTATGATTTTATTTTTGTAGACTGGAGTCTTTCATCAATATAGCCCAGGGCTCAATTCAAGAGTCAGAACAGATGCAGAAGAGGAAAACAAAGAGAACTGGCAGAGCTTAGGACCCATTTTTTTCCCCTCACAAATCAGAACAAGCTTTGCTAGTTCTACCAGCCAGGTGTAGCTTCCCCCCATCCCACCTCTTCCATTCAGTTCCTGTTGTCAGTCAGCCTAATGCCGGTGTATTCCAAGTTCCATAGCCAACCCTCACACTGCTTTGTTGCTTTTAATGGAAAAAAGTTGGCACTCGTGGATAAATAAAATACATACTTCTGCTTGTAGGCATTTAGGGGTGAGCATAATTTGCTGTTTTATAACTAAAAATGAAACAAGGCACTGGTAATTATCCTTCTGTCAAAATAGAAGGGTTTAAGTGTGAAGATCATTATGTCCATCCTTTGATTTGAACGTGGACTTTCCTACATGTATCATGTTTGAAGTGCTAATTGTTATAAAATCACATAAGAAGTACTGCGTAAGACTTTTTTTTAAATTGTGTTACGTGTATATATATATATATATATATATATATACACAAAAACTTTGCCATTTCAACATTTTTTTACACGTACAATTCAGTGACATTCATTACGTTCATCGTGTTGTGCAACCATCACCACTATCTGTGTGATGGTTAAGATTGTGTATCAACTTGGCTGGGCCATGATTCTCAGTGTTTTGGCAGTTGTATAATGTAGTGATCACTTCCCTATTGAGATTTGATATGTGATCACTTCTATGATGGTATCTGCTTGAGTAGCCAATCAGTTAAAAGGGAGTTTCCTTGGACATGTGGCCTGCATCGAATATAAGCAGACATTCTGGCAAGGCTCGGGGGCTTTTTGCTCAAGCTGGATCTTGCAGCTGGCTCCTGTTCATCTGACCTCCGGTTCTTGGAACTTGAGCTAGCAGCTTACCTGCAGTCTTGCCTGCCAATCTTGGGATTCATCTATCTTCACAGCCTGTGAGCAAGAGTCCTGCTCTCTGACCTGCCGATCTTGGGTTCACCAGCCCCTGCAGCTACGTGAATCAGGAGAAGCCTCTATCCTGACTCACGGACTTGGGACGTTCCAGCCTCTACAACCACATGAGCCATTTCCTTGATATAAATCTTTCTTTCTGTATATATTTATCTGCTTTACTGGTTTTGCTTCTCTAGAGAACCCAGCCAAAGGCAATCTGTTTCTAAATTTTTCCACCACCCTTAAGAAGGAGCCCTGGTAGTGCAATGGTTAAGCTCTTGGCTCTAACTGAAAGGTCTGAGGTTCAAACTCACCAACCTCTGTGGGAGAAAAGTCTTGGCAATCTGTTCCTGTAAAGATTACAGCCTAGGAAACCCTATGGGGCAATTCTAGTCTGTCATATAGGGTCGCTATGAGTCAGAATTGACTCAATGGCACACAGCAACTTAGCAGAAGCTCAGTGACCCCTAAGCAATGACTTCTTTCCCTCTCCCTGTATAATAAAACATTTGAAATGTGAATCTGGGTGCTCAGGAAGAAAGGGTGCCTTTAATTCACCTCCGGCATTCTCACTCTCTTAATGTTCTCACTGGTTTTCCCTCCACAGCAGGTACTATGGTGCTGCCTACCCAGAGGACCCTGAGTTTGTTCCAGCTCCCACCCTCCTCCAGAGGACAATGTGCTTCAGAGGAGACAGGCTCTGTATCCAGTCCTGGGGCAAATGTTGGTGGTTCTCAAAGTGGGGAGAGGTACTCTATGCATTTTTTGTAAGTTAATTGTTTTGTGGGACTGTTTCATACATTGCAGGACATTTAGCATCTCTGACCTTTACCGTCTAAATTTTAAAAGGATGCCTCATCACTGTGACAGCCACAAATACTTCTGAATATTTCTAGATGCCCTAGGTGAGCAGGAGATTGGGTGGGGCGTGTAGGTGGGTATGTGGGGTAGTAGTAGTCTACTCAGGAGCTCTGGTGGCACAATGGTTAAGCACTCAGCTGCTCATTGAAAGGTTGGCAGTTCTAACCCACCCAGTGCCTCCACGGGAGAAAAATCTGCTGTCATGAAGATTATAGGAGTGAGGCAGTTCTACTCTGTCACATGGGGTCATTGTGAGTTGAAATAGACTTGACAGCACCTAACAACAGTAGTCCACTATTGGTTGAGGTAGAACCACCAGTCTAGGGCTCACAGAAGCCCCTATTTCCTTGCCAGTGATTGGTATATGTATGGTGATCTGACACAATTCTGGCCAATGAGATGAGAGGAAAAGTCTGCTAGAGTGTGTCTGGGAAAGGTTTAACCCCTTGAAAAATTTAGACACATGAGAAGAAACAGTTTGTCTGGTTCTGGCCATTGCCATGAAATATGTCTAGAAGCCATGGATGCCATTGCTTGAGGATGAGGTAAATTTGCTGAAGACAGTTGAGCAAAAAGGGGAAAAAGCCAGATTCTTAATGGTGTCATGAGCTGCTAAATCAATCAGCCCTGGAACTATTTTGTATTTTGACTTCTTACCATGTGAGATAATAAATTCCTTATTGATTGAGCCAACTGACCCAAGGTTTTAGGTTACTTGAGTTAAAAACACATTAAATGATATGCCTTATCCTCCTACCCTCCAATTCTTAAAGACTCCCTTATTGCTGCAGATAAGAATGAGAAATATGCACATCTGAAGTAAATACCAATGCTTTTTGAAGTATAGATCTGGGTATGTCTTCTACACTCTTCATCTGTTAGCTGAACTTAAGTCAAAATAATAAAGGATATGTCTTAAGTCCAACAAATGATTCCAAAACCAGAACTAGTTCTACAAGTAGCTAAACATTATCCTCTTAAAAATCTACTGGTATTTAAACAATATTCATATGACATCATGTCATGTCACAACATTCAGTGATGGTGGTCTTTTTCTTCTATCTTGCATCCTTAGTTGAATCATAACATTAATTTTTGATGTTTTTTTCCAGCTGGTATTTCCCAATTTGACCATGAATTATGCCTAAAAATAACCAACATGCTTGGAAACTAATCTGAAGAGCAATGTCCCATGAATGCATCTATTAATGGTGATCTTTAATCTTATTTTAACAAGGTCTAAATTTTTTCACAGGGGGGACATCAAAGGTAATCTAATGTGCACAGATTATTTTTGAATCATTAATTGGAAGGGGAAGATTTAGTGGTAGAATATATTTTATAGTTGGTATAAATTCTTTAACTGATAGCATGTAATGGTGAAATAAAAGGCACAGGTATTGGAGTCAGAACATTTTAATTCTTTTGTTCTAAACTTTGACATTTCCCGGTGGGATGACATTGGACAAATTATTAACCTCAGTTTCTTCACCTATAAAATAGACTTAAAAATATTAGCGCTGCTTGTCTTGGAGGGTTGTTGTGAGAATCAAATGAAATGGTGTGCTATCCAGATGGCAGGTGTAATAACGACAATGACAACATCCTGTTGGGTGAATTTGTTTCGAATAAACCATTGCAGATAAACATTAGAAACAAAAACAAAAACCCCAGTGCTTGCTGGAACTACTTTTTCTCTTTTGTCATTTGCTTTACTCTTTATCCATCATCAACCTCTCCTCAGACATCATTTCCCTCAAGAAGCTTCTCTGCTTCCCCTCAAGCCCAGCCTAGAGCAGGTGCTTTTCCTTGTGCTCCTTCAGTGTCCTGTTTATACCTTTGTCATAGCACTTTCTTGCCTGTGTTTTTTCTTAGCAACAGTTATCAGAATGCATAAGAATCACGCAGGGAACTCATTAAATAAGAGATTCCTGACCCTACTCCCAGAGATTCTGATTCAGAGGTCCTGGGACCCAGGAACCAGAATCACTGCTGGTGATTCTGATGAGATGGTCTTAGGACCACACTTTGAGATCTCACTAATCTAAAGAGTGATCTCCAAGGGAGCCAGACTCTTATTTTTTCTTTGAATTCCTTCTACCTAGAATACTACCAGGTATATAGTACGTGCTCAATCAACAAATACATAATAAATGTCAAAAAATTTCTCGCCTTTATTTCCAAGAAACATATAATTCCTTTGATTTCTTACATACAAGTTACACACTGCAAAAAGCAATATACTCCTAAGACGTGTTGCATTTTGTGGTTCAACCATTCAAATTTCTGAAATTATTTTCATTCTGTTAAAATAGAAAGGAAACATTCAGGATTTCATTAGATATCAGAGAAAATCAGAAAATACATATCTGTTAAAAAGGTAATTTGTCAAGTACTTTCTATGTGCATACACGATGTTGGGGGCCATAAAGATGGATGAATTACAAAATAAATGTAAGACCAGATTTCAGTTGATCAGGGACTGGACATCCCGGGAAAATAAGGCAAAGCCATATAATAATTCTGAATTATCATGAATGCTAGAGCGGAAATTAGAGAGTATACAGAGGGTGAGAATGTTTAGCAAGGGATTTGTGGTATTGTGACCTTGAGGATTTGGAAGATGAGAAAGAAAGACTTTCCAAGAAGGTGGAACCACCTAATTAAAGACTTAAAATCAACACTAGTGTGGCTCTAGCAGATGGTTAGTGTTAGAGGAGTAGTGGGGGTCTGAATAAATAGTGCCATGCTCTCCCTCCCTGGTGTTGAAGAAATTGAGAAATAAAACAACGAGAAACCAAGATATGATTATTAAGGTTGTGTGTCAACTTGGCTGGGCCATGATTCTCAGTGATTTGGCAGTTATGATATAGTTTGGCAGTCGTATAATTATGTAATCACCTCCATGATGAGGTCTGATATAATGTAATAATCACCTCCATGATGAGATCTGATACCAGCAGCCAATCAGTTGAAAGGGAGTTTCCTTGGGGGTGTGGCCTGCATCCAATATATGTGGACTTCCTGGCAAAGCTTGCTGGCTTTTGCTCTGGTCTATATCCTGCATTTGGCTTGTCAGCATCTGACTTCCAATTCTTGGTACTTGGGCCAGCAGCCTGCCTTCTTACCTGTGGATCATGGGTTTGTCCGTCCCTGCACCTACGTGAGTCAGAAGAAGCCAGCCTCTACAACCATGTGCGCCATTTCCTTGAGATAAATCTCTCTCTCTCTCTCTATGTATGTACGCTTCACTGGTTTTGCTTCTCTAGAGAACCCAACCTAAGACACAAGATATCACCTTTATTTCCAATAAAGTCTAAATCTGATTCTAGCTTAGTGTGAGAGTCAAAAAGCCTGCTAACTGATCCCTGGAGGAGTTGTAAGATGAGTGATGTCCTCAGGCAGCTCACTCCCTAAAGGAGGAAAGGAGGGCTGGTAAAAGCATGGTCTCCAAATTTGCTAATCACATAAGTCACTCCATGGTGTCTGCTTTGAGAGAGGGAAGCAGAAAGAGGTCAGAAGTCACACCAGTGGCACTTCCCTCCACTTGGAAGGAAACATCAGGAGTATGGATGAAATGCTTTCCCTAACATTCCATTGCTTTGTGCTCTCTTACCCATTGGGTTTGACCATTAAGATGAAGGTCAAGGTCAAGGTCACAGCCATCTCCCTTGGGTGAGACGATCTACCGTCTTTCAGGCCAGTCCTGCTCCCACCTTCAGGTAGCCAATCCTTAATACCAACTGCTACATCATTCTTTATGTGTCATTTTGGGACCACAAGTGGGCAATATAGATTTTGACCCAAAGGTACAGAAAGGAGTTAAAACATATATTAATGAAATAAACTCAAAGACTACTTTGTGTTCAAGGGTGAAAATCATTTCTTTTCTATCTCCATCCCAATTTATGTCCAGCCATGTAGTCTGAAATCATCTATCAAGATTTAATGAGATTAAATGGGACTGTTGAATTAATCCAGTAATTAAATTTATCATAAATCCTTTGCTTCTAAAGCAGGTATTAGCTTCGCTCTGTTCACAACAACATGGAGATGTCCCAAATCTGAATTTAAACCTATCCCCTTATAAAATTCCCTGAGAGAAATTAAAGACGTGAATCAAAAGAAATTAGAGTCCACAATCAGATTCACTTGCCCTGTGAGTTAAAGGTATAAAGAGGTTACAGTCCTCTCCAATTTCTTATTCTGTTCAACCTTTGAGAGGTTCTGGACCCCTTTGTAGGCACCTGGACTTCGTTTGTCTCTCATGTAAATGGGTGCTTTTGGTTCAGGGCCTCAGAATCTCTGGTATCAATCCTCTGATGAGCCTCCTTTTAAAAATAATCCAAACAGTCAGTAAGCCCCTTGTAGCACTGGCCCCACATCCAACAACTTTAGCAAGTAACATAAGAAAATTACATTTCCAGAATCCAGTGTGTAGTGTTGCCAAAGGTCATGGCATAAACCCAATGGCATCTGACGCAAGGAGAGTAGACAAAACAAAGCAAAACAAAACAAAACAAAACAAAGCACCAACCAACCAACCAACCAACAAACCAATCAACCAAACAAACAGCAGTAACAAGAACTTGGTTTTAGTTTTCACCAGGATGCCAATCAATGCCAGTTGTCCAGAATTGACATGGTTGCCTTCTTGCAAAGTTTAGAAATTTGCAGTGGTGGCAGCCCTACCCTTACCACACTCTCTTGTGTGCAGGCATTTTTGGTCCTGTGCCATGGTGGCTGTTTCTACTGCCTCTTGCTGTGCAAATACTTAGGTCTATAAAATCTGCC
>NW_004444223.1:208473-209494 GCF_000243295.1 Trichechus manatus latirostris
TTTTGGTCCTGTGCCATGGTGGCTGTTTCTACTGCCTCTTGCTGTGCAAATACTTAGGTCTATAAAATCTGCCTCCTGGGGAAGGCTTTCTCCTCATGTGTGATTAAACTCAGAGTCAGCTTGATAACCTGTGCTAATGGGTGAGTCTAGACATATTGAAAAGCTGTGAGGTTGGTCCTGCCACAGCTCCCTTCTTGGAAACGCTAAATGAAATTCTGTGCAGCTAGTCTAGTGCTAAGGAGCCCTGGTGGCACAGTGGTTAAGCGCTCGGCTGCTAACTGAAAGGTTGGCAGTTTGAACCCACCAGCTGCTCCATAGGAGAAAGATGTGGCAATCTGCTTCCGTAAAGATTACAGCCTTGGAAACCCTATGGGGCAGTTCTACTCTGTCCCATAGGGTTGCTATGAGTTGGAATCGACTCACTGGCAATGGATTTTTAGTCTAGTGCTACCTACGTAATCCTGGCACTAAGAAGTTAATTCTAGAATCTTGAGAGTGCTCAGTAGCACACGCAGAGCTCAGCTGCCTTGCAGACCTGAGAAACACAATAGCCTAAAGGACTGGGAAAGAAGCTATTTTACCTATAACTGAATCTTTACCCAGCTTGCCTTTATGGCCCACTAGTTTTTGTTGGAAGTCCCTGGGTGGTACAAATGGTTAATGCACCTGGCTGCTAACGAAAAGTTGGCCGTTTGAGTCACCTTGGAAGAAATGTCTGGTGATCTGAAGAATCAGCCATTGAAAACCCTGTGGAACACAGTCCTGTTCTGACACACATGGGGTCTCCATGAGTTGGAATCAACTTGATAGCAACTGGTTTTTAGTTTTTTGGAGATGCCTATGGCACACACCCACTCTTCCCACCCCAGCTTCCCTCAGATGCACAACTTCAAGGTTAAGCTGCTGTGGCTACATGCTATGAGGGATCACCTGCCATTTGACTCAGCCCATCCCCATATCACATTTACCTTTTGATTCAAGTCTGAAGCCCCATGTCTTTGTCCAAGCTACTCACAGTCCT
>NW_004444223.1:209594-212455 GCF_000243295.1 Trichechus manatus latirostris
CACCTGCCATTTGACTCAGCCCATCCCCATATCACATTTACCTTTTGATTCAAGTCTGAAGCCCCATGTCTTTGTCCAAGCTACTCACAGTCCTACTCATGAACCCCCACCCCTACCCCCCACACTCTCATCTTTACTTAGGGTCAAGCTTGCTGAAGACCTTTACCTTTGTAAAGGCCCTCACAGCCCAAAGAGATCCAGTCCCATTTTAGGTTGTGATATAGTATCAGGCCAAGCTGTGTTTGTGTAGTTAGCTGCACTGAGGTGAATTCTGTTCCTTAATCCAACCCTAATATCTCGTGGGCAGGCATTTAGGATAAGAAGAGTGGGGCTAGACTGGATCTTGTGGTGAAGTATTTGAACTTTAATATACAAGCAATGTTTTTTAAAAAATATTTATCAGTTATTAAATTGGGGAATGTCACAATGAGCTGAATAAATTTTTTTGTTAAAGGAAAATATGGTATGTGGGTTGATTTAGAGTGGGTGTGGGGATTTTAGAAGGCTATTCCATACTGCAGGCCAGGGAGATGTTTGGGACAGAGGACATATTTTTTGAGACATTTCCAAGAGCTAGAAGGAGTAGATGACAGAGACAATGGTGTCTTAGTTGTCTAATGCTGCTATAACAGAAATACCACAAGTGGATGGCTTTAACAAACAGAAGTTTATTCTCTCACAGTCTAGTAGGCTTGAAGTCCTAATTCAGGGCGCCAGCGCCTGGGGAAGGCTTTCTCTTTCTGTTGGCTCTGGAGGAAGGTCCTTGTCATCAATCTTCTCCTGGTCTAGAACCTTCTCAGCACAGGAACCTCGAGTTCAAAGGATATGTTCTGCTCCCAGCGTTGCTTTCTTGGTGGTATGAGGTCCTCCTGTCGCTCTGCTTGCTTCTCTCTTTTATATCCCAAAGAGAATGACTTAAGATACAACCGAATCGTGTAGATTGAGTCCTGACTCGTTAACATAACTACCTCTAATCCCATCTCATTAACATCATAGAGTAAGATTTGCAATACATAGGAAAATCACATCAGATGACAAAATGGTGGACAATCACACAATACTGACCTAGCCAATTGACATCATGGCCTAGCCAAGATGACAGATGTTTTTGGGGGACACAATTCAATCCATTACAAATGGGATGGTAATCCTGCATTACTTTCTCCCTGTCCTTATGGTTCTGAGGGGGAAGGCGCATTGCAGAGGGAGCCTAAGGGGAAGCATTTATTAAGAGGCACTGGAGTAGTTGTACCAGATGTCATGGAAGATTGTTGGCATGACTTAAGTTATCCTAATGTACAGCATTGGAATGTGCATCTGTTTTCTCCTCTCGGGTAGTTGGAAGATGCCCTCCTGGCCAGAGATACGATCCGTCTTGATGGTGGTTCTGGACATCTGGTCCTGAGACAATGCTTTGATGAATGGCTAACATTTTAAATAAAGGAAAATATCATATCATGGGATTTCACTTATTTCTCAAAACCAAATGGCACTGAAGCCACTTGTCATTGTTAAAAAGTTTCAGGGACTCCAGAGAACTGGTGGTATTGAAGAGTATTTTGCAATTTCTAGGCCCCAATTTAAGGAGCATTGCTTCACAGACTCATCTCCTTGCCTTCTATAAAGAGAGAGAAATTACTTTTTATCCAATGAATAATCTGTCATCCTGTTAATTATGTCCACCTGTTTTCTATAAACACAGCTGTTTTCTTTCATTCCTGGCGAGCTGGGCATAAAGTGTTTCACCCACTACCAGAACTTGGCTTCTAGGACCTGATCAGACTCCAGATTGACATAAATTCCCAGTGATCTCCTAATGAAACACAGCCCTACAATCCATAAGAGATGTAAGGTATCCTGGCAGAAACTGGGCCCCATGCAATTCACCCCATGGAATGGAGATGGGACTTTTTTGTCTCAGGGAACTTTCCCACTTCTCTCTCCAGGGCCATTTGTAACCCATCACTGAGATATTTTAGTTAATAAAATGTTTTACTAGACTTCTAGTGGAAGGGAAACATCTGGAGGAAAGCAAGAGTTGGTTTTTTGTATTATTTAAAGGAAAATGCCTCTTTTTAGTTACCAACAAAGTGAGTCTGAAGAAGAAGTAACTCTTGGCAATGAAAATATCACTGGATCATTTTATTAATGATGTTTATTGAGCACTGCTTATAGATAAGGTGGGCCTAATGCTGAGGAAGATAAAAAAGTGGAGAAGATCCAGTCCCTGCCGACAGGGAATTTACAATCTAGGTGGATCCTCCCTCCTGTGGGTCATTGCCTGGACCTTTTGGACTAGGGCCCCCCTGACAGGCTGTGCTTCCTCCCCACAGGCACCAGTGGAGACCCTTCATCCACATCTTGTCCCCTCAACCTTCCCAAACCACTACACCAACTGTTCAGTTTGCAACTTTCTTTACGGAAGGACCCAGGTAATTTTAAAAGTGAATTTAAACAAAGGAAAGGGAAAGTAAAATTATGTACCAATTAAGACATTATTGAAAGTCCAATGGACAAATAGCTAAAAAAGAAGTTAAGCCCTTCTCCCTAAGAGGGTTTGTAGCACAAGTCTCTCAGCAGGTCCAGGCAGGGCGGGGGCCCCTTTGTCTGCGTTGTGCATCCTCTGTGATGCACATGGGTGAGTGAGCCACAGGCCTATTTATTTCTGCACTATGGGTGGCGCAAAAGGTTAAGCGCTCAACTATAGCCTAAAGGTAGGTGGTTCGTACCCACCCAGTGGTGCCTTGGAAGATCTGCTTCCAAAAGGTCACAGCCTTGAAAACCCTATGGAGCAGTTCTACTCTGCACACGTGGGGTCACCAAGAGCCGGAATCAACTCTATGGAAACAACAACAGCAATA
>NW_004444223.1:212555-213640 GCF_000243295.1 Trichechus manatus latirostris
GTTCCTGTGTCTGATAATTTGCAAGCTGTTTCTCTCTTTTTTGTGCAGGATAGTTTTCTTTTTATTTCTGCTTCTAAGTCAGGAATGGGAAAGGCTCTGTATTCTCTTTTACATCTCCTCCTTTGCATATACAAAGACAATCTGTGAGATGATAGTTCTAGTAAGGAATTTTCTTAGTCAAGGATCTTAGTCTCTGCTTTCATCTGGCGAAGGCAAGAGGGTGGGCCATTAGTCCAGTGGTATCATTTCTAATCTTGATGATAACACTATCTTAATTATTTTAATTGGCACATTATTTGATTATTAATGAAATTAAACACTTTTTTATACATGTATCTGCCCATTTGTGTATCTTTAGAAAATTGCTTGTTCAAGTCCCTTCCCATTTTTCCCTAGGGATGCCATATTTTCCTTACTGATTTATAAGAGTCTAAACACCGAATTTGATAGTGCATGCCATCATGACAAATTAATGTGCCTCCCCTCCCTGTGTAGTAACCATTGTGTTTTGAGAAACTTATGCCAGATAATGTCCTTACAGTTCTGTTTGTGGTAGAATGTATGTCTTAATTTGAAGGAACAGGATTGAGGATCTGTACTGTATAAGAAGTATGATACCTTATTTACATATTGTTTTACAGTGTAAAAAGATCTTTGACCTACATGCAATCACACTGGAAATCAAAAGAGGCATTCTCTGAGTTCTCAGACCAAACGGAATGAAGTCTCTTTACAGGTATTACAGAGTTTATTACTATTTATATTTCACGGGGCTTTAGACTATTTGGCACTGGGCCTTATATTACGGCTAATTGTTCTAACTCTACTCCTGGTTATTTGTAATCGACGAAAAAGAAGTGAGCCTGTTCCTTGGCACTGATGTTCAATTTGGCAGATTCAAGTTTAGGCTGGGATTCATTGTTTCTCAACTGGAGGTGCCATTGGCATTTTGAGTGGGATAATTCTTGGTTGTGTACAACTGTTCCTTGCATGACGTTTGGCTCCTCAGGTTACCTCAGACACTAGATGTCTGTAGAAACACAATCCCATTGTGACAAGTCAAACGAGGGGGATAGTATTACTCC
>NW_004444223.1:214796-216547 GCF_000243295.1 Trichechus manatus latirostris
AATGCATTTTTCCCCCCATCCACCCTTAACAGCTGCTTTTTAAGTTATCTGCTGTTATATCAACTTGCATGTATTCCACCTAGAAAGATACTTGCAACAACTCATGCTTCAATCCAGTGGAAAGAACAGTCTCAGAACAAGAGGAAGCCAAGTCCATCTTTGACTTGCCTTTGTGAGGAAGGCACACACTCCTCTGTGATTTTGAGTGGAAGGAGGGGTTCCCTGTGGGATATCATGGAAAATGAGATTAGGAATTTTCCATGAGACAGGACAGGAGGACTTGCTAAAGGCCTAAGGTCATGGTGAGCATCTGCCAGTCACAAGATCTTTTTGAGCCTCCGTTCTCTTTTCTGGAAAATGAGAATTAATAATGATACCTAAGAGTTTCTGTAAGGATTAAATGAAGTAATTATAAAAGAGTACTTTGTATATGGGAATCCTTGGGTGGTACAAATGGTTAATATGCTCAGCTGCTAACCAAAAGGTTGGAGGTTTGAGTCCACCCAGAGACACCTAGTAAGAAAGGCCTGGTGACCTACTTCAGAAAAATCAACCATTGAAAACCATATGAAGGACAGTTCTATTCTGACACACATAGGGTCGCCATGAGTCTGCACCAACTTTCTGGCAATTGGTTTTTACTTCATGTACAAATTCGAATGTGAATATATTATGCCCTAACATGGTTGATCCTTCTTCCTTATCATTTAAGATCAAGCATGGCTATTACGTGAAATTGATGAAGTTCTTAGGTAACCTGCTATAAAGTCAAGTTAGAATCTTACTCAAAATTATTTAGTTAATAAGAAATAAAGCATCCAGCAGGTTGGAAACTCTGAGGAGCTTGAAGTTACACAAATATATTAGATTGGATTCTCATCTTTGAGGAAGGAAGACAAAACTAAAAAACACATGGTCAAAATAATGTGTCCAGGTTAATACAACCATTATGTACCCATGGTAATGTTTTCTTTTTAGGAACTCTTGTTAATGTGAATTAACCGTGTGGTTTCTACCACATGGCCAATGCACATCTTGAGGATTCTCTGACAGTTACTTGTGCATTGATTTTTCCTAGTCAGATTGCGTATTTCTGGAGAGCTTGACTTGTAACATATTTCCCATATCTTCCTCGTAACATCCAGCACGGGGCTGGGCACATGCTGGGTCCCCATAGCTGAGTTCAAGGAGCCCTGGTGGTACAATTGTTAAGTACTCCGCTGCTAACTGAAGGGTCAGCTGTTTGAACACATCCTGTGGCTCTGGGAGAGAAAGACCTGGCGATCTGCATCCATAAAGATTACAGCCTGGAAAACCCTATGTGGCAGTCCTACTCTGTCACAAGGGGTCACTATGAGTTGAAATGGAGTCAATAGCACCCAACAACAACATAGCTGTATTCACTGATTGATGTTAGGGCAGTATGTGCTTGTATCTACAACTTCTACCTTTTATCAAGGCCGACTGATGGGCAAGTAGGGATGTTTACAGCAGGTAGAATAGTTTACTTATGAAATGTCCTTTGAAAAATATTGTGAAGCTATTGCTTAATTTTTACTGAGGTGATACAAAATTTTGTGGTTAAAGATTCACCCCTCTGGGATTTTAAGACCTTTCAGATCCTGCTGTTAAAATGTAGATGCCCATGAAAGAGGTTGCACCTTAAGCTGTGCTTCCAAAATAGTGTGGCCTCATTTCTAGGTGAAAAGACTGGTACTTGGGGTATGTGTGTGGGGTGGGGTGTGGTTATG
>NW_004444223.1:216647-225693 GCF_000243295.1 Trichechus manatus latirostris
TCAAGTTGGCTGATTGTGGCCTTTAGATCTGTATCTTAGATGAGTTTCTTTCTAGATGTTCTGTTCTTCACCAAAAGTGGTGTGTTGAAGTCTCCTACTATTATTGTGGAACTGTTGATTTCTCTTTTTAGTGCAGTTAGAGTTTGTTTTATGTGATTTGGAGCCCTGTCATTCAGTGCATACATATTTATTATTGTTATATCTTAATTGTGGATTGTCCCTTTAATCACTATAGAATGCCCTTCTTTGTCTTTTATGGTGAATTTTGTTTTAAAGTCTATTTTATCTAAGATTAGTATTGCCACTTCTGCTTTTTTTTGGTAGCTGTTTGTTTTTTATATTTTGTTCTATCCTTTGATTTTTAATAACTTTATGTCTTTGTTTCTAAGGTGTGTCTCTTGCAGACAGTATGTTATTGGGTCCTGTTTTTTATCCATTCTGTCACCGTCTGTCTCTTTATGAGTACATTTAAGCTGTTTATGTTCAGTGTGATTATTGATAGGTGTGAGTTTATTGCTGTCATTTTGTAGTGCTTTTTTGTGTGATGCTGACATTTTCTTTGTTTCTCTTACTTTTCTGTGCTGAATTCCCTTTGTGTATTTTTTTCTTTCATTTTTGTAGATTTTGCATTTACTGAGACTTTTTGTTTTTCTTCTTTATTTTGATGAGTAGGTTTGTTAACTTTCTTTGTGGTTACCTTGAAATTTACCCTTATTTTCCTAAGTTTAAACCAGTCTTTTATTACTTGATAATGTCTTGACTTCCTCTCTATTTGAAAGTTCTATACCTACACCATTTATTCCCTCTTTTATTGTTCTGACATCGTTGTCATTCACAGATTGATGTCTCTGGTTCCCTGTTGTAAATTTTTTAGTTTTGTTTTACTCTTGAGAGTTCATTATCTAGGTTGGTATCTAGTTGACGCTATCTTATGTGCTAGATTCAGGTTGTTGTCTGAAGTTGTTTGTTCTCTAACAGAAGGACTCCCTTTAATACTTCTTGTAAGTTTGATTTTGTTTTTACGCATTCCCTTAATTTCTGTTTATCTGGAAATGTCCTAATTTTGCCATCATATTTTAGCGAGAGTTTTGGAGGATATATTTTGCTTGGTTGGCAGTTTTTTTCTTTCAAGATTTTAGATATGTCATTTCACTGCCTTCCTGCCTACATGGTTTTTGCCGAGTAATCAGAGTTTAGTGTTATTGTTTCTCCTTTGTATGTGACTTTTTGTTTTTCTTGAGCTGCCCTCAGGATTCTTTCTTTGACTTTGGTTTTAGTGAGTGTGATTATGATGCCTTGGTGATGTTTTTGGGGGAGTCTATCCTATATGGGGTTCGTTGAGCTTCTTGGATAGTTGGTTTTTCATCTCTCATGATATTACAGAAATTTTCTATCAACAAATCTTCAGTGATCCCCTCTGTGTTTTCCATTTTATCCCCCTGTTCTGGAACTTTGATCACAAGCAAATTTTTGCTTTTGATTGTATCCCACATCATTCTTAGGGTTTCTTCATTTTTCTTCTTTCCTCTGATTTTTCCTCAAACTAAATGGTATCCAAGGATTTGTCTTCAATTTAGCTGATCTTGTCTTCCATTCTTTCAAATTTGCTCCTAAAACCTTCGATTACACTGTCCATTTCTGAAATCTTGTTGTTTATCTTTTGGATTTCTAACTGCTGTTTTTGTACGATTTCTAGTTGTTTATTTATTTTGACATTTTGTTCCTGTATTATTTTCCTGATTTCTTCCATTGTTTTGTCTGTCATTTCCATGATTTTGCCTGTATTTTCCATGATTTTGTCTATTTTTTCCTTACCTTTGTCTGCATTTTCCTTCATCTGTCAGAGAACCCTGAATATTAGAGTTCTGAATTCCCTATCAGGTAATTCCATTGCCTTTTCTTCTAGCACTGGGTCATCTGGTGTTTTATTTTTGTTGCTTTCTGGAGCCATCCTCTGCTATTTTTTTTACATATTTTGATATTGTCTGCTGTCTCCAGGCCATTCAGGAATTATTTCTTCGTTTATTGATTGTAGATTTGATTTTTTTAATCCTGCTTTTTGTTTTATTTAGTTATATCTAGGCAGGTTGGCTGGGTGTATTTTGTTGCTTCCTCATCTGTGGGCACTTCTCACCACCTTGTCCAGGTGGGCAGGGTCGGTCACTCAGCTATGATACAGTAGGGCTGGTCCAACGGGGGTGGAGGAGTGGGGATGGGTAGTTTGCAGCATGAACTTGGGGCTATGGAGTGGAGCTGGGGATAGTGAAGGGTGAGGTCCAGGGGACCACGTCAGTACTGCTTGGGGGTGTGGCACTCGGTGCATGATGCAGATAGGCAGGAGGGAAAGGAGAGGATGTGACGTGCAGAGCTAAGTGGGTGTGTGAAAGAAGGAAAAGAAGAGAGAGATACAAAGGCAAAGAAAGAATTGGGATGGCGGTGAGCTGATGTCTCTCTCGCTGGGTAGCACAACATGGCCCATCAGAAAGGGGTGGAGGTTCTCTGTTTCCTGCTGGGAGCTTCATGGAGTTGGCGTCCCATACTCCCTGTAGTCCAAGGTGACGAATTCAGCTACATAGGTGGTATGGGACCTCCACTCCATAGCTCTCCTCGTTCCCTGTTCTCTGTCAGTTTCTTATTCCATTTGTTGCTTGATCAATTTCTTTATTCCTTCATTTGGTACTTAGGGTTCCAGAATTGATGTTTGTATCTGTTTTACTTAGTTTTTTGGGTTTTTGCTCCAGAGGGAAGGCATGGTGCTTCTGTCTATAGTTCCATGTTCACAGTGGGGTTTTTACTGGAACTGTTTGAAAAGCACTGCATCATAGTATTACTCTGCATTCAGGGTTAAGTTCATGGTAGAAAGTGGAAGGAGAAAATGATGGGTGATTTGGGGATAAAAGCCCATGCATCAATAGAGGGATGAGATGGCCCAAAAGGATGGTAGAAGGACTTCAGACTCTCAGGACAGATTTCACTTACATCCAGTTTTGCCCAGAGGCAGGCAAGCAAGAGGAAGTAACAAGAACTTACCTTGTGTCTAGCCATTTGGAGAAGAGCTACCTGGAGAAAAGAACAAGTGTGCTATCGTACATGTCAAATTCTGCCCTGTTACCTCTGCTGGAATGCTTGTCCTGCTGCCATCTTGTCATTAAGGTTTGGGTTCAGATGTCACTTCTCAGAAAGGCCTTCCCCATCTAGTCAGTCTAAGGTAATCCCAACTTCCGTCTCCCTGAAGCAATCACTTTCTGTTGCTTTGCTGATTTATCTCAATATAATCCTTGTCACCAGTTGAAATTATACTAATTCCTTTGTAAATCTACTTCTTTATTGCTTGTTTCCCCTGGTAGACCATAAGTTCTAAGATGTCAGGGATCTTCTCCCTTGATTGCAGCAGTGTTGCTAATTCTTAGAACAGTGCCTGGTGCTCAAAAAATGGTGCTTGAATAAACAAATGAATTACATAAATTACAATTAGTTACAAGGAGACATCCAATTATTTTGTTGACATGAAATTCTTAAAGATTTCACTATTTGGATAAGGGTTGGGACTACTTAAGTATAATTTTGGTAGGTAATGAAACTTGAGCTATTATTATTATAGTATCTATTATGTTACTGCTGGAAGACCACAAAATATAGTGGTTAGTAATGAGTGGAAAATGTCAATATAATGTCCGGGAAAGAACAATGGACCAGTGTAAAGCTCTCTTTATCTTAGTTTTCTCAACTTTCAGGTGACAGGGTTGGAGTCCTGATGATCTCAAGGGGTCTCTGTAATTCTGTGAGCTCATTCTAAGAGGAAATAAAGAGCAGAAAGTCTGTAATATGTGCATATAAACTGACTTATATGAAAACATTCTTTAGAAGAAAGTAGAACATCCTTTCAAGCCCTCATAAAGCATGCCAGTTGATGGACTGGCTATGGTTCAGTCTTGTAGGAAGAGCTTAGTGGGAATATGAGGAAGGAAAAAATTTCCAAACACTTACATTGCAGAACAGACAGCTGTCTAGTCAATACAGGAGTTTTCCTTTCATTTAGACCCTAGCTGATGACATAAGTTGGCTAGTCCAAACATACTAGGAAATTTGTAGCCAAGCTTGAAGATTTTTTTTTGATCATTTGTTTTAATCAGAACTCATGCCTCTTACTGAAAGAACAATGTGCCACTGTTCTTGTTTCCAGCCACAGGCCATTGCTTTTAGTTTTATCTGATTGTTATCTTGGCACTGAGGACTAGGTTTTGCTCTATAAGAAAAATTTGAAGTAGAAGATTGTAGAAGGCCAATGCTTCATTTATAGATGCAGACCACGGTGAATTCCCTCTCTCTTTTGAAATCCTGGATAAATGAATAAACAAAATAATGTCAATACATAAGAAATGGCAGAGATGAAAAGGAACTTACAGGGGCCTTGTTGTGGTTTGTGACAAACAGCATGCCAAATTAAGATGATATATGATGTTTAATTTAGATGGAGGGTATCTGTGCAGGTGTAACTCACTTTTATTAGATGCTAGATCTTCCCTACTTTCTCAGTAACATATTGCATTCACTATGTAAGAAAATGGATTTTTCTTTTTCTATTTTCTAAATGTTAGTAAACATTAAGGTGATTTTTATCCAACTAAATTAAAAAAAAGGCATATATAGATCAAATCCTTGATAGTTTATTTTTCATTTGTTCCTGCTGTGTTTATTTAAGTAAAGCTATAAATACCATTGATGGTTTTATAGACCCTGATGTGCTTTAATTGTTCAGCAAAATTACTTGTGCTTGGTTGTAAATTAAAACATGATGAATTTAATGAGATTTTCTTTAAAAATGAATCTTCAAAAATATATGCATCATTATCAGAAGAACAACATCACAGAGTAGAGAGAATTCTAGACTGGAAATCAGTAGACCTGGGTTCAAGTCCTGGCTCTGTCCTCACAAAGATGCACTTTAAGTGAGTTTCTGTAGTTTCCTTATTATAAAATGTTCTGGTTTAGGCTTCTTCCTGCCTTATGATTCTATGGGTTTTAATATATATGTAAAAATTATATTGAACAGCGAAAAAACAAGGTTGAGTAAATCAGAAGGAAATCAGTACTAAATGAAATTAAGATTGCCACTGATTTTTAAAAAAATTTCCTAATTCTTGCCTCATTCTCTTTTTGCAAAGGAAAGCAAACTCCCCATAAGCTTTAGGGGGAAAAAAAGTCATTTTCTACCCAATGAGGGATAGAGTTGATTCCTCCTGGCAACAGTGCTACTGGTTGGAAACATCATTCAACTAAAGATAGCTCGTCCCTTGGCCTCCACCTGAAAAGGCAGAAAGAAACAGAAAATCCTGAGATGTGGTTTGGCAGCTCCAAATGCTGGTGCCTTCAGGACTCTGTGTGGTGTGGTTTGCAGGCTGTGCCCAGGAGTGCTATCTGGAACAGCCTCTTTGAGGGGTGTGTGGCTGTGGAGCATGGGGTGAAACGGGTTTGAGGAATTTCTCTTTGTTTGCCTGGCAGTATAGGTTGGTTTTGGCTTTCTTTCCTAAAGAATTAGCCTCATTAAATTTAAGTAATGACTTCTGAAAAAAGGCAAAGAAACAAGTCCTTTACCAAGAGTTACATTTTGGTGCCAGCGATCAGTCATTACTCCACACCGTGCCATGTAACACAGGATGTGATCTGAGATTCAGTTTAAATACATACTCCACTTTCTTCTGGATAGGGTGAAAGGATTTATAATGTTTCTTTTGTTATGGAATGACTTCCCACAAATGTGCTTTTCCTCTTCCTTAATAACTAGTGTCAGTTATCCAGACAGACTAGGACAAAAAAAAATAACCAACCAAAAACCAAAAAAAACCAAACCCGAAACTCAGCCTTGGCATTTTGGCATTTAAGTATTTCCACGATACATGTTAGTTTTATGTTGTCCTTTTAGGTAACAGTGTGCCTTATGTCAGTTATTGCATTTATTTACAATTTCACATGTGATGGGGAAATATTTCTTACATAGGGTCATTTCAGTGTTCATCAGCTCAAAGCAATATAGCTGTATGATTTGCCTATAGACATGAATAGCTGTTGATATTTTCATTAATTTGTTGATATTCTCAATTTAACAATTAAATAAAGGCTTTTCTGGGGATTTTAAAATTTCTAGGGCAATTTTTTTTCTATGTTGTTTTAGTTACTTCTGTTAGTTGCATTTTTGTTCATAAGTTATATCAGCTTATATATCTATTTTTTCTTGCACAGTCTTTACCTAGTTTTTTTTTGGGAAAATAAAAGGTTTGATTTGACTGGCTTACATTCTTTTTCTGTTTTCTGGAATGACTTATGTTAATATAAAATTTAATGATTCCTTAAAAGTTTGTTATAACTCACGTACAAATCCATTTGGGCTTGTTTTTTCTTTTGTGAGGGGAGGAGACATCTTTGACTACCTTTTCAGATTCTTTAGTGCTCGTTGGTTTATTTGCGTTTTCTATTTCTTCTTGCATAAATTTTTGCATTTAAGATTTTTTAGGAATTAAGTCTTTTCATCTAGGTTTCTAAAAGTATTAATAGATAATTGTTCATAAGACTTTTAATTACTTTTAAAATCTCTATGGTGTCTATTTATTCTCCAATTTTCATTCTGCATTTTGTTTGTTCTCATCTTGTCTCTATTTTTCTTGAGACTTGCTGGAAGTTGATCAGTCTTATTAATCTGTTCAAAAAAGCAGCTTTTGGTTTTAATACTTTTCTCATTTAATATTTGTTCTGTATTTCATTAATTCCTTTCATTGATTTTATTATTTTTTCCTTCTTCTATTTTTAAGTTTACTCGGTGACTTGTTGCCCAAATCTAGAGTTGAAAAATTTCCTGATTTACCTTTACACTTTCTTGTTTCTTTTTCATTTGAGCACCTCTAAAAAGATGTTCAGTATGGATGTTTGAGTGACAAAATTTCTAAGACCTTATATGACTGAGAATATTTTTAGTATACTCTCAACGCCAAATGAAATTTTGAATGGATGTGAAATTCCCAGGTTCAAAATCTCTTACTTCAATGACTTAATGAATAACATCATTATTTTCTTGCATTTATGCTGCTGTTAAGAAGCCTTGTTCTTTTGTCGGTAGTCTGTTCTTTTTCTCTGGAATCTTTAAAAGTTTTATGTCTCTTTAATATTCTTAATTTCACTTTAATCTGTTTAGGACTAGTTTTCCTTGTCTCTTCTGATTGGCCCAGAAACGGTCCTTTCAATATGACTTCTTTCCTCTTTCTTCAATAATAAGACATTTAGCTCCATTATTTCTTCTAATATTTCTTAATTTTTATTTTTTGTATTCTTTTGAGATTCTTAGTATGAGGATGTTTCTACTTTTGCCCTTCATATCTCTAAGTTTTTCTATTTTTCTCCTTGTTGCCTTCTGGGAGAGGTTATCAAACCAATGTTCTTACAATTCATCCTTTAAAGTATTTGCCTTCTGTTACCCTAATCCATTCTGTTCTTTATTTTGACTCTTTTACTTTTATACCTAATATTTCTACTTGGGCTTTTTTTTTGCTTCTGATTTTCTGTCTTTGTTTCATTTTATTCTCTCCTTATCTCTTAAGAATATCTATCATGCTTAATTTACAATCTTGATTTGTCTCTTCCAGTAATCCTACTTCAAATGGTGTATGTTTTCCAGTTTGTTGGCTTTTTTTTTTTTTAACATAAAAGTTATATTCCTGAGATGTCTTGTTTGTTATTTAAGCCTGTGAGCTCATGTTTCTCTGGGGCTATCAGCTATTTTGTCTGGTAGTGTGTATTGGGGCAAGGATGAGAACTCGTTCCTGGTCAGTGCCATTATAAGCAAATTTAGGGAAGGGAAAGGGAGAACCCCAGGAACCACAGAACCCTCATTGATAATTCCTGTTTGCCACTCAACTCAGCTGGTCTCTGGTCAGGGGCTCATCTTGAAACTCTTGGGGAGAAGCAACACAGGAGGAGACATCCTCCTGGTGATAATCCACCACCCATGGAGAGTTGAGGACTACTGGTCAATCAATATCTCTTTTCCAAAATTCTGTACTGCAGCTGGGTTTGTGCACTGCCCTGGTATTTCCTCCCTGTGGTCACAAATGGCCTAGGCGATTGCACTTGATACCTGTGACTTAGAGTCAGGAAATGAGTACCCCAAGACAAAGTGGGGAAAGGCAAGAGCAGAACTCAAGAGCTTTTCTCCAGCTCACTCTCTCACTGCTGGCTCCTGGGCTTAAACCACTCAACTCTCACAAAAAAAAAAGCTTATGGCAGACTTCAGTCTCCAGGTTTTTTTTTGTTATTAATTGCTGCAATCTGTGTTTCTCTTTAGCTTTTATAGCTTTTCTAGAATTGATTTTGGGTGAGGGAGCCAGAAACCTGTGCTAGATCAACATCTTGGCCAGAACCACGTCTTGCGGTTTCTCCTCCCATTGTCCTACCTTCATTAAAAGCTGTTCAGAAAGTATATGCACATCCTTGGGAAAAAATTTAAGAAGACAATTTGTTTTCATTCAGTGAAAAATAATGTATTTAGGCAGTCAGAGACCTCTATTCAATCTCCTAAGGAGCCATTGTGGTGCAACGGTTAAATCTCTAACCTACTCAGCCGTTCTGTGGGAGAAAGACCTGGCAATCTGCTCCTGTAAAGAGTACAGCCTAGGAAACCCTATGGGGAAGTGCTACTCTGTCACATGGGTTCACTATGAGCAGAAATCAACTTGATAGCATCTAACACCAACAACAACATTCATTCTCCTAGAAGGAATAAGAAGATTCAATTGGACAGTGGCATTTAGTAGCAAAACTTTCTTCATCTATTTTTATCTTTCTGAAAGAAATTTGTTGTTGTTAGGTATTGTCGAGTTGGTTCTGACTCATAGAGATCCTATGCACAACAGAACGAAACACTGCCCCGTCCTGCACCATCCTCAAAATCATTGCTGTATTTGAGCCCACTGTTGCAGCCACTGTGTCAGTCCATCTCACAGGGGATGTTCCTCTTTTTCGCTGACCCTCTACTTTACCAAGCACGATGTCCTTCTCC
>NW_004444223.1:226564-228784 GCF_000243295.1 Trichechus manatus latirostris
GCTGCTCACCAATCTCACATTGCACCATCTGAGGACCTTGTCCCAAGGCACCACTTCTTCCAGAGAGTAGGAAAACAGCTTTTCTAGGTTTTAGAATATTTTTCCTTAACTGCTGTACTTCAAATGACTAGTTATTTCTCTCCAGCCCATATTTTTGCCTCCTTCTTCCTACAACTTCTTACAGTAAAGGAACTCTATCAGTAGTGACAATTACACGGCCTATATTACCTTAATAAAATAATCACCAGTTTTGGTTAGTCAACAGTTATTACTTTTATAACAACTCATTTTAATGTTGGGTCAGAGAAACCTTACTTGTTTTTATGACTCTTTCATTCATATTTTTCAGTATAAACAAATAGTGTTATAAAAGAATATTTATTGGAATAATTTGCCCAAGAAAAACAACTTTAAAATAAAGAAATAAAGGTTTTGTTGCTGTAAGCCCATATAACTAACCCTTCTTATGGCATATATCAAATTTAGTTTTAGTTATTATTAGAGTATTGCATATTCATTGTAGGAATTTTAGGAAACACATAAAAAAGAGGGAAGAAGGAAGGAAAGAAGGAAAGAAATTAAGTTATCGGTAATCCCATCATCTGTTGCTGACATTTTGGGCTATAATTTTACATTCTTTTTCCTCCTATGTATGAACGTTTTATCTTTTTTTTTTTTTTTTGTATAGAAGTAGGGTTATATTGTTTTTTATTTAGATTCTAACACTTAACGTATAATCAAAATCAATATCTTTCCATTTCATGATTTATTTTTCTACAACAAATTTTACTGTTGTTAGATCCTTAGGCTGGCTGGCTCAAGGCCCATTTTAAGGAACAGTTAGGATGTCTTCAGCGGCAAGCATCAGGAAACCTCAGTTTACAGGAACATCATCTACTGACTTGAAAAAATTGGGAGCTGGGCATGGGGTTGCCTTTCCCCTGGTGACATGGAGGGAAAAGTTGCATTTGTAAGGAGGAAGAAAGAATAAACTTTGGGTAAGCACCCACTATTGCTATAACAGAATTAATTTCAAATTATTAGCTTCCGGTAAGTGTGCCAAAAATCTTGCAAAAGTGTAGCTGATTAGAGTATACACATGAGCCAGTTCTGGTAAATGAAATAGAGGGGACATCTACTGAGGGCCTCTGGAGAAGATACCACTCTCTGATAAGAAGAGTAGTATGGGGAGAGAGCCGATTTTCCACCTGCTCTCCTCCTTCCTGCTTCGGATGCTGAATGCTTGATGCTCAGAGCTGTTGCAGCCATCTGGGGTCACGAGTAAAGACACAGCTGTAGTGCTGAGGATGGCAGTTGGGAAAAGTGAAAGGAGCCGTAGCCTTAGTTATCATTGTTGAATTACTGAATGCAACTTGGTATCAACTACCTATGGACTTCTTGTCACATAAACAGTAATATTCTTGTGGTTTAAGTCATCGTTAGTTATGTATTCTGTTACCTGCAGCCAAATATATCCCAGATGAAACAAAGTCTGTCTAGTAACAAAATTTAAAGCATGTTTCCACCAATTCACACCTTGATTTAATCTACTTAGCAAGTCTTTTTTTTTTTAATGAGATAAAACGTTAGGTAATTATCACAAACCTAAATGTGTGAATTAATACTGTTTTACTCTATTTTCTCTTCTCCTCCAGATACCCTATTGTGGAAGTGCATATTGCATGTTATACGTAGGGCTGTTTTTGTGGGAGAATACTTTGGGTATGTATTCTAGAACCTTGTTTTTGTCATATAACAATTGCTGATATAAATAAAATATAATGTTCAAATATACAATAAAACATTTATTTGTATCTTTGCCTTTTTAAGCAAAAGAAAATATATTTTCCTCTGACATATTTTCATAAGTTTATGTGCATGCATCTCCTTATGGTTTTTCTTGGTCTGATGTGAAGCAAATTTGCTTCAAATTCCACATTACAGGGCTTGATTGGTCTCGAGTCCTAGGATTGGCAAGGCTCCATTTTTCAATATTTGTGGTTTATGTGCCTTGGATTAGAGAAAGCAGGCTAGCATCTGGAAAATGTAATTTTGAACTAGAAGAATAAGAAGTCTGGTGAGTTGACGATTTTGGTGGTGGGATTTAACGGCACAACGGACTGTGTAGATGTGCACTGTGCATAACAAATATTTATTCCTGTGTACAAGAAAGTGTTCTGTAGATGGTGTGTATACATAAAAGATTGTCTCCTGTCATTA
>NW_004444223.1:229128-230121 GCF_000243295.1 Trichechus manatus latirostris
GTCCCTCTTTAACGTAAACTCACTGCCCCCTAATCTTTTGAATTGCTGTTGTCAATTTGATCCCTTATAGATAGTTCTTAAAAGAGCATAATGTTCAAGGAAGACTTTTTTTTTTTTTTTAGCTAGTTAAGCTAAACTATTGTTTGGTTTTAAGAAGACTTCAGGGAATATTTCTGGTTTAAGGTTTAAAGATAATCTGGGCAATAGTTTCAGGGGTTCATCCACCTTCCATGGCTCCAGAAACTTTGGAGCCCATGAAAATTTGAAATTCTGTTCTGCATTTTCACCCTTTTGATCAGGAACCTTCTATGGAATCTTTGATCAGAATGTTCAGTAATGGTAGCTGGGCACCATCCAATTCTGGTCTCATGGCAAAGGAGGTAGTTGTTCATGGAGGCAGTTAACTACACATTCCATATCCCTCCCTTTTCCTGACTCTCCTTCTTCCACTCTTGCTCCAGATGAATAGAGACCAATTATTGTGCCCTAGATGGCCACTTTCAAGCTTTTAAGACCCCAGGCACTACCCAATGAACTAGGAGATAGAACAGAAGCACTAAACACATTATTAGGCCAATTAACTGCAATATCTCATGAAACCATGACCCTTTACCTCCAAACCAAGGAACCAAATACCATAGGTGTTTGGTGTATGTAAGCAGGCTCAGCAGCTATGTTTTGGTGGTGGTGTAAATATATCTATCACACAACTTTTGCCAATTCAACGTTTTACAGGTGTTCAACTTATGGACAGCAATTACAATAAGGCTGTATAACACTACCCTTAATCAATGCAATTAGATTCTTCCATCACCATTAACCCTCATTTTACCCATCCCTCTTGCCCCTGGTAACTGCTAATAAACTGTTTTCTATATATTTGCCTTTTCTCGTCTTTTTATATAAGTGAGGTCATACAATATTTATCCTTTTGTGATTGACTTATTTCACTCAGCACAATGTCTTCCAGCTCCATCCGTATTGCAGCATGTA
>NW_004444223.1:231139-232565 GCF_000243295.1 Trichechus manatus latirostris
GGTTGGCAGCTAACGGGAAAATGGGGACCTCAGTTCTTCAACCGCAAGGAAATTAATTCTGCCAAATGCCAGTGAGCATGCTAGTGGATCCTGAGCTTCAGATGATAAACGTAGTCCTAGATGACACTTAGATTTCAGCTGGGTGATACCGTGACCAGAAAATTCTACCATGCTATACCTGGATTCCTGACCTATAGAAACTGTGAGAGAATAAATTTGTGTTGTTTTAAGCCACTAAGTTTGTGGTAATTTGTTACACAGTTATAGAAAACTAATACCGATGGGAAAGGGGCATTTAGAGCAAAGGGGCAATGACAATTCTGCATTTGCCCTGTGGTAGATGATACCCAACTGATGGTCTATGCTCACATGGTTCATTTCAGTGATGTTTTCTATTGTAGGCTAAATGTTTACATCCTGTGAATAAGCATTGGATCATAGGCTTAGAAACCTGTTTGAAGTTGTCTGTTCTGTTTGGATCCTGTCTTAGTTACCTAGTGCTTGTATAAGTGGAAGGCATTAACAAGGAGAAATTTATTCTCTCACAGTCTAGGAGGTTAGATGTCCAAATTCAGGGTGCCAGCTCAAGGGGAAGGTTTTCTCTCTCTGTTGGTTCTCAAGGAAGTTCCTTGTTATCAATTTTTCCCCTGGTCTAGGAGTTTCTAAGCATAGGGACCCCGGGTCCAAAGGACACGTTCTGCTCCCAGTGCTGCTTTCTTGGTAGTATGAGGTCCCGTTGCTTCTCTGCTCACTTCTCTCTTTTATATGTCAAAAGCGTGATTGGCTCAAGATACAATCTAATCTTGTAGATTGGAGTCCTGCCTCATTAACATAAGTGCCTCTAATCCTGCCTCATTGACATCATAGAAATAGAATTTACAACACATAGGAAAATCACTTCAGATGGCAAAATGGTGCTCAGTCACACAATACTGGGAATCATGACCTAGCCAATTGACACACATTTTTGGGGGACACGACTCAATCTATAACAGATCCTTATAGAGGCTTTGTAGCACATATCTCACTTCTCATCCAAATAGTCTCTATTGAATATAATTAAGAAGATGTATATTTAGGTGCCTAGTAAAAGCAAAGGCATTCCATGACCTTTCTTCCCTTCCCCTTCATGCTGCCTCCAAATTTCTAGATGGAGAAAATCACTATGGGAAACTGAAGCTGATTCATTGCTAAGTGAACAAAAAGGTGAGACAAAATCTGGTCGCTCCCATGATCAATAGAATTTAAGGTGTGTAATATTCTAGATGAGAGTCCAAAGTCAATAACTTGCAATATAGCTGTATACAAACAGACTGAGAAAAACAATCAATTCCACAAGTAAAAGACTAGAGGTTTCGGGAAAGCCTTCCTTACAGAAGATCTAAGATCTTTTTGAGTAGGTCCTAGAGTCCTGCTAAGGCCTTGA
>NW_004444223.1:234045-235115 GCF_000243295.1 Trichechus manatus latirostris
CCAATTATCTTTCAACGATCTTATCTTCCTTACCTGACTTGGGAAAACTCATGAAACTTAACAATTAAATAGAACTTTGTGGATATCTAGGATCTAGTCCAGGGATTCATAGTCACCAGTCAATGGACACTTTGGAGGATCATGGATGAGCTTCAAAGGGCCTTAGAATCCCAGAAATAGTTGCACAAAATTTTATGACTCTGGGAAAAGAGTCTATAACTTTAATCAGATTCTCAAACAAGTTGATAGCTCAAAAAAGTTGAAAAACCACTGATCTAGTCTAACTCCCCTAGCTCACAGAATTGAGGAAAGTAAGCCTTTGAGAAGTTGAATGACTTTATTTAAAAATAAAAACATAACAGTTTTCAGTGTAGGTTAGTTTGTAGGACTTTTCCAATCCAATTCAAGTTAATCATCTAGCATTTAATGAGTGACTTTTGTTTCTATTTTGTTTTGTTTTAGCATTTCTCTATATTTAGACACTTACATTTTTAAGAGAATCTGGGTCCACATGGAATTAGCTATCCCAAGATGAGCTTCCTAATAATTATTTGTGAGACATTCGCAAGTGATTGGATAGAGTTACATCTTCTGCTATGTTATTGCTCATATTTTTTCCTTTACTCTTCTGCTCAGCTTCTATTCCTTCCTCATTTATTTAAAAATAATATAACCAGGAATAAAAATTTCAGATCAGTCCCATTTTGTATGGGGGTTATGTTCTGTATCAGTCAAAGTTCCACTAGGAAGCAGTAATCACTCTAGGATTTTCAGCATAGGGAATTTAATAAAAGAGATTGGTGACACAGGTGATGAAAGAGCTCAGTAGCCAAACAGGGGATGGTGAGGCAATCCAGAAATTAGCAACAGCAGGACACTGTTCCCTCCATCATGTCAGCAGGACACTGAGAGGAGTAGTATTTCCAGATCCTAGAATGTGGGTCTCTCTGGAAGGAACTAGAACCATTATGGGGGCTGTCTAGTAGGAGCTGGAGCTACAGAAGAGATAGTTATTGCCAGTGGCACCACCGAAAACAGAGAGAGAGAGCGAGAGAAAAGGAGAAATACAC
>NW_004444223.1:236567-238020 GCF_000243295.1 Trichechus manatus latirostris
GAAGCAGTGCTGCAGAGTTAAACAGCTGCGGTTTTACTCAGATGGACCATCAGTAAACTTGTACCAATTGTGTACCTTGTAAAAAGTTTTTGTGTATTTGTAGATCAAAGTAAAATGGAACCTTTCTTGTTTAATGGGGGCATTCTAAACATGATTAAATTAGGAAACAGTGCTATGCAAACTACAGCTTCTAGGAGTATCTAGATTGTTCGTTCTACTCATTTTCTTTGAAGGCATATTTGATCTGTTTTTAAGGAAGGTCTTCATTACCTATCGTACGCATAGCTGCAGCAAAATTCTTGATACGCTTCTAAACTTTTCTGTATGCATAGGACGACACGTCCTGCTCCACCATACCATAACTGTAAGACAACACTCCAAATATGTGTGGTGCTCACAAGTTTTGTCCAATTTCTACATAGCTAAGAGTATGAAAAAAATAGAAAAAGGGCACCGGTACCTAATATGGATTATTCCATAAATACCACATTCTTCTGATCAGAGCCTGAACACACATTAGCACGTGGAAAGTAGCTTGTATTACTTACAAGAACCAGACAGCATGCAACTGAAAGTGGTCCATAATGAGCAGTTCCCCCTCAAAAGCTGTCTGGGCAGAGATGACGACTCTTCCTTGCAGACCCCACTTTATGCCATGAGTGAGGGGCCTAAATGGGACCCTACCTACTGCCAGCTTCCCCCTGGCCAGGTAGGTCTACTTAGGTGGACAGCAACCTTATGCTATGTGTGCCTCACCTGCACCATAGCCGAGGAGACTAAGAAAATTCCTCTCCCAGCTGTTAATACCCTCAGCCTAAGTGATTAATTGTATCTTTTTTAACCCTGTTAACAAACATCCTACTGCCTCATGCCCCCCTGACGTTCTGAGGAGAGGGGCTGGTTAGTCCAGAATTGTACCTTTTTAATCTTGCTAACAAACATCAGGCCTCAGTGGGGGTGGCGATTTATTCTGAGGCCTAACGATGTCAGCAAGGAGAGGAATGGAGAAAACTACGGCCTCCTGGCTTGTCTGAAGGATTTGCTCTCCACAATATGGCATTGTCAGACCTTCTGAAGGTATAGAACTTAAAAAAATGCCAGATAGCAAGCAACATGTAGGGATACTGACTTCTGTTGCTGTGTACAGTTTTTCTCACAAGCACAATTGCTTGGGATTGAGAGTGTAATTCAGAGAAAGAGGAGAAAAGAACTAAATTTAGGAAACATATCTGCTCCCAAACTGTCATCTTCGTCTCTCTGTCCTCTTTCTTCATCATTTCCTGGTTTCCAGTTCTACATATCTAACTATGAATTTGTTACTCTTCTTATAAGAAACCAACTTTATTTTAGTCAAACTCGTAAAACTCATTCTCATGCTATTTCAGAGAAGCCTGGAAATAAAATCTGCACAAAGTATCAGTGAATGTCCATTTGCCAAGTCCATGCAAGGCAC
>NW_004444223.1:248817-250004 GCF_000243295.1 Trichechus manatus latirostris
ACTTCCTTCTATCTTTAACATTCTATGATTATACCAGAGCTTCTTGGTGGATAAATTCAAACCATTTCTGCTCATCTTGGTGCTCTAAGAACAAACAAAAATTTTCCCTATTCCCACAGAAAGCTGTATGTAAAACAAAGATAATGGTAGAGTTCAATTAATGATTGGCATAGTGATCTTGATGTTAAACAGCAATGCTTGAATTTCAAACCTTGCTATTTGTTTGGTCATTTGTTCATTCCGATGATTGATTATATCTGGATATTAGTTCAAATTTTATGTTTTTGATAAATGTATAATAGTTGTGTTAGGCTGGTAAAACTTTAAATGATTTTCTTTTCTTTTCTCTCACGTCACTTCCCCATGTTCACCACATCGAACTACTCTAGATCCTTAGAATATATCATTTTCTTCCACTTTGTAAACATGGCTACTTCTTTGTGGAATGCCCTTTCACCATTTAATCTTTTAAAATCAGTGCAATGTGAAGGTCCTCCTCTGTGAAGAGTTTCATAACTGAGCAAGACTTCTCTCTTCTTGGATTTTATATATTCTTTTTTTTTTATTTATTACGTTGTCCTTTCACTTATTGATATCCCCACAGCCTAGGAGTTAGACTTAGTAGATGTTGGATGAAAGAATGCTCATATGTGTCATAAAATCGCATAGTACAAAGCAAGGTTTCCAAGAATTTAAAATGGAGTAGATAACGTTCAGAGGGCTTCATGGGCATCATGGTCTTGGAGAATACCTTGAAAGATAAGATTATTTTAACAGACAGGCTGAGTTGAGAAGAGATGTCATGCTTCTGCTATGGGAATATCATCACCAAGACATGTAAGTAAAGGGTATGACAAGTGTTGGAGAAATTGGTGTTAATGGCAAATTGGCGTTAATTCTGATCCATTGACGGTGATTTTCTGGAGCGCAGTCTTGAGTTGAATTTTGAGGACAAATCTGTTCTTTTTAAGAAAGAGTGTAGTGACTCTTTAGTGATGGTCCTTGGGGATGTGATGGATGAGTGGCCTGTGGTATAATTAACATCCCTTCCTTGATGTTAAATATTCAAGGAGTTAGAGTGGTGAGGCCTGAAGCTGACTTGGGGTCATGTAATCAAATAATTGACAATCATACATGATAGAGTACAGTTTCCGGATGAAGTCATGTTGTTACACATACTTTATACC
>NW_004444223.1:250947-254777 GCF_000243295.1 Trichechus manatus latirostris
ATTAGTTTTTTTTGCCTTACATGCAACTACCCTGCCCCCTGCTTTTCTCTCTTTTAACCCCGTAACTATTTAATATAAATCTGTGTGTAAAACCATCATAGGTGCTAAAATGCCAAGTTTATCCAATACTATTTATTATTTTTCACTTATTTATGGGAACATTTCCTCAAATAATAAAGTTAAAAACAGTGAGATAAAATCCTTGACTGTAATTCTTTCTGTATAGTGTATTGGCCATCTACAGTAATTCTAAGTTTCTCCTTCAAGATTCAGCTTGATTCCTCTATTCTTTATGAAGTTTTGCCTTGCTAGTTAAACCTATTAACTTCTCGCTCTCCTGCATCTCTTACATCATTCCTAACTTTGGCATTATGTGGTATGTTGTTATTTGCAATTTCCATGCATACTTGTGATATAAAGTGGCATATAACCTACTCGAATTTAGGAACTTTGTCTTATCTGTCCCTATCAATGACCAGGACAGCAAACCAACACAGTAAGTGTGCTCTATGGGTAGATGGAAGTCCTTGGGTGGTGCGAATGGTTTGTGATTGACTACTAACTGAAAAATGGGAGGTTTGAACCCACCCAGAGGCACCATGAAAGAGAGGCCTAGTGATCTGCTTCTGTAAAGCTTACAGCCAAGAAAGCTCTATGGAGCAGTTCTACTCTGTAACACACGGGGTTGCCAGGAGTCGGAATCGACTTGATGGCAATGGGTTTGGTTTTGGGGTTTAGGAGTAAATGGATTAATTTTTAATTACTTAATTTTATATTCTTATGTTGGGACAACTAGATAATTATTTTCATGTTCCTGGCCTTGAAAAAAACGTTAGTGACATACTTGCTAATCTAATACATTTAGTGTTGGGCAAATCTGCTGCAAAAGACCCCTTTAAAGTGTTAAAAGCAAAGATGTCACTTTGAGGACTAAGATGCGCCTGACCCCAGCCATAGTATTTTCAGTAGCTTCATATGCGTGTGAAAGCTAGGCAATGAATAAGGAAGACTGAAGAAGAATTGATGCCTTCGAATTATGGTGTTGGTGAAGAATACTGAATATGCAATGACCTGCCAGAAGAACAAATAAATCTATCCTGGAAGAAGTACAGCCAGAAGTTTCCTTAGAAGCAAGGATGGCGAGACTATGTCTCACATACTTTGGACATGTTATCAGGAGGGATCAGTCCCTGGAGAAGGACATTATGCTAGGTAAAGTAGAGGGTCAGTGAAAAAGAAGAAGATGCTCAACCAGATGGATTGACACAGTGCCCGCAACAATGGGCTAAAACATAGCAATGATTGTGAGGATGGTGCAGGACTGGGCAGTGTTTCGTTCTGTTGTACATAGGGTCGCTATGAGTCGGAACCAACTCCGTGGCACCTAACAACGACAACAACACATTTAGATTTGCAGTGAAACACTTGTGCAGTTGTGCCTTCATGATTTTAAATTCCACTCCAGTAGAGTTAGAGTTTGTTTTTAATTCCTCAGTTTCCTCTACAATGAATTTGTAATTTGACCACACTTTTCTTCTTTAATGGGTATAAATTTAGTTATGTGCTATGTAAAACTTGAGTACAAAAATATTGTAGAATGCAATTATCTAGATGTTGAACTAATTTTCCACTAATGGTAGAAAACTTTATTGCACTCTTCCAAGTAAACCCAGTCCAATCCAGGGATGTTTCATTCAAATTTAGGATTATTTTTTGGTTACCGTCTCATTCACAGAATCCATTTAGGCTCTCTCTCTTTCCCTCCTCCTGGTCCTGCTTACCTTCTGAAGGAAATATGTGCGTCTTTGTATGTACATATGTGAGTGTGTGTTGGGGGAACAAACAACTTGCATGACCGGCCACACACTGGTGGTGCAGAGGGCTTACTTTCGTCTGGTCTCATAGGCTCGTCACCTCTGTGTGGTGTCTATGTTTGCTTTTCTGCTGCTGTCTGCTGCTTGTGTCACCATCTGCTAGGATCCCTTGGGTGGATGGTGGTGTTCAATGCAGGCTCTGTTAGGTGGTCAGTTTGGGGTTACCATTGGGACTCCTGCATGGTTTCCCGATGGGAGGTGAACTCCTAGAGATGTAGCCATTTCTGCTCCCCCCAACCTTCAAAGCTGCTCCACCCACCAAGCTGCTGAAAGGATTGCTGGTGTGCTGACTCCTTCTGGTTAATTTTGGGCCCACAAGAAATGTACAGATTCCCCTACACCAAAGTTGACTCTGGGAGAAATTTTTGGGGGATGTATTTCAGAATGCTGATCTCCCTTTTTTCCTTGGAGCACCATACTTCATAGGGGACACACTTATACCTATTTTTCTCCTCTCCTACCCCCTACTTCTCACCTAGCTTCAGAAGTGGGTAGGGAGAGGATTAGTGGTGAAAGGGGACAAACATTTCACATTGTTTCTTATACTCTTCAAAAATTTCCCTGCCTCCTCTCCCATCTGCTTTACATCTCCTTCTCTAACAGCAGTGGAGAAAACCCCATTTTATGGGGCTGCATAACTCCCCAGTTGCTTTTTCTGTGACACATATGTCACTGTATCCTAGCATTTTAGAATCTAGTGTCTTTACCCTCAGCAGTTTATGTAGGGTGGTTGCTGGGAAGGAAAATGGAAGTTGTCATTTGGAGTATCATGTTTTGTCTGCTGAAATAAATTCTTCACATATTCTATTCCATTTGAATTTTGTAATACTTAACCTTTAATAGGTGACTGCACAACTAGTCCGAGCAGTGCAGAGCAACAGATTTGAGACGGATGACTCTCCTCAGTGAAGTGAATGCAATTCCTGATAATTGAGATTCCTGATGATGCCCT
This sequence comes from Trichechus manatus latirostris, assembly GCF_000243295.1. NCBI lineage: Eukaryota > Metazoa > Chordata > Mammalia > Sirenia > Trichechidae > Trichechus > Trichechus manatus. The sequence continues at coordinate 253,774 of NW_004444223.1, forward strand.
CTTTAACTGAATTCTCCTTCACCAGCCCCTGACTCCCATTCTCTGTATCTTGAGGGCCATCATGGACAAGAATATGATTACCAACTAGGCTCAAAGACTGTCTTCTAGAAGCTTTTGTGGAAGTGAGTGTTGTATTGTCTTCAAAAAACCCTTTTTCTGTTATTCTGAAGAGGCTACGACTGCTTTCAAACTCCAGATTTTTTTCTCTCTTGCCATCTCTGGGACCTGAGAAAAAGAGAAGGTGCGAGCACTTACTCTTGTAGCAACACGCCTATAGGTGGTTTTGGCCGTGGTCGTTGGAGAAATCCATTCTGTACTGGTCAATACGACAAACTACTGGTGAAAAAGTACTGGGAATTTTTAAGGATAAAGACTGGCTCTGCAAACTTGCAGTGATAATGAGAGTTTATTTATCTACTTGTTTAATGATTTATTTATTAACTTGCACATAAAATATTCATTGAACACCCAGCACAGTCCTAGATTCTGGGAATACAGAGGTAAAGAAGACCAATGAGGACTCCACCAAAATATTAAAAGTGGTTTCTTCTGTGTGGTGGGTTATGAATAAATTTTATTTTCCTCTGTTTTTAAGATTCTAAAATGAAGACATTACGTTTACAGTTAGGATTAAAAATGATAAATATTTTGTGTGGTTGCTCTTTTAAAATGCTTGGCTAAGAAGGGAAAGGAAAAGATAGACTGTAGCTAGAGGGACATTTAGGGTCGATGAGAGGGTCTTAAACATGAAACAGGTTTGCTCATGGGGGTAGGCTGAGAAAAAGAAGTCAGTGGAGAGGAGAATTGAAAGATTATCTAGATGTGATAAGGGTCCTGAGGAGGAGGAAGGGATTGGGGTACAGAACAGAACAGAGGGACTCACTGCAGACAGACAGTAAAATAATTTTTGCATGGAGATGAGGGGGAAAATGGGAAGATAGATGTAACGAGATGAGGTTAAACTGTCTCCCCCAAACACTGGACAGGCAGAGCAATGTCAAGGA
>NW_004444223.1:255682-276016 GCF_000243295.1 Trichechus manatus latirostris
CCTTGCTTATTGTCCAGATGATGAAGACAGACAGCTTTTTCCCAAGCATTGGCCATCTTATGCATGTCTGAACTCTTCAGTGGAAACCACAATGTCTGGGACTTAATCAGTGCTTAACAAATCTTTGCTAAGTGAATGAATGATGTATACATGTGTCCACTGCTTTCAACCAGAGTCAGATCACCAGGTTCCTGCCCAGTCTCCAATTCATTCCCAGTCATCGAGGTGGAGGAGTCAGAATAAGGTCAGCCAACAATGGCTTCTTGGACATGGGATTCCACAGAAGTAGAGGAGATGAGCTGGTTGGGAGCAGTAGTTTAAAGAGAGTTAGTCCAGCTGGACTTGTGAGCTTTCAGAGATGCATACTGAAGAACTGTGTCTGGAAATTTCTGGCTGACCTTAAATGAGCCCTGGGCTATAAGATGGGTTTTCTGAAGATGAGACTGGGGAAATATCAGCCTCTCTTTGTTGACTGTATAGCAGTTTGGATGGTGGTAGGAAGCCTGAGAGCAAAAATGGTATCTGGTAGACTTTAGATGCTGAAAGAATCAAACTTTATTCCAGTACAACATGCTGACTCACACATTCAAGTTGCATAATCCACATTCACAGAGTTACCAACAACCAGCCCCCATTCCCCAGCCTCCCCCTTACTTTTTCTGACTTTTGGCTTTCCATACACTTGACCTCCTGTTGCTATTTTATCTTGCCTTGGCTTAGTTCCTCTAGCTTGCAATTTCCTTGGCTCCTTTTTCAGTTTTTGACATTTGGTTCATTCCTTTTGGCAAACGTGTTTCCAGTGACTGATCGTTTGGGGATGGTAATGGCATGGATGATGTGAGAAGAGGATCTGAAAGGATCCTGGAGATCTTTTACTTATTTTATCCTGGAGATCTCACTGATATTCTAGTTAATGAAGAATTGGTACTATGTTTGTAGCTGTATATAGTAATTATTATTTTTTTGCTGTCTTTGTAGTATTTGCTTAAATATGAAATATTTGAAAAGTGTTCACAATGCATTTGATAGTGTAGGTTTCTCAAGTAATCTTTTTGTTTTCTTTTTAAGGTTTCAAATCACAAGTATACCTTTAGACATGTCCAAGGAGAAGTCCCCAAGATGGGTAGATCTATATAAGTTTATATTAAAAATATTGTGGTCTAGAATGGGGATTTGATTGAAAGCTGTCTAGGCCTTTGTGTGATTGGCTATGCCGCATGTTAGAGTAGTACATGATCTTTTTGTAAATGAAAATTTGTCCTATAGAGCTTTCACTGTTTTCACAATAAGAATTTTGCTTTTCCCTATTTAAAAGATTTGTAGTAATAGAAAGAGCATGATGCATTCCAATAGAGTGTTAATAACTTATTCTGTTGAAATGGTTTTCCATACTTTAGAGATGCTTTAAATAAACATAATTTTCAATGATTATATTTCATAAACTAAAAGCCAGAAGACATTTTAATAGCATGAATAAAGGTCATTCAGCCCATCCTGTCTTTTTTAATACAATTGATTTCCTGGATGATAGCATTTGGTTCTTGGGCCTTCATGCATGCTTTCTGCAAGATATAAAAAATGTAAAATGCAAAAGTCATTTCCCTCATATTTATGCATGTTTCCTATTTTTATTTTCTATTTCAGGAATGTCTTTGTGTCCTTAGGACCTAACCTTGCATTATTAATATGCTTGAAACCATGCCCAAAAGCTTTAGATTTATTGTTTATCATTTTTATCTTTCACAACTGTTCTATCAGTAGAATTTTTTGCTCTCTGTATTTTGCTAATAATGTATTTGATAATGATAAATGCAGTCCAAATATACAGAGTTCAAAGATTACATTTGTAGATATTCTATTACTTTACCAAACCCAGTTGCTGTCAAGTTGGCTCTTACTCGTGCAAACCCTATATGTGTCAGAGTAGAACTGTGCTCCATAGGTTTACAGTCACTGATTTTTCAGTAGATTGCCAGACCTTTCTTCTGAGGTGTCTCTGGGTGAACTCGAACTTCCAGTCTTTTGGTTAGTCGCCGAGCGCATTGAACCATTACTTTCCTATTCCCTTATTAGAGGGTTAAATTGGTCTTACTGACTGTACTCAACAGAGAAGTGTGGGGATTGAATTTTGTTAATTCTAGAAAAATGAGTTAAGAGCCTGAAGGCTTAGTTCAGGTAATTTTTTTTTTTTTGATACAGAAGGTTATTCATGAGTTTAAACCAGAATATACTTTACTCCTTTGTGCAATTCTAGCACATTTTGGTTTTCTCACATTCTGATGCCAAAAACCTGAGTTTGTTTCATGAACATTAGGAATTTAGAACAGAATTAGTCTGATTGGTAGTTTTTAAATTTTGCTGTCAACATCTTCCAATATAACTGATTGGGTAAGTAAAGTTTTGCCTGAAACAAACTGACCAGGAAGCTTCCTCCAGTATCCCTACCTTACATTTTGGGACCACAATGCACTTTGGGAATGCACTTCTAACGCCTGTTGTTACCAGTTTCTTGAGGTGCCCTTCTCATAAAAAACCTAGAATAATTTCATTATTGCTTTCCAACTAAAGTTCAAGGTGAGGGCTCAAGGTTTTAAAAGACAGTGTGTGGGCCTTAGCTCAAACGGACTCAGGTGCTAATTATGATGTTCTTGGTCACCATTAAAAAGTTTTTTGTAAGTTAGACTGCTTCTCGAACTACTACACATATTGGTGCTTCTTTGATTGGTTAAATTATTGAAGCTAACCTGTTGCCATCGAGTTGATTCTGACTCATGTGTTTCATAGTAGAACTACTTCACAGGGTTTTCATGGCTGTGACCTTTTGGAAGCAGATTGCCAGGCCTTTCTTCCAAGGTGCCTCTGGTTGGGCTCGAACCACCAAACCAGTGGGTGCCCATTTGAGCCATCCAGGGACTCCTACAATAAGGGAACTAGATTTCAGATTGCCGAGATTGAAAGCAAAACAATCAGATTTAAAGGTATAGATTTTTCTGTCCATAAGCCCACCATGCTTAACTAGACCATAAGGTTACTTGAACCATTGTTCTTGTTATTGTTGTTGGGTGCTGTTGAGTCAATTTTGACTCATAGCAACCCCATGTGATAGAAAGAACTGCTCCATAGGGTTTTCTTGGCTATAATCGTTCTGGGAGCAGATTGCCAGGTTTCGCTCCCACTGAGTCACAGTGTGGGTTTGAACCGCCAACCTTTTGATTAGCACCCGAGTGCTTAACCCTTGCACCACCAGGCCTCCTTTACTTGTACTATAAAAAAATCTTAAAACAAAACAACACACACACAGAAGCCAATAGCTCTTCATTTTTTTTCCTTGAAATTTCAAATGTTTTACTTAGTTCAGTCAGTGAATGTGTATGTGTTTTCCTTCTGGTCATAATCCATCGAGTTATTTGTTTTCTCCAAATTCCAGATCTTTTCTGTAGGACCTTAAAAGTTAATACATATTTATTCATTCAGCAAATATCTGAGTGTCTATATGTGACAGGCAATTTGGATTCAGTGGTGAATGAATCAGACAAAATCCCTGCCCTCATGGAGCTTACATTCTAGTTCTAGAGACAGATAATAAGCATATTAATACAAAATATAATGTCAGGTGTTAAAAAGTGCTATGAAGAAGAGACAAAGTAGACTAAAGTGACGGAGAGTTACAGGATGTGTGTGAGTTTGGGTGCTTGTAGTGGATGCTGTAGTGAGCTGCCCAGATCCCTCTTCAGGACTGAGGTACTCCTTCCCTCAACTGATGACTCACAGGTAAATCCTTCCTAGGAATTACCCTCTTTCCTGAAGAGAGCTGCATAACCCCCTTTCTGGGAGCAGCAGGGGAAGCTCCCTTACCTCAATTTGGGACAACTCTGAGGGGATTGTGGGATTGGCTGAGGCTTCTGATATGACTACACTGCAAGTCAGTTTCTCCTTCTGTTCATTGTACTCTCAAGAGCACCTCTTCATAGATCTCCTGCATACAAATCTCCATTTTAGCATCTGCTTTTTGGGGAAATCCATCCTAAGTAAACATTATTTCAGAAAAAGTGACCAGTAAGCTCTTTTCTGAGGTAGTGACATTTAAGAAGTGACCTGAAGTGTTTCAGGATGATGTATCTCTGTCCACAGGTCCTGAGGTAGGAATGTGCTGGGAACATTCAGTGGAGAAACAAAGAACAGTGAGACTGGCAGGGAAGGGTGCTAGGAAATGAGGTCAGAGGGGAGGTCAGAGCCTCATCAGTTAGGGCCTTGTAGACCGTGGCAAAGGCTCTGGGTTTTTCTCTGCTGTGAGGGGAACCATTGATGGATTTTGAGCCAGGGAGTGACATGATCTATATATTAGTTTCATTGGTCTGCGGTAACAAAGTACCACAAACCGTGTGACTTAAAACAGTAGAAATTTATTCTCTCACAGTTCTGGAGGCTAGAAGTCAGAAATCAGGGTGTCAGCTGTGTTGTTTCCTTTTGAGGACTCTGAGGAAAAGCCTGTTTCATGCCTCTCTCCTAGCATCTGGTGAAGGCTGACAATCCTTGGCATTCCTTGACTTGTAGATATATCACTCCATGTCTTCACATGGCATTCTCCCTGTGTGTCTGTGTCTCTATGTTTCTTCTCCTCCTTTAATAAGGACACTAGTCAAATTGGATTAGGGCCCACTCTACTCCAGTAGGAGCACCGGTGGCAGTGGTTAAGAGATCAGGCTGCTAACCAAAAGGTCGGCAGTTTGAATCCACCAGCCGCTAGTTCTATTTGTCCTATAGTGTCTCTATGAGTCAGAATCCACTCGACAGCAACGGGTTTGGTTTCTTCTACTCCAGTATGCTCTATGTGAACTTAACTATTTATGTCTGCAAAGGCACTATTCCAAATAAGGTCACATTCGTAGGTACCTGGAGGTAGAACTTGAACATGCCATTTTGGGGCACACAAATCAACTCATAACAATCTGATTTGAGTTTTAAAAGAGAACCAAGAGTGGTAGCAGGGACAGTTACGGGGAATCTGTTAATCATAGTCCAAGCGGGAGATGATGGTGACTTGTATTAGGATGGAAATCCTGGTGGCGCAGTGGTTAAGAGTTCGGAGGCTGACCAAAAGGTCGGCCGTTCCAATCCACCAGGTGCTGCTTGGAAACCATATGGGGCAGTTCTACTCTGTCCTATAGGGGCGCTATGAATCGGAATCAACTCATAGCAACAGGTTTGGTTTTTGGGTTTGTATAAGGATAGAATGACTGCATTTTCCTTCCTGCAAAACAAAACTAGAACACACACACGCACACCTTTGTAAATGGCAGGAAACAAACAAAAAAAAAGCCAAGCCCATTGCCATGGAGTTGATTCCGACTCATAGTGACCCTATGAAATGGCGGGAAGAAGATGAGCTTGTGAGTTCATTGTTTGTTGCTTGTATATGCAAGCTTTAGAAGCTTGTCTCTTCCTTCTGGAAATCTGTGAAAGTCACAATTATTTTCTTCTAAAATGAGCACCAAATCTGTTGCTGTGGGGTTGATTCCAACTCACAGCGACCCTATAGGACAGAGTAGAACTGCCCCCTAGGGTTTCTGAGGAGCACGGGATGGATTCGAACTGCCAGCCTTTTGGTTAGCAGCCGTGACTCTTAACCACTATGCCACCAGGGTTTCCAAGATGAGCACAGGATCCTTAAAAACTTACTTGAAAGAGCATATTTTCACAGCCTGTTTTGTTGAAATATTTGTTGATGATATAGTTTAGAAAACTTTTAGCCAATTGACCAGGGTTTGTTTTGCATGTATCTTACCTCCGCAGATCTGCTTTCATTCTGAGTTCTTTACTTCTCTGCCCTGGCATGCATTTTGTTCGGTAACCTTAGAACATCAGCATAGAAGAAAAATGTCTGCCTCAGGCTGTTTGGAATTACCACAGGGCCAACACAAAGGGGCTTTTTGTTTTGCTGTTATGGCAGATCTAGGATTTCATTAGATAATCTAGTAATTGATTCCAGAAAATTCAAATATTTTAGGAGTTTCAATCAATTTTCCATTTTATCTTTTCAAAAATTGCTTTTATTTTGATCATATTATTCCAGAAATGATCTTTGAAATAAAAAGCCCCACGCTGCCTCCCCGCCTCCCGACCCCCAACACACAGACATACACACACTTTCTTCTACCTAGAAATAGCAAATAGAGCCAAGGATTTAACTTCAGTAATTTATATCTGTTGATTGATGGCTTGATTACATGTTGATGGAAACTCATTCGCTTTAAAGTGTTACCAAAACAAGCATATGTCTGGAGTTTTAACTCTAAGAAATTAAAGGGTTTTATATTTCCTCTTAAAGCAACTTTGCGTGTTAACTTGGTGAGGAGATAAAATGTAGACAACACTAACCTCTCACAAGGTTACAAATGATTTGATGCCTATAAAGGTAATTGGAAGGAGCCCTCTTGGTGCAATGGTTAAAAGCTAGGCTGCTAGCCTAAAAGTTTGTGGTTTGAACTCACCCAGCAGCTCCGTGGGAGAAAGACCTGGTGATATGCTCCCATGAAGATTACAGCCGAAAAAACCCTATGGGGCAGTTCTACTCTGTTATGTGGGGTCGCTATGAGTTGGAATTGACTCAACAGCACCCAAAAACAACAACAAGGGTAACTGGGATGGGGGTTGGATGATAAAGGATGGCCCAGGACTTTTTCTCCAGAGTGTTCCCTGATGCCTGAGGAAGAAGAGCTTACTTGGCTTAGCAAGAATGCTAACTATTTGCCATTGAATTGATTCAGGCTCATGGTGAACCCATGTGTGTCAGAATAGAACTGTGCTCCATAGGGTTTCCAGTGGCCATTTTTCTGGAAGTAGATTCCTAGGCCTTTCTTCCGCATGCTTCTGAATGGACTTGAACCTCCAATCTTTTGGTTAGCGGCCAAGCACTTTAATCATTTGCACCACCCGGGACTCCAGTGGAGTATGCTGGGAGTCTTTAATTTGTCATCAGATTCTTCCAGAACCCAGACCTTCTTGGCTGTGAGTAACAAAGACCCCAAGTAGTGATGGCTTAACTAAGTTAGCAGTTTTTTCTTACATACAGTTTTGTAGGTAGGCAATCCAGGGGTGGTATGGAAATTCTATTTCACAAAGTCCTCAAGGACTGAGGCTTCTTCTTGCTTCTGTTCAGCCATCGCTAGGGTGTGGTCCTTGCCCTCATAGTTCAAGATGGAGATGAAGCCTTCACATCTGCATCCAAGCTGCAGGATTGAGGAAAGAGTAGGAGGGGGCCAATTGGCTAACACCAGTTGTTTCTTAAGGAAGGTTTTTAAAAACTGTTACAGGAACTTATATCCCATTGGGTAGAGCTTAAAAGTAAGATAGCCACATCTAGCTGCTGGGAAATATGTGTCTTCACGGTGGCATATACTCAGATAAAAAGTCGATTACTATGGAGGGGGAAAAATGGGTATTAGGGACGAGCTGTACTCTCGGAATGTTCACGTCTGCCCTCTTTCTTAGTTTCTCTAACTGAATACATTACAAATGCTTTCTCACCTTCCTAACCTGAATTTACCACCTCTGATACTTTTTTCCCATCAGGACAGTCAGAGCCATATTTTGTAATTTCCGCTAGATCTGATGTTATTTGTCTAGTTTTAAAAATATTTTCATATCTCTAACACCCTCCCCTCAATTCGATGCTCTGAAATGTACTCCCGTGACTGAAAAACTATGCCCACATCAGATAGTAAGATTTCCAACTCAGCAGGGTGACACTGGAAGTTCTTTACTAATATGGTAGGTACTATTACCCAGGGTCATGTTTTCTTATTAAAAAAATGAATTCAATAAGAAATGGAAAATAAAATTGTCCTTAATCCATATGTGACCTAACTCAAAAGAAAATTGTTTACATTGCAGCATGTGGTACAAACTTAAAAGTAACTTTCTGTCTTCACAAAAGCATGGATGTTCTAGAAAAATGTAAATGAGAGACTTTTCAGAAAATATTCGAAAACTTATGTAAAAATTTATAGGCAAATTATAGAAATATTTTAATATTTATCTTTTATTATACTATAAAATTAAAATGATGTGGTCTCTATAAAACATGTCTAAGTTTAGTTTTTTATTGAATATTAATTTTGAGGGGTGGAGTAAATAGTGGTGGTAAAACTCTTGGTTTCTAAGCTTTGTTCCTCAGTTTCATATTATCTCTAAATCCTCATGCCAAATAATGTTCTCATCTGTTTAACAGAATATTGAAAGTTAATTAGTGTCATAAAACATCTCCGAATTAAGAGCATTTTTTCATTCTTTTTTACAAGCGTTAAGTCCTCAGTATAGCTCTCCTCTCACTTTATTCTTGGTGTGTTTCTGTTTTGTTTCAGCGATGTGTACAGCACATTCTTGTTTGCACTGAAAGTTGTCATATGGATTGTTTTGACTGTTTTCATGACATATAAATGGACAAGGATTTTAAAAAAAAAATGTTCTTGGCCCTAAAACAAACCATATTTATTTATACATCTAGGTAACCAGACCTTCTCTTAAACTTTATCGCTTCTTCTTCTTCTAGCTGAAAGAAAGTATTTTTGTATTTTTATAGAGATTGGCAAAATGCCTGTTATCTCTCTGACCTCTTTGCTAAATATCACTGTGGACTTTTACCTGCTTTATAGCCTTTAAGTTATTAATAGTGCTCTTGGATAAAGGCTACCACAGGCCAGCCTATCGCCTGTTGGACAGAATTTCTATTTAGTGGTGAGTATTGGAGCCCTGGTGGCACAATGGTTAAGTGCTCAGCTGCTAGCCGAAAGGTCAGCGGTTCAAATCCACCATCTGCACAGCAGTAGAAAGATGTGGCAGCCTGCTTCTGTAAAGATTTACAGCCTTGGAAACCTTATGGCACAGTTCTACTCTGTCCTACAGGGTTGCTGTGAGTCGGGATCCACTCCCTAACAACAGGTATATTGGCCAATGGAGGAGCCCTGGTGGCACAGTGGTTAAGTGCTCGGCTGCTAACTAAAAAGTCAGTCATTCGAATCCACCAGCCACTTCGAGGGAGAAAGATGCAACAGTCTGCTTCCGAAAAGATTTAAAGCCTTGGAAACCCTATGGGACAGTTCTACTCTGTCCTATAGGGTTGCTATGAGTCAGAATTGACCCAACGGCAATGGGTTTGGTTTTAGTTTTATTGGCCAATGAGACTAGAATCTGAGCAGAGGGTGGAAGGGCCTTCTGATTTCCACGTAGCAAAATTCGTTGAGGTAAGGAGCGTCTAAGGGCAGAGCTATCTTTTAGGAGTAGCAGGAAGAGGAAAATGCAGGTACAGTCCATCCAAAATTAGTCTCTCAATCAATTAATCTGTCATGTATGCCTGAAGGTCAGAGTGTCATACGGATGGAAGCTATTTGTACAGAGGTGATAGGTGACTCTAAAGAAGAGAAGAGTTCAAACAAAACTTTAGAGAAACACTGGGGAAGAGGAAGTATGACCGGAGACACAGCAGTCAGAGAGGTCAAGGATGGTGATGATTGAGACAAGGCAATGAGGTTAGTGATTGAGAGAACAGTTTCAGTAGCGTGTAGAGAAACAAGCCTGATTTTCAGGAGACAAAGAAACTAGTGAACAGTGAGAGTACAAACGAGGGTACACACAGCCCCTTTGAGAAGTTGTGTGGTGAGGGGGAAGGAGCAAGAGTGGAGGTACCCAGGGGGCTGAAAGTTTTCTTTTCCAGGCTAAGAAGTCTCTTGGCAGCTTTGTGGACAGAAGCAGAGAGAGACATCAAGGACATAGGATAACTGAACAAGGTTAACGGGAGGCTGTTTTGTGTAGAGGAAAGAGCACAGACTTTGTAGCCCTGATAGTGCTTCTAGAATCCTGTAAAGATATGATGCTGACCAAGTTAATTGACCTCTTTGAGTCAATTTCTTTCTCAGTAAAATGAAGAAAAACTTGGTAAGATAGACTGACCCCTACTACGATAGGGGCATGAGGAGAGACGGCAGGAGGTTAGGGCTGGAAGAGATCTTAGAAGTTGTCTGCTGGCAACACCTTTATTTTACAAAGAAACGAGACCCAGAGAAAGAATGTGACTTGAAGAAAGTTATGCAGCTAGTTTTGGGAACTGATTTTGCACCCAGTATTTCTGATTCTTCATCATATTCGGCCCTAGCAGTGACAGTAAAGAGAAACTTACAAGACAAATGTTAACAGTAAAGTTTTGTGCTTGGCTTAAAAATTAAACTGCATGAGTATAGGTTGGTTAGGAAAGCGAATAGGACAGCTGGCTTGATCCAATTTACATCAGAAAGACTTAGGGGATTTTAGTTCCACAAGCACAGTATGAGCCAACAGAGCAACCCGGGCTAACAAGGGCATGGCCTTTATGACTGTGACTTTCCACCCAGAAGCAAGGAAGTCAAACCACATCAGTCGTGTTCTGTCCAATTGAGGTGCCACATTGAAAGAGGGTCATTGGCTACTTAATGTGAAACCAGGGATCAGCAGAGTGTTGACGTGGAGGTTTTCTTTGGAGAAGAGTCTTATGAAAAAATCACGGTATTTGAAGGATTATTATGAAAACAGTTGGTATACTTATTCCACGTAGCATTACAGAGCACATATCTGGGACCTTGGAAGGGAAGCTTTGGACAAAGCAGATTCTGGCTGAAAATGAGAAAATTAATAATAATTTTAAGTGATAAAACATGGAATGAACTCCCCGTGAGATAGTGCTTATGTGAAGACAGAATGAGCCCCTTTCAGAGGTTGTGAAGAAGACCACTGTTCTTTTTTAAATTTCAAAACAGTTTTAGATTTACAGAAAAGTTGGAGAGATAGTACAGAGTTCCCACATATCCCACGCCTAACTAAGAGGCCACTTTGAAAGAGTAAAAACCTGTCCAGAATGGAAAGAGTGAAAATCATCTCAAACTGAAAAACAAAACAAAACAAAAAACAGCCCGGTTGCTAATCAGGCTGGGAGGATAGGCACAGATAAATCAGCTGCAAAGTTAACAGGAGACAATATTTCTCTCAAGGTCATGTAGCAGCTGTAAAATGCCACAGTGACCCCATCTTTGAGTTACTACTGCATTCTTACATTCATGCCCCCAGGCCTGCTTTTTTATACCTGGAATCGACTCAATGGCAATGGGTTTGTTTTTGTTTTGCTTTTTAGTTTTTACTACTGGGAAGAGGGCAGTGGTGGTTCCGTGGCAGAATTCCTGCTGTCCGTGTAAGAAACCTGGGTTTGATTCCCATCCGGTGCACCTCAAACGCAGCTATCACTAGTCTGCCAGTGGAGGCCTGCATTTTGCTGTGATGCTGAATAGGTTTTAGCAGAGCTTCCAGACTAAGACTTGGAAGAAAGGTGGTGATCTACTTCTGAAAATCAGCCAATGAAAGCCCTATGGATCATAACAGTCCAATCTCTTTGTGTATGGGGTTGCCAGGAGTTAGGGGTGACTTGGCAACAGCTAACAACATTACTGGGGATGGATCCCCTGGTTGACGCAAATGGCTAATGTGCTCCGCTGCTAACTGAAAAGTTAGAGGTTCAAGTCCTCCCAGAGGTACCTCAGAAGAAAGGCCTGGTGATCTGAAAAAAATCAGCCATTGAAAACCCTACGGAGCACAGTTCTACACTAACAGACATGGGATTGCCATGAGTCAGAGTCCACTAGACAGCATCTGGTACTGGTACTATTACCAGGAATATCAAATTGCTAAGCTAATGTTGCCTCCTGACAGCACTCAATCCCTAGTTAATCTTTGTTTTCCCTAATCCCACTCTAGAAACACCAATCAATCCAGAAACAATATCTGCTTCTGTTAGACACTCCTCAGAATCCTTCACAGAATCCAAAGTTAAGAAAAGATGCTTCCCTCCTCCCTCTTGTCCAGTGGCATTCTGTGGTTGCTCTGGAGTGCCCTCCCATTCTGCATCGAGCCAACAAATCTCTGTCAGATACCTGGTGATCTATGCCTGATAAGGCTTTACCATCTTGCATAGGTGGGAGATCTGGTGACCTCAGCAGTACCATTAAGAGATTTGAAGCTGGATTTGTGTACAAATGGGTTGGAATGGCTTATTTGATGTGAATCTGGGAGCAATGGAGGAGAGACATCAAGCAGCCCCCTGGAGTGTCTGCAGTTTGGTTGGTAAAGGCAGAGCGAGCTCTGTTATACTAGCTAAAAAATTTCAGATACTAGTTCGGTTTTGGTCAGTTAGTGATAGCCACAATAGGAATAGTACATCCTACTTCTGTATATTTCATTTACTGAGCAAGCAGAATGTACTAGGAAGTGTACCAAGTGCTTCCAGACATTATTTCACTTATCTTCACAATATTCCATTTTTCAGATAAGGAAACTGAGGTTTGGAGAGGTCAAGTTACTTCTCCAAGGTAGTAAGTAGCAGAGTTAGGATTTGAACTCAGGACTGCCTGACTCTGAAGTTTGTGCTCTTAGCTACTGCTAGCTGTTTCTTTACAGATTCTTAGTAGCTCGCAGTATCATAGATTTTATTGTGGATTCCTTCCCACCCCTCCTTGCTCCACTCCAGTTTAAGTTTCAGAAAAATTCTTTTAACATTTGCTAATTGTGGAACAGATCTCCAATGGGGAGGGTACCTGTTACTCCTTGGGGATCCCCTGCACCGATGGAAAGGTAGCAATGGCCTTCTGAGTTCGGAGTCTGACTTTTGCTCTTTGTGATCTTCTCTGCTGTGTCCATGCAGACCAGAGTCATCAAAGTAATTAGCCCCCAGCAAGTTAACCTGGTATCTCTTTCATGTTTAGTGAGTTAAGCTAAAGTGTGTATTTAACATTATAGCAAATTTTAATGAAATCTTTCTGAATCTCCAGTACCTTTTTGTAAATCTCTTGCTCAATTAGGAGAACCTGATAGTGGATTCTGCTACTCTGAGTTTGTTTCCAGGAAGGACCTTGAGCTTCTAGACATCTCAGCCTGGTAGAGTTTGCTTGAGACACAGTACAAGTTGGTTTTCAGTCTAAGTCATGTGGTTCTGACCAGGTGAAATATTTCTATTGATGTTTAGGTGGAACCCAAAGGGAATCAGAGCTTCCTTTTCCCTAGGAACCCTTCACTGACTTAATGCTGTTTCAATAGCCAGCCAGTAATTCCATGAGGACTGGAGAGACTCACAGAGGTGCTTTTCCCACCTTTCTTTCCTAAAGAACTGTAGCCTAGAGCAAGTGTTTGTAAGAAATGTGACCATTAAGGTGGGGCCTGAGAACACCGAGTCTTTCCATCAAGTCTGAGTTCAGGTCACCTTATTCTTTACCAAAGTACTTTCCTGGTGACTGTCTTAGTTATCTAGTGCTGCTATAACAGAAATACCACAAGTGGATGGCTTTAACAAACAGAAGTTTATTCTCTCACAGTCTGGTAGGCTAGAAGTCTGAATTCAGGATGCCAGCTCCAGGGAAAATCTTTATTCCTCTGTCGGTTCTGGAGGAAGGTCCTTGTCATCAATTTTCCTCTGGTCTAGTTGCGTCTTAGCGCAGGGACCCTGGGTTCAAAGGACACACTCTGCTCCTGGCACTACTTTCTTGGTGGTGTGGGTCCCCATGTCTGTCTGCTCCCTTCTCTCTTTTATATTTCAAAAGAGATTGACTCAAGATACAACCTAATCTTGCAGAGTCGGTACTGCCACATTAACATACATTAACATAACATAATGAGGCCTCTAATCCAGCCTCATTAACATTATAGAGGTCGGATTTATAATACATAGGAAAATCACATCAGATGACAAAATGGTAAATAATCACACAGTACTGGGAATCATGGCCTTGTCAAGTTGACTCACATTTTGAGGGGCACAATTCAATCCATAACAGTGACCAAAATTCTCTGTTAACTTTGTCCCTCCACTGGGGTCAAGTGAAAACTTAGCCACTGGAAAAACAGATCTCTTGAGTGGAAATGGCAGAAAGTCTCCATCTGGTAAGCAGGGAAGTTAGAGGGTGGCAGACTATAGCTGAGAGAAGTTGGAGATGGGAGATGGGAAATGTTGGGTAGCTTTTACATGGCAATCTTGGATATTGGTGGATGGTTTCATAGGGGGTATGCAATAGGAGAATGTTTTATTTATTTTAAGTGAACTTGGAGCAATAAATGTTTTATAGGGAAAAATTCCATTCCTGGAAGGAAGTTGTTCTCCCTGACCTAAAAGGTCTTTTTCTATAGCTAATGCATCTGATTAAATCATGCTTTGTGACTTGTGAGGAAATGTTTTTAGAGTTTACAGCTCCAGCAGAGAAAGAGCAAAAGAAGATCAAATATTACTTTAAAATATATTTAGCAGAATTTAAATATTAAATAAATACAGCAGAGCGCAGTAAAGTACATTGAAGACGAACAAACACACACGCAAACAAGACTTGAAGTCAGAAAGATCTAGCATGGAATTTCTACCTTGTTATTCTCTGTGTAGTGTTGGGCAATTTATAGCACCTCTCTGAAAATCAGTTTTCTTATCTGTGAATTCGAGAGAATAATACACTCCTTATAAGGCTTTTGTTAAGATTAAATAAAAGGAACATAAGTAAGGGTATATACCCATTAACTCATTGCCGTCAAGTTGATTCCAACTCATAGTGACCCTTATAAGACAGGGTAGAACTGCCCTATAGGGTTTCCAAGGAGTGCCTGGTGGATTCGAACCACTGACCTTTTGGTTAACAGCTGTAGTTTTTAACCACTATGCCACCAGGGTTTCCAAGAGGTATATAGTGAACAATAAATGGTAACTTGTTGTTGTTGTTGTTAGGTGCCATAAAGTCGGTTCCTACTCATAGCGACCCTATGTACAATAGAACGAAACACTGCTGGGTCCTGTGCCATCCACATTATATTTGCTATGTTTGAGCCCACTGTTGCAGCCACTGTGTCAATCCATCTCATTGGTCTTCCTCTTTTTCACTGACCCTCTACTTAATCAAGCATGATGTCTTTCTCCAGGGACTGGTCCCTCCTGATAACATGTCCAAAGTACATGAGATGAAGTCTTGCCATCCTCGCTTCTAAGGAGCATTCTGTCTGTACATGTTCCAAGACAGATTTGTTTATTCTTCTGGTAGTCCGTGGTATATTCAATATTCTTCACCAACAACATAATTCAAAAGCATCAATTCTTCTTTGGTCTTCCCTATTCATTGTACAGCTTTCACATGCATATGAGATGGTTGAAAATATGAGGCTTGCGTCAGGCACACCTCAGTTCTCAAAGTGACATCTTTGCTTTTTAACACTTTAAGAAGGTCTTTTGCAGGAGATTTGCCCAGTGCAACACGTCATTTGATTTCTTGAGTGCTGCTTCCATGAGTGTTGATTGTGGATCCAAGGAAAACGAAATCCTTGACATCTTCAATATTTTCTCCGTTTATCATGATGTTACTTACTGATCCTGTTGTGAGGATTTTTGTTTTCTTTATGTTGAGGTGGTAATCCATACTGAAAGCTGTAGTCTTTGATCTGCATCAGTAACTGCTTCAAGTCCTCTTCGATTTCAGCAAGCAAGTTTGTGCCATCTACATACTGCAGATTGTTAATAAGTCTTCCACCAATCGTGATGCCACATTCTGCTTCGTATAGTCCAACTTCTCGGATTATTTGCTCTGATACGAACTGAATAAGTATGGAGAAAGGATACAACCTTGATGCACACTTTTCCTAATTTTAAACCACACAGTATCCCCTTGTTTTGTTCAAACGACTGCCTCTTGGTCTATGTACAGGTTCTTCATTAGCATAATAAAGTGTTCTGGAATTCCCATTGTTTGCAATGTTATCTATAATTTGTTATGAGCCACACGGTTGAATGCCTTTGCATAATCAATAAAACACAGGTAAACATCTTTCTGGTATTCTTGGCTTTCAGCCAAGATCCATCTGACTTCAGCAATGATATCCTTAGTTCCATGTCATC
This sequence comes from Trichechus manatus latirostris, assembly GCF_000243295.1. NCBI lineage: Eukaryota > Metazoa > Chordata > Mammalia > Sirenia > Trichechidae > Trichechus > Trichechus manatus. Next base: position 271,617 of record NW_004444223.1, read on the forward strand.
TTCTGAGCCTGGCTTGAATTTCTGGCAGTTCCCTGTCTATGTAGTACTGCAACCATTTTTGACTTATCTTCAGCAAAATTTTACTTGCGTGTGGTATTAATGATATTGTTTGATAATTTCTGCATTCTGTAAGATCACCTTTCTTTGGAATGGGCAGAAATATGGATCTCTTCCAGTTGTTGGCCAGACAGCTGTCTTCCAAATTTCTTGGCATAGACAAGTGAACACCTCCAGTGCTGCATCCATTTGTTGAAACATTTCAATTGATATTCCGTCAGTTCCTGGAGCATTGCTTTTCACAAATGCTTTCAGTGCAGCTTGGGCTTCTTCCTTCAGTACCATCGGTTCTTGATCGTATGCTACATCCTGAAATGGTTGAAGGTTGACCAATTCTTTTTGGTACAGTGACTCTGTGTTTTCCTTCCATCTTCTTTTGATGCTTCCTGCATCAATCAATATTTTGCCCATAGAATTCTTCAATATTGCGATTCAAGGTTTGAATTTTTTCTTCATTTCTTTGTGCTTGAGAAATGCCAAACATGTTCTTCCCTTTTGGTTTTCTAACTCTAGGTCTTTGCAGATTTCATTGTAATGCTTTACTTTGTCTTCTCGAGCTGCCTTTTGAAATCTTCTGTGAACAATAAATGGCAAGTTTAATTATTATTATTTAGTTCCTATAACAGGAAGGGGCCTCAAAGTCAAAGAATGAATGATGAGAACAGAAAAATTAAACTCCAGAAGCAAGAATTTCTTTGAGATATAACCTGTTTCATGTTAAGATGAGATAAATGATAGTTTAAAGTAACAAAAAGCTATTTTGGAGGAAACGAAAGGAGAATAGTTTTCGGCCCTTGAGTAGGGTGATGGGCTCTGCACTGGCCCTCCATGGAGCAGCCTGAGCTTCCACAGGGGCCACTTGGCATAACCCTTTGGCAGGAGGGAACACCTGGAGGGACAAATGGGCAGTTCATTAATGCACCTGGCTCTATAAACTCACATTTCCCTTCTCAGCCATTTTAAGAGTCTAGCAACCAGGAGCTTCTCCTTGGTTAACAAGAAGGCTTGCGAGAGTATTCGTAGAATCCAACTGTAGGACTCTGATTCCATTTACAATTAGCCAGTATTTGCTCAAACTGAGGGCAGCTACGGAGGCTTCTAATAGCTCAGATTGTAATAACAATATAATTCAACGCTTACCATAAAAATCTCTATGATGCCGCAAATCTTGCTCAGGTGATACTGGGTCAGCTGTAATATGACCCAGATTCACCTGGTGTGGCCACTCTTGTGAGTCTATTTTATTATAGTTCCATTTTTCTCCCCTCATATTAAAATACAAATTCCCAGTTCCTGTAAGAAATCATCTTTACTGTTTCCATGTCCAGGGGTTTGACATTTGTTTCCAAATGATCCTTAAAATGCACCTTCCATGTCATTTTTTTTCCATTAAATGTTTCCAAGTTACTACAGCCTTACCAATATCTTCTTATTTTCTGGACCCCGTAAGTTGGCACGGTTGCTAATTGTGTCATCTTGATTATTTTTTTCTCCCCAGCTATATTGTAAGTCTAACAGCTGGGCTTACAACTCTCACCTTTTTTGTGTCTCTCATAGTATATATCATTGATTAAATGACTGTTGACACAAATGTTAAAATTAGAGTATACTGAAGTGAAATTTGTTTATTGAATAAGCATAGAATAACAGGCAAAGGAAGCTTTAAAACAGCATTTTTTCTTTCATTCAAATTGTTTTGCTTTGATTTAATGGAAGTTGGTTTTTGATTAGTGAGACAGAAAAATGGTCTGTTTTTCAAAAATCTTTTAAGTCTTCATGAGATATAGTTTATTTTGGGGTGTGTATGATAGTATAAGCTCCTTCCTTTGTCATAATTTAAGGGGTATTATTATATTATTCAATGAGTATTGTTGATTGTTTTTAAAGAAAGCAATTTATTGCTGGATTCATTTTCTAACAAGCATTATGTCCACTAGATGGCAGGCGATTGTTACAGAAAGAAAAGTGGGACTCTTGCATACTTTTTGAGATTGGTTTATTTCCACTGAGCTGTCTCATTCAACAGGCCTTGCCAATAACTCCTTAATTTCTATAAAGTTCTTTAGCATTAGCTTTCCAGAGATTTTAAAAGTGATTGTAAAACATTCCGTGAAATATGCCAGCCAGATATTTTTCCACAACCACTTACCTTTTATTTCCCCCAATTTTCTTAAATGATAAATGATGTCCTGACCTACCACGGGAATTAAAACGAACTACAATGAACTGAGTTTAGAGATCATCTCAAGAATAGAATTGACGCATTGAACACTAATGACTGAAGACCAGACCAGTCGTGTGATGAAATCAAGGACATTATACATGAAGAAAGAAAAAGTCATTAAAAAGACAAAAAAGAAAAGAAAAAAAAAAGATCAAAATGAATGTCAGAAGAGACTCTGAAACTTGCTTTTGAACATAGAGTAGCTAAAGCCAATGGAGGAAATGATGAGGTAAAAGTGCCGACCAGAAGATTTCAAAGGGTGACTTGAGAAGACAAAGTAAACTATTATAATGAAATGTGCAAAGACCTAGAGTTAGAAAATCAGAAGGGAAGAACATGCTCAGCTTTTCTCAAGCTGAAAGAACTGAAGAAAAAATTCAAGCCTAGAGTTGCAATATTGAAGGATTCTATGGGCAAAATATTGAATGAGGCAGGAAGCATTGAAAGAAGACAGAGGGAAACACAAAGTCACTGTCCCAAAAAGGATGGGTCAACATTCAACCATTTTTGGAGGTAGCATATGTTTAAAAACCAATGGTACTGACGGAAGATATCCAGGCTGCACTGAAAGCGTTTTCGAAAAACAAGTCTCCAGGAATTGACTGAATATCAATTTAGATGTTTCAACAAATGGAAGCAATGCTGGAGGCACTCACTCATCTATGCCAAGAAATTTGAAAGACAGCTACCTGGCCAACTGACGGGAAGAGATCCATATTTGTGCCCATTCCAAAGAGAGGTGATCTAACAGAATGTGGAAATTATCAAGCAATATCATTAATATTGCTATGTCCTGTGAATGTTTGAGATTATTGCAAACTGTCATAAAAATCTCATCTTACCTGTGCCTTACCTCTCAGAAACAAGTGCTAAAATTTGTGCATCTTGATTTGCCTGGCTATGCTCTTTCCACCTTGTTTCTGTTGTTAGATGCTGTCAAGTCAGTTCCGACTCACAGTGACCCTGTGTACAACAGAATGAAACACTGCCTGGTCCTGTGCCATCCTCATGATTGTTGTTATGCTTGAGCTCATTGTTGCAGCTACTGTGTCAATCCATCTCATTGAGGGTCTTTCTCTTTTTCGATGACACTTTACTAAGCATGATGTCCTTCTCCAGGGACTGGTCCCTACTAATATCATGTCCAAAGTGAGATGAAGTCTCGCCTTCCTTGCTTCTAAGAAGTATTCTGGCTGGACTTCTTCCAAAACATCAGACAATGGTCTCTGCTATTCATAAGGTTTTCACTGGCTATTTTCAGAAGTGGAGTGTTAGGTCCTTCTTTCTAATCTGTCTTAGTCTGGAAGCTCAGCTGAACCCTGTCTGCCATGGGTGACCCTGTTTGTATTTAAATACCAGTGTATAACTTCCAACATCACAGCAACACCCAAGTCCCCACAGTTCGACAAACTGACAGATGCTTTAGTTATGTATATTTTCTGTTTTCTAAATTTTTCATATGTGGTCAGTTTTCTATGGATGCTGTTAAGATTTAGAGGAGAAATGAAAACCCTACTTGTACCCCTAAATTAAACCAAATAAATGAGACCAATTAAACTGTACTGGTTTCCATATCTTCTTTAGAGTGATATAATTCCCCATCGCTATGAATGAGACTTGAGGTGAATACCACCCAATTAAGTTATGGATTCAGACTTATACTTTAGAATTTATATAAGCTATAGTAAAAAAATTATTGAACAGATATTACTGTATATAGACTGATTACAAGCATTATTATTTGTTACCTTCAACATTAGCATCTGTATCTGGTTTAATTAATTGAAAATGAACGAGATTAAAGCTGACTCCTTGATGGAAACAACAGTAACAATAGTTATGCAAATAATCCTTTTGAAACTTTAGAATTAAGAAAATCGACATAATTACTAAACTCTCCTCTTCATACAAATTTTGAATAGCACAATGACAGAAATTAGCAACACATGCATCTCATGTCTTGTTGCTGTGAGTGTTCTGGAAGACTGTTGAGCAACAAACCAGGAGTGAAGTACCTGGGGTTGAAGGAGCTGCTTCCGAAGAGCAGCATCTATACTTTACCATTCTCAGCTGTTAAGGTTTTTTTTCCTTCATCTTTATTTTATTATTATTATTTAAA
>NW_004444223.1:276116-304454 GCF_000243295.1 Trichechus manatus latirostris
CACTCTCCCTTCTTGACCTTGGGTTCCCTATTACCAGCTTTCCTGTCCCTCCTCCCCACCTCCCCACCGCCTTGTAGTTCTTGCCCCTGGGATGATGTGCTCCTTCAGTCTCATTTTGTTTTATAGGCCTGTCTAATCTTTGGCTGAAGGGTGATCTTCAGGAGTGACTTCATTACTGAACTAAAAGGGTGTCCAGTGGCCATACTCTCAGGGTTTCTCCAGTCTCTGTCAGGCCAGTAAGTCTGGTCTTTTTTTGGTGAGTTAGAATTTTCTACATTTCTCTCTAGCTCTGTCCAGGACACTTCTACATTCTACTTTGGTGAGTAGAGTTTCTATGGCACTTCCGGAAACCCTGGTGGTGTAGTGGTTAAGAGCAATGTCTGCTAACCAAAAGGTCGGCAGTTCGAATTCACCAGGTGCTCCTTGGAAACCCTATGGGGAAGTTCTACTCTGTCCTACAGGGTCGCTATGAGTCAGAATAGGCTCAATGGCAATGGGTTTGGTTTGGTTTTTTTTATGGATCTTCAATGACATTGCCTTGTACAAGTTGTGCTGGCCTCCCAGTATTGTGTACTGTCTTACCCTTCACCAAAGTTACCACTTATCTATTGTCTATTTAGTCCCCCCCTGCCCCATCCCTTGTAACCATCAAAGATTGTTTCTTTTTGTGTATAAACCTTTTCATGAGTTTTTATAGTAGTGGTCTCATATAATATTTGTCCTGTTGTGATTGACTTATTTCACTCAGCATAATGTCCTTTAGATTCATCCGTGTTGTGAGATGCTTTGCAGATTCATCATTGTTCTTTACCGTTGCATAGTACTCCATTGTATGTACCATAGTTTGTTTATCCATTCTTCTATTGATGGGCTTCTAGGTTGTTTCCATCTTTTTGCTATTGTGAACAATACTGCAATGAACATGAGTGTGCATATGTCTATTCGGGTGACTACTCTTATTTCTCTAGGATATATTCCTAGGAGTGGGATTGCTGGATCATATGATATTTCTATTTCTAGCTTTCTAAGCAAGCACCATAACATTTTCCAAAATAGTTGTGTCATTTTGCATTCCCACCAGCAGTGCACAGGAGTTCCGATATCCCCCCAGCATGTGTTATTTTCTGTTTTTTTGATTCGTGCCAGTAATGCCAGGGTGAGATGGTAACTCATTGTGGTTTTGATTTGCACTTCTGTAATGGCTAGTGATCACAAACATTTCCTCATATGTCATTGTTTCTGCCGAGTAATCAGAGCTTAGTCTGTTTCCCCTCTGTATGTGACTTTTTGTTTTTCTCGAACTGCTCTCAGTATTCTTTATTTGTCTTTGGTTTTAGTGAGTGTGATTATGATATGTCTTGGTGATTTTCTTTTGGGGTCTATCCTATATGGGGTTCATTGAGCTTCTTTGATGGTCAGCTTTTCATCTTTCATGATATTAGGTAAGTTTTCTGTCTGCAATTCTTCAATGATTCTCTCTGTGTTTTCCTTTTTCTCCCCCTGTTCTGGAATTCTGATCACTGGCAATTTTTGCTTCTGATGGTATCCCGTATAATTCTCAGGATTTCTTCATTTTTCTTCATACGTTTTTCTGATTTTTCTTCAAACACAGTTGTAGCTGTGTGTTTGTCTTCAATTCCGCTGATCCTGTCTTCCATTGTTTCAAACCTGCTCCTCAGCCCTTCTATGACACTGTCCACTTCTGAAATCTTATTGTTTATCTTTTGGATTTCTAATTGTTGTTTTTGTATGATTTCTGGTTGTGAATTTATTTTGGCATTTTTTTTCCTGTATTATTTTCCTGAATTCTTCCATTTTATTGTTTGTATTTTCCATGAATTTGTCTGCCTTTTCCATTACTTTGTTTATTTTTTCCTCATTTTTGTCTGCTTTTTGCTTCAACTCTTGGATAACTCTGAATATTAGAGATTTGAATTCCCTATCAGGTAGTTCTAGTGCCTTTGCTTCTACTGGAAAGTCATCTGTTGTTTTATTTTGGACACCTACTGGAAGCATCCTGTCCTTTTTTTTTTTTTTAATATGTTTTGATATTGTCTGCTGTCTTTAGGACATTCAGTAGTTATTTTCTTTGTTTACTGATTGTAGATTTGTTTGTTTCATCCTGCTTTTTTGTTTTATTTTGTTATGTCTGAGCAGGTGGGCTGTGAGTTCTTTGTTGTTTTCTCATCTCTTGGCATGATACTTTTCACCTCCTTGTCCAATCAGGAGGGTCAGTTGCTCAGCTATGATGCAGCAGGGCAGGTCCAGGAGAAAGGGAGGAGCTGGCACGGGTTGTTTGTCGTGCATACTGGGGCTGACAGGATGAGCTTGAGGTCAGTGCAGGGCAGGTAGGATGTGTCTGTGCTGCTTGAGGGTGTGATGTTCAGCACATGGTGCAGGTAGACAGGAGGGAGGGGGGAGATTGTGATGTGTGAAGCTAAGATGGTTATGGGGAAGAAGAGAGAGAGGAGAAACAGGAGCCAAAATGAAATAAAGAATGAAAAAAAAGTGCTGAGGGCGTTTGCTGTTGGAGTGGAGAGATGGGAAACTGAGAAAAGAAGAAAAACAAAAAGGAAAAAAGAAAAAGAGAAAAAATAAATAAATAAAAATTAGAAACAAGAAGGAAAAGAAAATGTTCCCATGGATCTTCCCTGATGACTGGGGAAGTGGCTCCCAGGCCTTGGGGCACAGCCCATCTAGATGGGACGGAGATGGCACACAATGCCAGGTGTTCAGAAGACAGGAAGAGAAGGAAAGCAGAGAGAGATGAGAAACTGAGAAATGAAGAAAAACAAAAACCAGAAAAGGAAAGGAGAAAAGAAAAAAATAAATAAAAGATAAAAAAAGGAAAGGCAGAAAAAAGAGAAAGGTCCCCATGGATCTCACTGGCGCAGCTGCGCAGACTGGGAAGTGGCTCCCAAGCTTCACAGTACAGCCCAGCTAGAAGAGGTAGAGATGGCACACAGCACCAGGTATTCAGGAGACAGGAACAGAAAGTAAATAGAGAGAGATGAGAAACTGAGAAATGGAGAAAGACAAAAAAGAAACAAAAGTAATTAAAAAAAAAAAAGAAAGGAAAAAAACCCCAGGGATCCACCAGTGTGGCTGTGCAGACTGGGGAAGTGGCTCCAAAGCCTTGCAGTACAGCCTGGCTAGAAGAGGCAGAGATGGCATACAGCGCCAGGTATTCAGGAGACAGGAAAAGAAAGTAAATAGAGAGAGATGAGAAACTGAGAAACGGAGGAAAACAAAAAGAAAAAAAGGAAAAAGAAATATCCCCAAGGATCCCACCGGTGCGACTGTGCAGACAGGGGAAGTGGCTCCCAAGCTACAAAAAGAAGAAGAAAACAAACAAACAAAACAAAAAAGTCCCCAGGGATCCCACCATAGTGGCGGTGGAGACTGGGGAAGCAGTTCCCCAGTTGAGTGGCACTTCGTAGCCTGTCAAGAAGAGGTAAAGATGGCACATGGAGCCAGGTGTTCAAGAGAAAGGAGGGGGTAGGGGTGAGAGGCAGGGAAGAAACCAAAAGAACCCCAAAAAAGCAACATCAGCAACAAAGAAAAGGCACTGAATGAGCCGGCTGGTGTGGGCAGGGTGAATCCAAGTCGCACAGAGCTGGCACCTCTCAGCTGGCCGAGTGACCACAGCCAGCTAGGAAGTGGCAAAGGCTGAGCAGGGGGAAGAAGGGGGGGGGGATGGGAAAGCATGTACTGCTGGTAACCAAGTGTTCTATTATCCTGCTGGGAGCTCCGTGAAGCTGCTTTCCCATACTCCCCATCTGCAGATCTCTGACAGGAGTCCAAGATGGTGCATTTGTGCTGCATTAGCTGATAGGGGACCTCTGCTTGTATCTCTGCTCACTCTCTGTTCTCTGGTAATTTCTTATTCCTTTCAGTGCTTGGCTGAGTTCTTTATCAATTCATTTGATGCTTAGGTTTCCAGGACTGATGTATGTCTCTGTTTTACTTAGTTTTTAAGTTCTTTGCTATGGAGAGACAGTGTGGTGCTTCTGTCTATAGTGCCATGTCAGCTCCCTGTTAAGGATTTTTAAAGAATACGAAGAGATAAAAGCCAAAAAAATGTTGAAAGAACAATAGATCAGGATCTTTTTAGCCTCCATGACCCCAGTAAATTAACAAATACTACTTGATTATATTTGTGCTTTAAATATCCATCTTCTCATTGTATAACTGTCTTTAAATTTTTTCCCAAACTCTTTGATGCAATGCATAGTAGAGTAAAACAAATGATTACAACTATTACTACATTTTTATAGAGACCTACTAAAGAGTCTTTTTCCTGCATCAACTGATCATTTTGTCTTTGGCAAAGAGACTTAAACTAGCCTAGGGAGTCATAGGGAAAAAATACATTCAGTTAAAACTTAATTGATTATGTGGAATGTGTGGCTAATTACCTCCATGAACAACTGCTTCCTTTGCCATGAAACCAGAAGAACTGAATGGTGCCCACCTTCCATTACTGAACATTTTGATAAAAGAGTCTATGGAAGAATCCTGATCAAAAGGGGAAGAATGTAGAACAGAATTTAAAATTCTCATGGACTCCAGACTTCTTGGAGCCATGAAGTTTGGATGAACACCTGACGCTACTGCCATGAGATAACCTTTAAACCTTAAACCAAAAATATATCCTGAAGCCTTCTTAAAACCAAACAATAATTTAGCTTAACTGGTAAAAATTGTCTGCCTTGAGCATTATGCTCTTTTAAGAACTATCTTAAAAGTTCCTTACAACAGCAACTTGAAGGATTAGATAGGAACCTTAGGGGGCAGTGAATTTATGTTAATAAGGGAGGAACGACTCAGAAAACAAGGGTGAGAATGGTTGCACAACTTGAAGAATGTAGTTGATGTCACTAAATGGTACATGTAGAAATCGTTGAATTGGTGTATGTTTTGCTGTGCATATTCTCAACAACAACAACAAAATTAAAAAACAGAATGTCATATAAATGCAATAGTAGAGAATGTAAAAACACTTAACTGATTACTTTTTTTATTCCTCAATAAATATTTATGTAGTGACTAGTATAGTCAAAGCTAAATAGCAGGGCTTCAAACCAGTTCATTTTGGTTCGAACCCCTGCTGAGAATTTGCATTTCCACCCCAAAAGTACTGAAGCAGAATCTACATTTTAACAAGACTCCCCAGATGATTCTTATGTAGAAATTGTTAGAAATGCAAATTCTCAGCAGGGAACTTGTTAAAAATGCAAATTTTCAGCAGAGGTTCCAACCGAAATGACCTGATACCAAGCCTTGCAATAGTCCTTGAAAGAAATGGAAGACAATCAGCTTAAAGTTCTTCAAACAGATTTTTTGCAACTGTCCTTAAGACTTTTGACACCATTAGAAATAATCTTACCATTAAAAACAGCTGGCCCAGACCTACACGTCTTTTAAAGAATTGTCTGCTTTGCAACCATCCTATTTGCTCATGCTACTCATTCAAGATATGCATCCCCAGCGTTCAACACAGTACTTGACACTGTCTGTGTGCTGAATGAAGTGCTGTTGGTCATTGAAATGGATGCTAACTCTCTTGCTCATGCTTTGCTTTTTCATTTAAAGTCCAGCTATGTTTTGCTTTCTTTATTTTGTTTGTATTTGGAAACCAAATTTTATTTTGGCTAACAAACCTCTGTGGATGCCCTGAAGCCTAATTTCAGTTCTTTTAAAAATAGTCACTTGAGTGATTTTCAGTTTCTTTTTTTGCCCTTAACTACCTGGGAAGATTACCACATCTTCTTACATTGCCTAAGAATACAGTGATCATATAACTGAGTGGTTCCAAATCAGGAGGAGTTTCAGAGTGAGAAGCATTTAATTAATAATTGTGCCAGACAATAAGTGTAAATTAGAATTGTGCAGGGCAAACTGGGTTGTATAATCACCCTATTTAATAGCTCACTTTTGGCTTGGCTTCTTGTACTTTCTGCTTATATTTGAGGGTAAATAAATCCTATTTAACCAGTTCAAAAGTAGACAGTGGTCTCATGGGAGACTTTTTGATTTTTCTTTTCAGCTAATCAGAATTTCTCAGCAGTGTGGGTGACTGATTTTTTTTCTTGTATTATTTTTATTTTTGAAGAACTTCATTGGGGTGTAATTAACATAGAATAACCTGCACATGTTTAAAATACTCAATTTGATAAGTTTTGATATATGTGTACACCTGTGAAACTATTGCCACACTCAAGATAATGAGCCTATCCATCACGCCCAAAAGTAATCCCTCCCTCCACCCCTACCCAGGCAACCACTGATCTGCTTTCTGTCACTATAGATTATTTTGCATTTTCTACAATTTTGTATAAATATTCAATCATATAATATATTCTCTTTTTTGTCTGACTTGGAGATTTTTTTATGTTGTATGTATCATCAATAGTTCATTTTTTTTTTCTGAGTGGTATTCCATTGTATGGATATACCACAATTTTTTTATTCATTCATTTGTTGATGGTCATTTGTGTTGTTTCCAGTTTTTAGTTATTACAAATAAAGTGGCTATGAACATTTATATACACATCTTTGTATGGACAGATGCTTTCATTTCTCTCGAGTATATACACCTAAGAGTGGAATGGCTGAATTGTATGGTAGCCTTAGGTTTAACTTTTAAGAAACTGCCAAACTGTTTTCTAAAATGGTCATACCATTTTACATTCCCACCAGCAGTGCATGAGAGCTCCAGTAGCTCAACATCCTGGCTAACACTTGGTGTAAGTACATGCAGTGGTTTTCATTTGCATTTCCCTAACAATTAACGATGTTGAGCATCTTTTCATGTGCTTATTGGTCATCCGCATGTCATCTTTGGTGAAATGTATAAATTTTTTGCCTATTTTTAATTGGTTTGCTAGCTTTCTTATTAACTGAGTTTTGAGAGTTTAAAAAATATATTTTGGATACAAGTCTTTAATCGGATGTGTGTTTTGAAAATATTGTCTTTCAGTTTTGTCATTCTCTTAACAATGTCTTTTGAAGAGCAGAAGTTCTTAATTTTAATAAAGTCCAATCCATCAGTTTTTTCTTTTGTGACTCATACTTTATTTATTATATCTAAGATATCTTTCCCTAACCCCAGGTGAGAAGCTGATTTTTAAACAAGCTCTTTTTTGACCAGGGTAAATTTAAATGAAATAAAAACTGATATTAGAAAATTGGGTCATTTAGTTGTCCCAATCATACAACATGTATTATTTTATTTTGGTATCAGTTTAACTTTTGGAAGAGTTCAGGGGTTAGTAATACAGTGATTTCTATTTTCAATATGTAACATGATTGGTTCTCACTACTTAAAACATAACCTAGATCAAATTCCTTAATAAAAGTGATGGCCATGAATGGCCTGCCAGATTTGGAAAGCAAAACAACTTGAAAAGCATCTTCATGATAGCCCTCTGCCTAGCCTAGCCACCAATTTCTACAGCTCCCATGTAGACTCCAAATCAGCCTCTGTGACTCCCTTAAATTTATGCATTAGTCATCTCTTTAGCCACTTTCCTAATTCAGATAACCATCATCTTTTGCTAAACTATTGAAAGTTTTTTTTTTTTTTTTTTAAACTGCTCTCCCTTCTTCCATTATGGCACCTCCAACCTCTGCCAAAATTATCTTTCTAAAATACAAATGTGATCATGCCACACTCTTGTTTGAATCCTTGCATGGATTCTTCAATATCTTTAAAATAAAGCCCAAGCTCCTTAATGTGGATCATAACTAGACTGATCATACATCCTAGTTGAAGTCTAATATTGTCCCAGTGTGTTTATTAATAACAACTCCATTCCATTTCCAAAGTGTCCTGGGTTGGTTGATAAATTATGCTTATTAATCTTGTAATCTCTTATAAGGGTTCTACTTATAAGGCCCTGTAAGATCTGACGTGTACATATCTTTGCAGCCTCACTCTTTTGACTTCCAGTTCAAGGTTTTAGTTCTGCACTCCTCTGAAACCTGGGGTGCCACCTCATCAGACAAGTCCCTTAGCATGCATACTTACATAATACATGAGTACAATATAGAGTACAGAAACCCCGCCAGAGTTTACTCATTGAATTAAGCAAATATAATAGTCCTTATCTACGCAATAATTACAACTTGTATAAAACAAGGTTGAAGCTAACCATCACACATGATCCAATATCTAGACAAACTCCTTAGGATTTTTTTGGATGACCTGCATTGAATTTGATAGGATATTCTAGGATAGTAGATCTCAAAGTGTGGTCTGCAGACCAGCAACATTAGTATCATCTGGGAATTTGTTAGAAAATGCAAATTCTGGAGCTCCACCCCTGACCTCTTGAATCAGAAACTCTGGAGGTGGGACCTAGAAATCTATGTCTTAGCAAGCCCTTCAGGGAAATCTGAAACACTCTAAAGTTTGAGAATCACGTCTTAGGAGACATTTCCATTCTGGAATTTTACATATATATGTTGTGTGTGTGTGTATGTATATACACATACATATACACATATACATACATACACACGGACACACGTATCTATCTATCTATATACATATCTAGATATACTTGGGGCCCTGGTGGCGCAGTGGTTAAGCATTTGGCTGCTAACCAAAATGTTGGCAGTTTGAATCCACCAACCGATCCTTGGAAGCCTTATGGGGCAGTTCTACTCTGTCCTATAGGGTCCCCGTGAGTCAGAATTGACTGGACAGCAACAGGTTTGTTTTTTTTGGGTATATATATATATATATATATATATGTATATATATATATACACACACACACATAGATAGTTGATTGATAGATAGATAGATAGACAGAGAAGTGATCATATTCAACTATTAAGTGCTTTGATAAATAGAGAGAACATTGAATAGCAACTAGTGAAACTCGACTTCTTCCAGCAAGTTTCTGTGCGCCCATTAAACATGTTTCCATTGCCAGTATATTTGGCAGGAAAGGAGTGAAGTTTGAAGAGGCAGATTACAATCTCTGAACCAGTGAATAAAGTTCCCCTATCCTTGTTGCAATTACATACAGGAAAAAAGAAAAAAAGAAAAAATTCACCCGAAACCCAACCAAAATCTGCAAGTGGACAGGGGCACTGTGATCCTTAGAATGGAATGGAGGATAGGCCCAGCCTCAGGGTTGGTGAAAGCCCTTACTCCACACATGCTGCACGTTGTGAGTGCTAATTCTATCCACGTTTTTCTTTCTCTTGTGTTCTTTTCATTTGTGACTGGGTCTGCCTTACAGGTGCCCTGTGTTCCAGAGAGCAGAGATCAAAAGAATTCACAAGAAGCCACTTCTCAGGGTTTCCGAAATATACAGCCAAGATATGAAATGCCTCTTTGGTATTGCCTACTTTTTTTTTTTTTTTTTTAAATATGAATGAGGCATCTAGCTTTCTCAGGGGGAAGGTAGTCTCTTAAAACAAAACAAAACCATACCCAAAACATTTCTGTATAAGGGCTTCAACCTAACATTTACCTTCAAATTGTCAGTGTTCTTAACATGTTGTTTTCTCATAATTATTTCAGATCACATGGGTTACAATAAACCCAGAGGACAGATTCAGTATTGCTTCACTTTGCCAAGAAGAGTCAACTGGTGATTCAACTGCCAAAGTTGCCCATGTCGTGTCCTGGTCAAGCAGCTGCTGCATGTGCATAACAGCATCTCCTCAGAAGTGGCAGAAGACTACTGGGAGTGTGCTGTGGGTGTCCTGACATGGCCAGAGTGACCTGGCAGGGAAAGGGAAAAAGACATTTTTCCCATCCTTTGCCTATAGTTTCCCACCATGTAGCATCTGGGATATAGTCATTTGGCTTCCAAAATGGGCGTTTCATCTGGAAACCAAGTTTTCCTTCATTTGACCAGTTATGTTAGGATTCGTGTGAAGAGTCATTTGGGATCCTACTTTATTGACCTGAATGTACCAGGTCTGTTCCAACATATGTTGCTGTCATCTATTTTTTTTCCCCCTCAAGTCTTGGCATCACGTTTGGGAATTAGAAAAATGCTAGCTTGTTCTAGGAACAAATCTTTATTACTGTTATATATGAAAAACGTACCTGGATGACTATTTTTCAAATGGCACCCTTCAAGCCCCAGACATGTTCTAAGGGTATGCCTGGCAACATGTCATCTCTGACACATAAGTCTGGGCTTCCTAGACAGACGGCATACCATTTTGTTCTAAGACTCTGTCATTTTCTTCCAGGAGGGTTCTGTACACACCAGATCCAAATCCATCCATATTTTATTTTATTTTTTTATTTCCAGATTTCACTGATGCAGATTAAATGCAGTGCAAGGGACTGATTTGTTTTAAAAAGCCATAAAGTTATTCTGGTACACCATTAATTAGAAAAGAATACCATCAGCTCCAAATAAATTAGTTATCAAGTTGGACAAATAGCCATGGATCCCTGGGATGGCTACCATTCTTGAAACTTCATTTTGTGAACATAGCTTTGATGACAATTTTTTTTGTAATGGGATGTGAATTGGGTTAAGAGACAGGAAACTTTGTTTTTAGTCCTAGTTCTGTGACCAACAGGCTGTGTGAACTAGAGTGAGGCAGTTCCCTGTTTGTGTCTTAATTTCCTCATTTAGAAAGTAATGGCTAAAGCTCCTTAATTTTTAAAGCCCTTAAACTTAAATGCAAATCCCTGGGTGGCACAAGGAGCCCTGGTGGTGCAGTGGTTAAGAACTCAGCTGCTAACCAAAAGGTCAGCAGTTCGAACCATCAGCCGCTCCCTGGAAACCCTATGGGGCAGTTCTACTCTGTCCTATAGGGTCGCTATGAGTCCAAATTGACTTGATGGCAACGGGTTGTTATTTGTTTGTTTGGGTCGCACATATGGCTAAGTGCTTGACTGCTAGTCAAAAGGTTGGCTGTTCTTACCCACCCAGGGATGCCTCGGAAGATAGGCCTGGCCATCTGCTTCTGAAAGGTCATAGCTTTGAAAATCCTATGGGTTGCCATGAGTCAGAACCGATTTGACGGAACCAACAAACAACAGCAAGCTTGAATACACTAGGGATCTTACTAGTGCTATTCAGTGGTTGTTAATAATGAGTTCCATCTCTTCTTTGCTTGTCCTCCCCCACTTAAACTCCTCCACTTACTTCCATTCATCAGAAGAATGCAGCAGAGGGACACAGCAGATTGCAGGTTATAGTGAAAGGAGTAAATTGTTAATAGGTTATTCACAAGCAGTGTCAGTTCTTGCCTGCGTCCATCTTGGGGCTTATTGTAAAAGGTTTACCTTCTAGCCCAGTTTTATGGAGTTCCTGAGCCAGTGGGACCAAGCTAGATAGCAGTTAAAAACC
Organism: Trichechus manatus latirostris; assembly: GCF_000243295.1. Taxonomy (NCBI): domain Eukaryota; kingdom Metazoa; phylum Chordata; class Mammalia; order Sirenia; family Trichechidae; genus Trichechus; species Trichechus manatus. The sequence goes on from NW_004444223.1 coordinate 287,456, forward strand.
CTGTCCCCACTGTCCTGGGGATGGGTGTCTGAATTACTCTGCCTTAATTTCAGAATCTGCTGATCTTGAGCAAGGCCCTGGGTTTACTGAGCTACAGCTTTCAATTCTTAGGTTTCAATGTTTCTTGAGTGTGCTGCTGTTCTCTACTCTGGCCTTGGACTTCTACCTAGCTATTAGAAGTTCCATGCTCCTCTCAGTAAGTAAGATGTTGGATTCTGTTCTCCATATGCCCTTCCACTGTTTGACATTCAGCTCACAGAGAATAGGCCTCCATGGACACATAAAGCTTCCACCCACTAGACTAAAAATGCAGGTGAACCCTGCAGACTTCTGCTATTGGTTTTTGTCTGCCATATTGATCCCTTGAGATTTGGACATCATTCTTGATTGAGAAGAAGATTTTTATGTCCTTTTCATTTGCAATTTGGACTCCAGATCATTCTGACTCATCATTCAATTAGGCCCCTAGCTCCATTCTTCAGTTTTTTTCTGATGGACTACTATTGAAATCTTAGAATTTCTGCCAGGTGAACCACATGGTGTTTGAGAAACAGCAAAATGAGCTCTCACATTACTGACAATTTTGAGTTATGCAGTGGAGTCTCCAAAGGGATTTAGTTGTTTGCCATACACTTCCCCTAGAAATCTGAGAATATAAGCATTCTAGAAGCAAAACATTTTAGAACTGGAGTTGACCACATTAACAGAAATGCTTACACATTTTTCTTGTCTTTGATAGGTAATAACAGCATTGAAAATTGCCCTGCCAGAGCTAGTGAGGAAGTTAATTAATTGCCTGCTTGTAACACATGGAGTGTCCTCAATTTTAGTTTTCCAAAAATAACCCCAAGATGAATTGCACACTAGATATACTGCCTATGATTTTGTAGCTTGGAGATATTAGGATACTATAATAGGCAGCATTGACTAATTTAATAACTTAGAAACAATTTGGGGCTAGTTGGATGGACATAAACATATTTGATTTTGCTTTATGAATTCAAAATTTTTTGGGAAGTAATTATGAGTTTGACCAGCAGGAACATTTGATTCCCACTACAGCCACTCACTGAGGATGTGGCAATTTTGCTACATTTAAAACTGCTGCCTAAAAGCTTATTTGTCAGGTCAAAAAGTATGAGGCAAGAGCACGAGATGTTTTTGGTGTTCGCAAACTCCTGGAGAAATTATTCTTATTCCAAATGGTATAAATTTTTAAAAAGATGTTTTGTTATTTGAAATAATTACTTGGGCATCATCATTTACGATTGTTCTAGCTCTTCGGGTCATTGCTAAGGCAATCCTATTTATAATATAGACCCTGATACAGTGTGTAAGTGAGAATGTTCCAGACCATGAAGGTTTGCTAGAACGTCAGGACCCTGTTGTTATTAGCTGCCGTCGAGTTTGCCACTGACTAATGGCAACCCATGCACAACTTAATGAATAACTGCCTGGTCCTGCAACTGGTTGCAGATTGGACCATTGTGATTCATAGGGTTTTCATTGGCTGATTTTTGGAAGCAGATCCTAGTATGTCTTAGTAGAAGCTCCACTGAAACTTGTTCAGCATCACGTAAACCACCACTGACAGATGGGTGGTGGCTGCGTATGAGGTATATTGGTCAGGAATCAAACTTGGGTCTCTTGTGTGGGAGGTAAAAATTCTACCACTGAACCACCTTAGTACATGGAAGAATTGATTTCAAAGAATTATAGAGTGTTAAAATTAAAAATGCTCTTTGAAATCATGTAAACCAACTCCCTCGTTTGAAAGTTGGAGGACTTGAGACTCAAGGAGGTTGGAGGACTTGATCAAGGTCACATATATTTTTAGCAGAAGATGTGATTGTATAATCCGAGACCCCTGATTCCCAGTTTAATTCTCCTTCTACCACATGCTCGGAAGGATTAGAACTAAATGAGAAAACAAGAGCTAAAACAGTACTTCCTTAGGTGCCTTTATATGGATTTCTGTTATGAGAAATAGGACGTTTGAAACGGATTTTACTCAGCCACCTTTTAGTTTATTACCCTTCTCTAAGATGGGCTATGGCAACCTGTTCGTTGAATTCCCAGTTTAATACTGTGACCATCTTTAAGTTTTACAAATAATGGAAATTGGTGTTTCCTTTGGATTTAGGGGCTAGCTTTTGTTTTCTGTTAGTTTATGGAGCTGAGGCAGGATAAATAAGTTCAAATGAATTATGCCAAGTTTCTGTGATGTGAGGGACAACTCTCCCACATGTTGAGAAAATGTGCTTTTGCCTCTTGTTTGGGGATTGTGTGTATTTAATTATGCACAGAATGCATTGCTGAGAGAAACACTGACTGGATACATTCCACTCAGGAAAGGTCTGTTAGAACAGTGATCTTCTGAGTAGGAGGCAAAACAAGAAGCCTAGTGGTGACAGTCAAATGAGGCAAACAAGAAACAGGCAGAGGGCCTCTAGATAGTGGTGCTAACTTCCATGTCAGCCATCAAAATGAGTGTTTAAGACTAAATAGAATAAACAGTACATGAATGTCTTGGACATCTACTTTTCTTGGCATCCTGGACATGCAAAGATAAGTCATTATGTTTGGGGTCGGTACTTTTTTGAGTCTGGATGACCTGGACTAATTTTAGAGTTCTAATCTTTGTAGTGCAGAGAATTGGACACTAGACAGAATATCAGCAGATTGGGTGTCTAGTCCTAGTTTTGTCACTAATTAATTGTGTGTCCTTGGGCATCTGGCTTCAGTTTCCTTACCTGAAAAATTAAGTTGTCCTAAGATTTCTTCTCTAAAATTCTTTGAGTCAGCTTGTTCTTCTTTTCTGCCCCATTTCCCTAAGCCCTATTCAATCCTCAATTTCACCTTCAGTGCTAATCATAGCTTTGCTTATCTCTGACTTTTGAAGAGGTATATCAAAGTGTCTTTTTGTAGATCAGTCTCCTTCTTCTGCCTTGGCTACCATGTCAGGCTTATTTCTAGTTTTGCTTTCTTGTATCATCACCTTTCCAAGGGAGCTCCTGTGGTCTGTTAAGGCTTGCCAAAATCTTTAGTGGTATTCTTCATAACATGTTGGCAAAATGAGTAATTCTTGACCTTGGTTGTTTCACCATAATGGAAATTAGGTAGGTCATTGAAAGATGTGTTGGCTGAGGTTGTTTCCAGATGGCTAGGAAATCACAATGACTTGGTCCTACCTCCTGCAATACACTGTATCCCAATTAAGGAAATATCACTGTGTTGTTCAAAATGACAGCATGTTTTGTGTAACTTAGGACATATGATAAATTTGGTATGAAGAAAGTCACCCATTCAGGGACAATACAATTTATTCTTTAATATTTGATAACACTTATGCTCTCCCAAGTTAAACAGGCCTCAGAAGTGAATAGAAATGTGTGTCAGTTGAGTGACACAAAACTATCCTCAATTTCAGGTACAATTTGAAATGCAGGAATTCTCATTTTAGCAAATAAATAAAAGCAAATGTTTGATCTCAACCCATTCCTGACAGAATAGATCAATTTCTAACTCTAGCTTTTGATCACAGCAATGAAGAGAAGAATGAACTGTGATCAATCATGTTACTAAGACCTGTCATCTAAGTCTGCCTCCAAGGAGGCCCTGAGACCAAAACATAATGAGAAAACTAGGACAGAATTTGTGTGCCAGGGAGTGGGAGGTGGGGGTATGGTTAGAAAAGCTTAGAATAAGGCACATCTTGTTAGCATCCAGATCTCAACTGGAACCTCATTAACATTTACTAAAAAGTGTCCTGTCTAGATATTCCCTAAAAGATGGAATATATCCTTTAAATTAAAATATGCTGCTCAGAAAAATCCAAGAATTTTAGATATTTTGGCAGTAATTTGAAAACTCTACAGTTTTGGGTTACATTGTTTAATATCTTGTGATATTTTCTGGAGCAAAGATACTCTCTCTCCTCATGATGTCAGTTATATTCTTCTCTGATTTTTATGCTATTTGTGTCCCCAAGTACATCATTCGATGTTGAATCAATGCCTGAATAACTTTAGTCCTTGAGACTAAAGTTGTCATTGCAGCAGGTTCAAGCCCCAGGCAAAATCTATTTTGCTTTTGTTAATTCCTCAACTTTGCTTTTGTTCCCCTTCTTCTTTTTTTTTTTTAAAATTGTGCTTTAGGTGAAAGCTCACAACTCAAGTTAATTTCTCATTCAAAAATTTATATGCATGTTGTTTTGTGACATTGCTTGCAATCCCCACAATGTGACAACACACTCCCCAGTTCAACCTCAGATTCTCTATGTCCATTCAACCAGTTCCTGTTCCTTCCTGCCTTCTCATCCTGCCTCTAGACAGGAGCCACCCATTTGGTCTCGTATATCCGACTGAACCAAGAAGCACATTCCTCACATGTATCATTCCTTATCTTATAGTCTTGTCTAATCTTTGTCCTAAGTGTGGGGTTTTGGAATGGTTTCAGTTCTGGGCTAACAGAGCATCTGGGGGCCATAGTTTCGGGGGTTCCTCCATTCTCTGTCAGACCATTAAGTGTGGTCTTTTTCCATGAATTTGAATTCTGTTCTACATTTTTCTCCTGCTTTGTCTTGGACTCTCTGTTGTATTCCCTTTCAGGGTGGTCATTGGTGGTAGCCAGACACCATCTAGATCTTCTGGTCTCAGGCTGGTGGAGTCTCTGGTTCATTTGGTCCTTTAGTCCTTTGGGCTAGTATTTTCCTTGTGTCTTTGGTTTTCTTCATTCTCCATTGCTCTGAGTGGGATGGGACCATTACATGTATCTTAGATGGCTGCTCACAAGCTATTAAGACTCCAGATGCTACTCACCAAAGTGGGATGTAGAGAAGATGGTGGAGTAGTCAGATGCTTCTGGTCCCTCTTACAACAAAGACCAGAAAAAAACAAGTGAATTGATTATACATGACAATCTAGGGGTCCTGAACATCAAAAGCAAAGTTGAGGAATTGGACTGAGCAGCAGGGGGAGGGAGAGATGGTACAGAAGCAGCAAGGAGTTGCCAGACCTGATCCGGTGGGAACCAGCTCCCTGAAGGCTGAATCGGCTGGCATGCACAGTGTGGCAAGCAGTGGCGCTCGGGAAAAATCTTCCACATTGGGAGAGACCTAATGGCGGAACCTACTCAAGTCTCCAGAAACAGTGAAAACTGGCACTCAATAGGCAAAAGATAAGTATATGCATCTAACGTACCGTGTGGATCAAAAATACTCTCTTTGGGAAGAACCTCCCTCCCATTTACCTGCTCCCTCCTCACTCTGCACAGGGTCCTGGGCTGGCTTCAGCAAATGCCATGTCCCCTGAGCCAGAAGTAGGACTTGTTACAAGCCCTGAGCTATTCTCCTGTCTTTGGAGAGGGAACAAACTAACAAATGGGAAAAATAATCTACCAGCTCCCCAAAGCTAGGAACCCAGGGCAGGGACAGCCCCTTTGCCTAGGCACAGGCATAAGGGGTCCACAGACTTTAAATGCCTTTCATCCCTGCATGGACCTGTGAGGGCCTATTTCAATAGCATAGGCCCTCATTACCACAGTACAACAGGGTATATACCCGAAGCCTATTTTCAACTGTATCAGTGATCAGGTGGAGTGGGAAATTTGTGACATTTGACACTGCCCTTCCCATTAAGCAGGGTCCTCACCTACCCACATCAGGGGCCTGAGGACTGGTGGCTTCACACACACCACCTAGCCACCTATGACAGGGGTCCAAGAATAAGTGGTGCCTCCCAGTCCTTAAAGCCAACAGCATTGGGTGCCCGTAGTCCAGCTGCAAAACCCACCCACCTACACACTGTAGGGAACAGGGACACACTTTCCTCTCAGAAGCTCAGGGGCAGCCGTCAGCACCCTGCCTTGCTCAGTGCACGACCCTCTACTACAGCCAGATACCTAAGCCTACTCCAATAACCCTTTCCTGACTAGGACTGTAGGTGGGAGCTTGCGCCACACACTTAGTAACTGACTACCTGGATTCCTGAGCTGAATGTAACACAAGAAAAGTAAACAAACTTCTGGGCTCACATACCTAGTAACAAATCTAACCACCTGGTGACAGGAAGTGAAACTTTCAAAGGTGCCAATAATCAAACTAGCTCACACGAACAGCCTATGTGAGTATATCAAAACAAAACAAAACAAGAAGCTAGGACACAGTAAGCAAACATCAAATAAATAAATATAATAACTTATTGATAGCTCAGAGACAATAGTCAATATCAAATCACATAAAGAGGCAGACCATGATGGCTTCAGCAAGTGCCCAAAACAAAGAATCAAGAAATCTTTCCGAGGAAGAGAACTTCTTGGAATTACTGGTGGTAAAATTCAAAAGATTAATACACAGGGCTCTTCAAGACATCAGGAAGGAGATCAGTCAAAATGCAGAACAAGCCAAGGAAGATACAGATAAAGCAATAGAGGAACTTAAGAAGGTTATACAAGACCATAATGACAAATTTAAGAGGGTGCAAGAATCCATAGACAGCAAATTGATATCCAAAAGATTAACAATAAAATTTCAGAATTAGACAACTCAATAGAAAGTCATAGGAGCAGAATTGAGGCAATGGAAGTCAGAATTAGTGAGACTGAAGATAAAGCACTTGACACCAACTTATTTGAGGAAAAATCAGGTAAAAGAATTAAAAAAATGAAGAAACCCTAAAAATTATATGGGACTCTATCAAGAGTAATAACCTATGGGTGACTGGAGTACCAGAATGGGGTGGGGGGATAACAGAAAATACAGAAAGAATTGTTGAAGATTTGTTGGCAGAAAACTTCCCTTATATTGTGAAAGATGAGAAGATAGCTATCCAAGAAGCCCATCAAAACCTACACAAGGTAGATCCCAAAAGAAAGTCAGCAAGACATGTTATAATCAAACTTTCCAAAACCAAAGATAAAGAGAGAATTTTAAGAGCAACTAGGAATAAACAAAAGGTCATCTGCAAAAGAGAGTCAATAAAACTAAGCTTGGACTACTCAGCAGAAACCATGCAGGCAAGAAGGCAATGGGATGACATATATAAAACCTTGAAGGAAAAAAATTGACAGCCAAGAATTATATATCCAGCAAAACTGTCTCTCAAATATGATGGTGAAATTAGGGCATTTCCAGATAAACAGAAGTTTAGGGAATTTGTAAAAACCAAACCAAAATTACAAGAAACACTAAAGAGAGTACTCCAGTTAGAAAATCAGTAACATCAGATAACAACCCAAGACTAGAACTAAATCAGAACTCTAATGCATTGCTGGTGGGAATGCAGAAAATACCATATGATCCAGCAATCTCAATCCTAGGAATATATCCTAGAGAAATAAGAGCCATCACACGAATAGATATATGCATACCCATGTTCATTGCAGCGCTGTTCACAATAGCTAAAAATGGAAACAATCTAGGTGCCCATCAATGGACGAATGGATAAACAAATTATGGTATAGTCACACAATGGAATACTACATAATGATAAAGAACAACGATGAATCCAGAAACATCTCATAACATGGATGAATCTGGAAGGCATTATGCCGAGTGAAATTAGTCCGTCGCAAAGGGACAAATATTGTATGAGACCACTATTATATCAACTCAAGAAAAGGTTTAAACACAGAAGAAAACATTCTTTGATGTTTACAAGAGTGAGGAGGGTGGTAGAGGGGTATTTACTAACTAGATAGTAGATAAGAATTATCTTAGGTGAAGGGAGGACAACACACAATACAGGGAAATTCAGCACAACTGGACTAAACCAAAAGCTAAGAAGTTTCCTGGATACAACCAAAAACTTCAAGGGATAGAGTAGCAGGGGTAGGGGTCTGGGAACCATGGTTTCAGGGGACATCTAGGTCAATAAGCATAACAAAGCTTATTAAGAAAATGTTCAGCATCCTACTTTGGTGAGTGGTGTCTGGGTCTTAAAAACTAGTCAGTGGCCATCTAAGATGCATCAATTGGTCCCAACCCACCTGGAGCAAATGAGAATGAACACCAAAGACACAAGGAAAATATTAATCCAAAAGACAGAAAGAGCCATGTAAACCAGAGACTCCATCAGCCTGAGACGAGAAGAACTAGATGGTGCCTGGCTAGCACCAATGACTGCCTTGACAGGGAACACAACAGAGAGTCCCTGACAAAGCAGGAGAAAGTGGCGTGCAGAACTCAAATTCTAGTAAAAAGACTAGATTTAAAGGTCTGACTGAGACTGGAGGAACCCCGGAAGACATGGCCCCCGGACTCTCTGTTAACCCAGAATTAAAACCATTCCCAAAGCCAACCCTTCGGACAAAGAATAGAATGGACTGTAAAACATAAAATGATACTCCTGAAGAGTGTACTTCTTACTTCAAGTAGATACATGAGACTAAATGGGAAGCTCCTGTCTGGAGGCGAGATGAGAAGGCAGAAAGGGACGGGAGCTGGTTGAATGGACACAGAAAATCCAGGGTGAAAAGGAGGAGCGTGCTGTCACATTAAAGAGAGAGCAACTAGGGTCACATAACAAAGCGTGCATAAATTTTTGTACGAGAAACTAACTTGAGCTGTAAACTTTCACTTAAAGCACACACACACACACAAAATAATAATTTTAAAAAAAGTGGGATGTAGAATAATTTCTTAATAAACTATGTTATGCTGATTGACCTAGATGTCCCCCAAAACTATCATCCCCAGTCCCCAGCCCCTGTTTCTCTGTCCCTCAAAATGTTTGGATGTGTCTAGGAAACTTCTTTGCTTTTGCTTTGGTCCTGTTATGCTGACTTCGCCTGTATTGTGTGTTGTCCTTCGCTTCACTGAAGTTGACCCTTGTCTACTATCTAGTTAGTGATTTCTCCTCCCTGGGCCTCCCCACTCTCGTAACCATCAAAGAATGCTTTTTTCTGTGTTTAAACCTTTTCTTGAGTTCTCATAATAGTGGTCTCATACAATATTTGTTCTTTTGTGACTGACTTATTTCACTAAGCATAATGCCCTCTAGACTCATAAATACTGTGGGATATTTTGTGGATTCATCATTGTTCTTTATCATTGTATAGTATTACATTTGTGTATGTACCATAATATCGTTATCTATTCATCTGTTGGTGGGTATTTAGGTTGTTTCCATCTTTTTTGCTATTGTGAATAGTGCTGCAATGAACATGGGTGTGCGTATATCTATTCATTTTTCCATTATTTTATTTCTCTAAGATATATTCCTAGGAGTGGGATTGCTGTATCTTACGGTAATTCTATTTCTAGCTTTTTAAGGAAGATTGTTTTCCAAAGTGGTTGTACCATTTTACATTCCCACCAGCAATGCATAAGAGTTCCAAACTCCCCACAACCTCTCCAACACCTACTATTTTGTGTTTTTTGGATTAGTGTCAGCCTTGTTGGGGTGAGATGGTATCTCATTGTAGTTTTGATGTGCATTTCTCTAATGACTAGTGATTGCGAGCATTTCCTCACGTATCTGTTAGCCACTTGAATGTCTTCTTTGGTGAAGTGTCTGTTCATATACTTTGCCTGTTTTTTAATTGGATTATTTGTCTTTTTGTTGTTGAGGTATTGCAGTATCTTGTAGATTTTAGAGATTAGACCCTTATTGGATATGTCATAGCCAGATGTTTTTCCTAGTCCTTAGCTTGTCTTTTTACTCTTTTGGTGAAGTCTTTGATGAGCATAAGTGTTTGACTTTTAGGAGCTCCCAGTTATCTAGTTTCTAGTGTTTGTGCATTGTTAGTTATAGTTTGTATGCTATTCGTGCCATGTATTAGGGCCTCTAGCATTGTCCCTATTTTTTCTTCTATGATCTGTGTTGTTTCAGATTTTATATTTTTGGTCTTTGATCCATTTTGAGTTAGTTTTTGTGTATGGTGTGAGGTATGGTTCCTGTTTGATTTTTTTACAGATGGATATCCAGTTATGCCAGCACCATTTGTTAAAGAGACAGTCTTTTCCCCACTTAGTGGACTTTGGGCCTTTGTCAAATATCAGCTGCTCATAGATGGATGCATTTATGTCTGGGTTCTCAATTCTGTTCCATTGGTCTGTGTATCTGTTGTTGTACCAGTACCAGGCTGTTATGACTATTGTGGTGGTATAATAGGTTCTAAAATCAGGTAGTGTGAGGCCTCCCACTTTGTTCTTTTTCTTCAGTAATGCTTTACTTATCTGGGGCCTCTTCCCTTTCCATATGAAGTTGGTGATTTGTTTGTTCATTTTGTTAAAAAATGCCATTGGAATTTGGATCGGGATTGCATTATATCTGTAAATCACTTTGGGTATAATTGACATTTTCACAATGTTGAGTATTCCTATCAATGTGCATGATATGTTTTTTTCACTTATGTAGGTCTCTTTTGGTTTATTGTGGTAGTGTTTTTAGCTTTCTTTGTATAGGTCTTTTATGTCTCTGTTTAGATTTATTCCTAAGTACTTTATCTTCTGGAAACCCTGGTGGCATAGTGGTTAAGAGCTATTGCTGCTCACTAAAAGGTCGGCAGTTTGAATCCACTAGGCCCTCCCTGGAAACTCCCTGGGGCAGTTCTACTCTGTCCTATAGGGTTGCTATGAGTCGGAATCGACTTGACGGCAGTTTTTTTTTAAGATTCTTGGGGGCTATTGTAAATGGTATTGATTTGGTGATTTCCTTTTCGAAGTTCTCTTTGTTGCTATAAAGGAATCCAACTGATTTTTGCATGTTTATCTTGTATCCTGATAATTGGGTAAAATCTACTATTAGTTCCAGTAGTGTTCTTATGGATTCTTTGGTTTTCTGTGTATAAGATCATGTCATCTGCAAATAGGGATACTTTTACTTCTTCCTTACCAATTTGGATGCCCTTTATTTCTTTTTCTTGCCTTATTGCTCTGGCTAGAACCTCCAGCACACTGTTGAATAAGAGTGGTGATAAAGGGCATCCTTGTCTGGTTCCTGTTCTCAAGTGGAATGCGTTAAAGTCTCTCTCCATTTAGAATGATGTTGGCTGTTGGCTTTGTATAAATGCCCTTTATTATGTTGAGGAATTTCCCCTCTATTCCTGTTTTGCTGAGAGTTTTTATCAGGAATGTGTATTGGACTTTGTCAAATGCATTTTCTGCATTTATTGATGAGATCATAGGATTCTTTTGTTTTATTTATGTGATGGATTATGTTGACTGATTTTCTAATGTTGATCCATCCCTGCATACCTGGTATGAATCCCACTTGGTCATGATGTATTATTTTTTTGATATGCTGTTGAATTCTATTGGTTAGAATTTTGTTGAGAATTTTTGCGTCTATGTTTGTGAAGGATATTGGTCTGTTATTTTTTTTTGTGTGTGTTGTTTTTGCCTGGCTTTGGTATCAGGGTTATGCTGGCTTCATAGAATGAGTTTGGGAGTATTCCTTCCTTTTCTATGCTCTGAAATAACTTTAGTAGTACTGGTGTTAATTCTTCTCTGAAAGTTTGGTAGAATTCTCTAGTGAAGCCATCTAGGCCAGGGCTTTTTTTTTTGGTTGTTGTTGGGGGTTTTTTTTTTTTTTTTTTAAATAACCTCTTCAGTCTCTTTTCTTGTTATTGGTTTATTTAGTTTTTCTACCTTGTTTTGTGTTAGTTGAAGTAGGTAGTGTGTTTCTAGAAATTTTTCCATTTCCTCTAGGCCTTCAAATTTGTTGGAGTACAATTTTTCATAGGATTCTCTTATGATCCTTTCCATTTCAGTTGGGTCTATTGTGATATCACCCATCTTGTTTCTTACTTGGGTTATTTGTTTCCTCTCCTGTTATTCTTTTGTCAGTTTGGCCAATGGTTTGTCGATTATTTTGATCTTTTCAAAGAATCAACTATTGGTCTTGTTGACTCTTTCAATTGTTTTTCTATTCTCTATTTCATTTGTTTCTCCTCTAATCTTTGTTATTTCCTTTCTTCTGGTGCTTGAGCACTTCTTTTGCTGCTCTTTATTTGTCCAAGTTGTAGAGTCAATGTTTTGATTTTGGCCCTTTCTTCTATTTGGATGTGTGCATTTATTGCTATAAATTGACCTCTAAACACTGATTTTGCTGTGTCCCAAAGGTTTTGGTAAGATGTGTTTTCATTCTCATTTGATTCTATGAATTTCTTTAATCCACGCTTGATTTCTTCTATAACCTGATAGTTTTTAAGCAAGGTATTGTTTGGTGTACATGTATTTGATTTTTTTTTTCCTTGCTGTTTCTGTTATTGATTTCTAGTTTTATGGCTTTATGATCAGAAAAGATGCTTTGTATTATTTTGATATTTTGGATTCTGTTAAGGGGCTTGCTTTGTGGCCTAAAATGTAGTCTATTCTGGAGAATGTTCCATGTGCATTGGAAAAGAAAGTATACTTGGCTGCTGTTGAGTGGAGTGTTCTGTATATGTCTATGAGGTCAAGTTGATTGATTGTGGCATTTAGATCTTCTGTATCTTTATGAGTTTCTTTCTAGATGTTCTATCTTTCACCAAAAGTGGTGTGTTGAGGTCTCCTACTAATTGTGGAGCTGTCTGTTTCTCTTTTCAATGCTATTAGAGTTTGCTGTATGTATTTTAGAACCCCATCTCTATATATTTATTATGGTTATGTGTGTGTATACATTTATTATAGTGTGCATTTATATATTGTGTGTATGTATTTATTGCATGTGTATATTCTTATTATGGTTAGGTCCTCCTGGTGTATTGACTCTTTAAATAGTGTCCTTCCTTATCCTTTATGGTGGATTTTGTTGTAAAGTCTATTTTGTCATAGATTAATATCTCTACTTCTGCTCTTTTTTTGGTTGTTATTTGCTTACTATACTTTTTCCATCCTTTGAGTTTTAGTTTGCTTATGCCTTTGTGTCTAAGATGTGTCTCTTGTAGACAGCATATAGATGGACCGTGTTTTTTTAATCCATTCTGCCACTGTATGTCTCTTTACTAGTGCATTTAGGCCATTTACATTCAGTGTAATTATTCATAAGTATGAGTTTACTGCTGTCATTTTGATGTAATTTTGTTGTGGTGCTGGCAGTTTCTTTGTTCCACTTAATTTTCTGTGCTGAGTTCTTTTTCTTTATGTATTTACTTTTCATCTTTTTCATTATTGTTGATTTTGTGTTTTCTAAGTCTTTATGTTTTTCTTCTTTTTTATTTTGATGGATAGGTTTGTTAACTTCCTTTGTGGTTACCTTGAAATTTACTTTTATTTTTCTAAGTTTAAACCAATCTTTTATTTCTTGATATTGCCTTAATGTCCTCTCCAAGTGGAAGTTCTATGGCTACACTTTTTATTTCGTCTTTTTTATTTTGACATTATCATCATTTACATATTGACGTCTCTGGTTCCCTATTTTCAGTCTTTCAGCTTTCATTTGTTTTTGTGAATTCCCTATCTGAGTTGATAACTGGTTGATCTGTCCTGTATCTTGGATTGTTGTTTGATATTGTTGGTTCTCTAACCGGAGGACTTCCTTGAATATTTCTTGTAATTTTGGTTTGGTTTTTACAAATTCCTTTAACTTCTGTTTATCTGGAAATGACCTAATTTTGCCATTGTATTTGAGAGACAGTTTTCCTTTCTCTGCATGGTTTCAAGCAGCCTATTAATTTGACGTTTTGTTCTTGTATTGTTTACCTGAATTCCTCTATTGCTTTGGCTGTGGGTTCCTTGGCTTGGTCTGAGTTTCCTCTGATTTCCTTCCTGATTTCTTGTAGAGCTCTGTCTATTAGTCTTTTGAATGCTTTCTCAGGTAGTTCCATTGCCTTATCTTCCTAGTTCTTTATTGGTTGCTTGCTGGAGCCATCTTGACCTGCTTCTTATTGTGATTTGATATGTACTCTTGTCTCCTAGACATCAATATGTTACTATATTTATTTATTGTATGTTTGTTTACTGTGTCTTGACTTTTTGTTTTGTTTTGTTTTGATATGCCCTAGTAGGCTGGGCATGTGAGCTACTTTGATTATTGGTGTTTTTGAAGCTCTCACTTCCTGTCTCCAGATGGTCAGAGCAGCTACTAGGTGTGTAAGCTCAGGAGTCTGTTCCCTTTTCTTGTAGAGGTGTGGCACAGGTTTTCTGGTCACTGGTCAATGAGGGTGTGGTGCAGACTCTCACCTACAGTCCTACGTGGGTAGGGCTTCATAGGGGTGTTTGGAGCAGGCACAGGTATCTGGCTGCAGTGGGGGTCTATGTGTGGAGCAAGGAAGGAGGCTGACTGCTGCCCCCAGGTGCCTGGGTGGAGGATGTGTCCCTGTTCCCTAAACCGTGTAGTAGGGTGTATTTCAGCAGGTCCTTAGGCACCCAGCACTGTTGACTGGAGGGACTGGGAGGCACCACTAATTCTCAGACCCCTGTTGTGGGTGGCTAGATGGAGTGGGTGGCACCATCAGCCCTCAGGCCCCAGTGTGGGTGGGTGAGGCCCCTGCTTAGGGCGCAGGGTGGTGTCAAATGTCAAGAATCTGCAGCTCCCCTTTGGCTGCTGCAGTTGAAAATGGGCTTCAGGCATATGCCCTGCTGTTTTATGCTAATGAGGGTGTGTGGTGTTGAATTGGCCCACACAGGTCTGGGCAGGGGTGAGGGGTGCTACAAGTCCATGGACTTCTTATGTCAGTGGCTGGGTAAAGAGGAAGTACCTCCTGACAACCCTGAGTTCCCTGCTTGGGGGTGCAGCAATTGTTGAATACTGCGGGGCTAGCGGAGGAGTGGAGCAGGGTGGGGGGTGGGTGAGGGGAAGGAAGCACTTCTCTGTGAAACTCGGGGAGGTGGAGGGGTTATTTTGTCCCCATGTTGTAAGTTAGAAGCTTGCGCTTAACTTTCACAGGTCTGGCTGGTGTTGCTCCTACTTGGTTCTGGAAGTGGGTGCAGATTCATGCTGCTTGGCTGCACCCGATGTGGTGAGGCTTGTCTTTGAGTGATGCTGCTTGCCTCAGCCCGTGTGTGCTGCGCAGACTCAGCTAGCAGGCTGCTCGTGATCTCGGAATCTGTACTTCTCTGCTGCTTTTGAATTGTCTCTCCTTCCGCCTGCCGCTTAGTCTTATTCTTCAGCTTTGTCTTTGATGATTAAGGTTCCTGGATTGTCATATATAATGATTCACTTGTTTTTTTGGGTCTTTCTTCTAAGAAGGATGACAGGAAGTGTCTTGACTATTGCACCATCTTGGTCCCGCCTTGCTTTTTGTTCTTAAGATACATTTTCTATGAGTTCCTTTTCCTCAAAAAGATTAGCATTATCTCTTTTGGTACTAAAGAAGAAAGACACTTGTTTCAAAAATATTTCTGACTAATTATGATCTAATTATGAGAAGGAGGAATGAAAGTAAAATGTATTTTCATTCCCCCTTGGTAGAACCAACTGGGTGGCTTTAAAATATGTGTCTTTAGCAAACAACAGGCTATACATTGTTCACCATTTATTCCACTTTAGAGATAGAAAGCACAGAAATTTTAAATTTTATTATTTTTCTATAAAACCAAACTAAATCAAACCAGTTGCCATTGAGTGAATTCTGACTCATGGTGACCCCACGTGTTGCAGAGTAGAACTGTGCTCCATAGGGTTTTTGAAGCTGTGACCTTTCAGAACTTGGTCATCAGGCCTTTCTTCCAAGGTACCTCTGAGTGAGTTCAAACTGTCAACCTTTCAATTAGTAGTTGAACACTTAACCATTTGTGCCACCCAGGGACTCTATTTTTTCCACTAAATTTCCTAGAGGTAAATGCAAGTAAAAAATATTATGATTATAAAGTTGCTATTTTCCAGTGGAAGAAAGCATCCCATCTCTTCAAGAGAGGATTAAGTAACCAGCCTTGGTTTATCTGGAAGGTCCTGGCTTCTGGTGACATGTACAAGGTTAGCAGATGTCTTGGCAAAAGTTTTACAGAGGGATATATTCTAAGTAAAAGCAGACCCTACAGATACTGTTCTATAAACTAGGGATAGATTTTGTGAATTATAATTTATAAAATAAATTGATGGCAATAAGTTTCCTTTGACGAAAGCAGTGTAGTCGATTTAGGATCTGTTTCCATTCCATGGACGTCTGTTTGTTTTTGCACTTTTATGGGGCGTAAAATCTCAGTCAAAGTTACCGGAATATTGATGACTATATAAACAACAGGTAGTCCTCGACTTAAGACATATTCAAGTTGTGAGGAAATGCACTTACCACCATCTGTTTTTTTTTTTTTTGGTACATATTGTTGTTAGTAATGTGTACTACATACAATGTTTCAGGGCATAATTTTCTGATGTTATCATTCTCAGATGTTCACTCAGCAGATGTTCAAAGATCAGATTTATAAAGATACTGATAATAAAGACAATAATGATAAAAACTAAGAAAAAAAAAAAAGGTATTCATTTACGCCAGAACCAAATTACAGCGGAGTCATTGGAATGGAACCTTGTCGTACATCAGGGGCTACCTATAATTATAAACAATCAATTATAATAATTGTAGTCTCTCCATTTACTCACAATTTTATTCCATGGATAAATCTAGTTATGAATTTTATTAGTTATCTATGGCTGCATAACAAATTACTCCAAAACTTTGTGGCTTAAAACAACAAACTTTTATTACCTCTCAGCTTCCGGGGGTCAAGAATCTGCATACAGCTCAGTTTACCCCACAGGGGCCTTATAGACAGCTCCATATTTATTGAACTATTTTCCTTGACTGTTTAGTTATATGATGTTAATAAATGATATTTGTTTAGTATATAACCATTTTCAAAGCATTGAGATATTAATATTCTCAATAACTCTGTGAAAGGGAAATTACTGTAGTCATTTTACAGGTGAGAGAAGTGTCATTCAGAGAAATATTCTGAGTATTCCAGGAGTACACAACTAGAAATATGGCTTTCATGATTATTATTTTTTGTTTCTTTTTTTTTTTATTGTACGTTAGGTGAAGGTTTACAGAACAAATAGTTTCTCATTAAACAGTCAGTACACATATTGTTTTATGACATTGGTTAACAACCCCGTGACATGTCAGCCCTCTC
>NW_004444223.1:306424-329866 GCF_000243295.1 Trichechus manatus latirostris
GAGCTTCTTGGATGGCCAGCTTTTCTTCTTTCATGGTATTGGGGAAGTTTTCTGTCAGCAGTTCTTCAATGATCCTCTCTGTGTTTTCTGTTTTCTCCCCCCATTCTGGAACTCCAATCACTTGCAAATTTTTGCTTTTGATTGTATCCCACATAATTTTCAGTGTTTCTTCATTTTTCTTTGTTCTTTTTTCTGAGTTTTCCTCAGAGTTGTATCCAAGTGTTTGTCTTCAATTGCACTGATCCTGTGTTCCACCGTTTCAAATCTGCCCCTCAGCCCTTCATGACACTGTCCATTTCTGAAATCTTGTTGTTTATCTTTTAGATTTCTAATTGTTTTTGTATAATTTATAGTTGTGAATTTATTTTGGTATTTGTTCCTGCATTATTTTCGTGAATTCTTCCATTTTTTTGTCTGTATTTTCCATGAATTTGTCTGTTTTTTCTGCATTTTTGTCTGCTTTTTGTTTCAACTCTTGGATAATTCTGAGTATTAGAGATTTGAATTCCCTATAAGGTAGTTCTAGTGCCTTTTCTTCTACTGGAAAGTCACCTGGTGTTTTATTTTGGATGCCTACTGTAACCATCCTGTCCTGTTTTTGTAAATGTTTTGATATTGTCTGCTGTCTTCAGGGTATTCAGTAGTTATTTTTCTCATTTATTGATCTTAGATTTGTTTGTTTTGTTCTTTTTTTTAAAAGTTTGGCTATGGCTGAGCAGGCAGACTGTGTGTTTTTTGTTGTTTGCTTGTCTGTGGGCACGATACTTTTCACTTCCTCCTCCAGTTGGCAGGGTCAGTTGCTCAGATATGGTACAGCAGGGCAGGTCTAGCTGAAGAGGAGTTGCTGGGATGAGTTGTTTGTGGCACTTACTACAGCTGCCAGGGTGGTCAGTAATCAGTGCAGGGCAGGTTCCAGTAGGCTGTGCCTGTGCTGCTTGGTGGTGTGACGTTAAGCACATGGTGCAGGTAGGCAGGATGGGGGGGTGGAGATTGTGATTTGTGGAGCTAAGATGGGTATGGGAGAGAAGAACAAGAGCCAAAAACATACAAACAAATAAAAAAGAGTGCTAGGAGCGCTTGCCATTGGAGTGGAGAGATGAGAGACTATGAAATGGAGAAAAACAAAAAGGGGAAGAAGAAGAAAAGAAAAGAAAGAATAAATAAAAATTAGAAAGAAAAACAAAAAGAAAAGCTCCCAGGGATCCCACCTGTGTGGCTACGAGGTCTGGGGTAGTTGTTCCCAGGTGTTGAAGTACAGCCTGGCTAGAAGGCGAAGAGGTGTCACTCAGTGCCAGTTATTCAAGGGACAGGAAGAGAAGGAAGGTATAGAGAGATGAGAAACTGAGTATTGAAGAAAGACAAAAAGGGAAAAAGAGGGAAACAAAAACAAAACAAATTAAAAAAAGGAACAATAAAACCCCCCCAAAAAACATGAAACAAGAAATGCCCTCAGGGATCCCTCTGCGTGTCTGCTCAAGCTGAGGGGGTAGGTCTCAAGCTGTGCAGCACTACCTGGACAGAACGAGCTCCCAACTTGAGAAAAGAAACAGAAAACAAACAAACAATTCAAAACAAACAAACAAAAAATCCCTGGGTTTCCACCAGCGTGGTGGCATGGACTGGGAAGCAGTTCCACACTTGAGCGGAGCTCCACAACCCCTCAGGAAGAAGCAAAGATGGAGCACAGAGCCAGGTATTTGAGTGAAATGAGGGGGAGGTGGTGAGAGGTAAGGAAGAAATCAAAAGAAGTGGAAAAAAGCAACACCAGCAGCCGACAAATGGCACTCAGGGAGTCGGCCAGTGCAGGCGGGTGGAATCCAAGCAGCCGGTGCTTTCTGGCCAAGAGACTGTGGCCACAGGAAACAGTTGCCAAGTGCTGGTGAAGAAGGGTGGGGGGTGGGAAAGCATATATTGCCAGTTACTGGTTGTTCTGTCTCTACTGGAAGCTCCGTGAAGCTGCTTTCTCATACCCCCCTATTTGCTGGTCTCTGATAGGAGTCCAAGATGGCAGATCTGTGCTGCGTTATCTGATAGGGGACCTCTGCATGTATGTGTCCTCACTCTCTGTTCTCTGTCAGTTTCTTATTCCATTTTGTGCTTGGCTGAGTTCTTCATCTCTTCATTTGATATTTTGGATTTCAGGATTGCTGTTTTCTCTGTTTGGCTTAGTTTTTTGGATCTTTGCTGTGGTGTGGTGCTTCTGCCTAGAGCACCATGTTGCCAGACTTTCATGATTATTTTTAATGAATAAAGTTTAGGAGGACTTTTTCTCTGAAAAATATTCTCCACAAGTCTGGAGGAAAAGTGCTTAAATTGTTCCTTTTGCTGACCTTTTTGTCATTTATCTACGTGGATTGAAACAATGTGTGCATATGCAAAAACTAAGAAATGGGACAGAATTGTGTTATCTGAAATCCCTTCAGTCATTTTTGAGTAACACCAGCTCCAGGGATGAGTTGCAGTTGATTGGGGAATGTTTCTTCTGTGAATGTTTAGTGGATCTGTTGGAGCTTGGTTCCATTTAAGATAATCTTGTTTTCCCACTGGCATGATTCTTTGATCAAGTTGGAAAGGAATCTTCTGTATTTACTTTCTATTGACTTTAGAATCTTAGAGAATAGCGGCCCCAGCTTAACACAGAAGAAGAGAAAGGAAAGAAGTAGAAGGGAAGGATAAAACAATTCGGGGTGGTGGACCACAAGGGGAGTCCCTGGGTGGTGCAAAAGATTAAAATGCTCAGCTGCTAATGGAAAGATTGTAGGTTGAACTCCACACAGAGATACCTTGGAAGAAAGGTCTGGCGATCTACTTATGAAAAAATCAGCCACTGAAAACCCTATGGAGCACAGATCTACTCTGACATAACCTCATCCTTCCGGTCCCAGATTACATATCCTCTCCTCTGCAAAGCCCCCTCAACAAACACATGAATTTGTCAGGTGGGTAGCCATAGAATCTCATAGGTAGCCTCGCATTGTTTGAAAGACAGCATCATATAGTGGTGAAGAGTGCAGATCATAGAGTCACATTCTTGGTTCAAATATTGACTCTGCCTTTTACTAACACTACAACCTTGGGTAAGTTCTTAACCTCTGTGTCTTCAGTTTCTTAATATGTAAAATGACGATAATTAATAGTTCCTACTTTGAAGAGTTTCTGTAAAAATTAGCAGTCATTAAATGCTAGCTATTGCTATTATTTAATTCTTTACGTTGTGTTGGTTTGTTTATGTCTATCTCCACTTTAGACAATGAGATCCTCTGTATCTTTTCGGTGTCTTCAATGTCCAGTAAACAGTTTGGACTTGATAAATGGATATGGAATTTATGATAATTTCCCCGTACTCAGAAACCTAAAACTCTAAATTGCTGCCCTTATTGTCTTAGTCATCTAGTGCTGCTATAACAGAAATACCACAAATGGATGGCTTTAACAAGGAGAAATTTATTTCCTCACAGTAAAGTAGGCCTTAAAGTCCAAATTCAGGACATCAGCTCCGGGGGAAGGCTTTCCTTGTTGGCTCTGGAGGAAGGTCCTTGTCATCAATCTACCCCTGGACTAGGAGCTTCTCTGCGCAGGAACCCCAGGTCCAAAGGATGTGCTCTGCTCCCAGCACTGCTTTCTTGGTGGTATGAAGTTCCTACTCTCTGCTTGTTTCCCTTTCCTTTGATCTCTTGTGAGATAAAAGGTGGTGCAGGCCACAACCCTGGGAAACTCCCTTTACACTGAATCAGGGATGTGACCTAAGTAAGGGTGTTACATCCCACCCTAATACTCTTTAACATAATCTAATCTTGCCTTATTAACTACAGGCAGAGATTAGGATTTACACCACACAGGAAAATCACATCAATCACAAAATGCAAGACAATCACACAATACTGGGAATCATGGCTTAACCAAGTTGACACATATTTTTGGGGGACACAATTCAATTCATGATGCTTATTAAAGTTCTCAACCACATTTTTAATACATTCCATGTATTAGCTTTTCTCGCCAAAATAACAGATATTGCAGAGGGACCTTGATATAATGGGTCAAAGAGAATTTGATTCTAAAAAATCTTTTATGACCACAGTTTCTGGTTTTTATAAGTATCAGTTACATTTTTGTAGTTATATTAAGTTATTAACACAGACATTTCTTCTGCAGGTACATAGTTTGATCAGTTAAATTTTAAAAGGGTCATTTGGGAAGAAAAGACCATGACAGAAATATGGCAACAATTTATCTGCTCTAGCATCGAGGCTTCCTATACCAGTTGTTGTGGAGTTGACTCTGACTCATGGTGATCCCACGTGTGACAGAGTAGAACTGTGCTCCCTTTTAATGCCTTTTCTTCCAAGGTGCCTCTGGGTGGACTCAAACCTCCAACCTTTTGGTTAGCAGTTGAGTGTGTTAACCCATTGCACCATCCAGGAACTCCTAACAGGAGAGCTTCCTATACAAATCCTTAAAGAAAAACTTGAACTTCAGGGAGTGGAAGGATGGCCCTCCCCAACCAATCAACAGACCCACTCAGGCATGATTAACCCCTGAGCATAAACGTGTTCAGGCATTCTTCATTTGCACTCCCCTAGGGTCACTATGAGTCTGAATCTACTGGACAGCAACGGGTTTGTTTGTTTTAGTTTTAAAATTATTTTATAATAGTTTCTTAGTCTCCTTCCCCATTAGACAATGAAAAAGTTGAGGGCATTTACAGAATCTTTCGTGTTCATGCCCCACTGTCTAACCTAGAGCCTGGAACATAGAAGGTGCTCACTAAAGCTTTGTTGAATGAGGGAATGAGTGACTAAGAAAATAAAAGCAGTTTTTGGTGCCTAACAATACAGTCATTAATGAACAGTTCTATTCCATAGCATGAAATTCCCCAAAGTTTGTAGAGATGGAAGATACTTGTTAAAGCAAACTATCTCGCTGTTGTCTTTCCACTTGATTAACTTCACAGAACTCTTACTTACCCTGTTGCTGTTTCAAAGGAAAATAAAACCGCTTCCACTTCTTTTGAAGTCTGAATGTTTAAAAGGCAAGACAGGCCTCCATGGAGACAAGCAGAAACCTATCTGGATATTACTAGACTGACATGTCTGACATTTAGCAAAATAGTCACTTGCCAATTAACATCTGGATGAGCTGAGTTTATTTTTTAGATTTTCTATTGATTCATAGAAGAAGACCTTGAGCATTTCACCTGGGGGACTTCAGTTAAAAAAAAAAAAAGATGTAATGATGTAACAAAGTTTAAAAATAGTGTTCTGTGGATATTTTTTAAATCTACGATAATATTTTATTCGTAGTTATGATGTGACCCTCATTCTTAATAGTAATATATTAATTTCTTTGAAATTACACTGAATTTTACATTTGTGGGGTTCAAAAGGCCTCTCAAGTTCTTAGAATGTCTTCAAGTCACTATTATGAGAATAACCATCACTGTATTCTCCCAACACAGCATTGGAAAATTCCATTTCAATGAATATCAGATAAGCCAGGTCATCCCTGAAATGAGGTAATTTAAGTCACCATATTTTTTTTCTTCTAGGGAAAGTTAGATTTATTTTTCTAATTATAATATCTAAATAACTACTCTAACTCTTCACTTCACCCTAACTCACTATGAAAATTTTGACCAGAGTAGTTTTTGTTTTTAATTTTCTTGTGCATCTAGTGAATATATATATATATATATTCATATATATATATGGAGCCTTGGTGGTGCAGTGTTTAAGTGTTTGACTGCTAACCAAAAGGTCGGCAGTTCGAATCCACCAGCCGCTCCTTGGAAACCCTATGGGGCAGTTCTACTCTGTCCCACAGGGTCACTATTAGTTAAAACTGACTTGACAGCAAGGGACTTGGGGTTTTTGTTTTTTGGTTATATATATATAATAAAATTAGCCATTTTAACAATTTTTAAGTGTAAAGTTCAGAGGCATTAGCAAGATACTAATTTTTGAATGCTTGTTTATTTCAAGGAGATTGGCTTGGAAGAGTGCCCTCAAGCAGAAATGATTTGTGCTGATTACATCCTGGGTGAATTACCCACCAATAGGGACTATGGTCTTGAGCAGCCTTGGTGTTCTTCCTCCCATTTAAATCAACATCTTTGCTACATCTGATACTGACTGAAGACAAGGTCTTTTGTTCTACAGGCATTGCCTTGCAGTTTGAATTTTGATTCCCTGATCTTAATAACCAGTGATGCCTATATTTAGCTAATTGAGTTGTCATCAGAAAATGGACATGTTGAGACATATCCTTATGCATGGGTTAGGTGAAAGATTCAAGGTGGTAATTTTTTATATACATTTTCCATTCTGAATGACTAAGAATTTTCACTAAATTATTTAGCAACTTCAAAACACCAGTAGCAAAATTTGTTAAACATATAGTTAGTGGAGAAGGAGAGAGACTATATATGTGTGTATATATATATATCTATACGATTATCAATTATTTTATCAAGAAACATTTTCAGTTCTGAAGAAGATCAAAAACACTATATTAATAGGAAGGATACAATAAAAGATTTAGAGAACTGAGTAAAAATAATAATAAATAGAAGGCACAGAAGGCTGAATGAAGTTTTGAGTGTTCATTAGTTCATTCCACAAATATTTATTAGTGGCCTACTATGTTCCAGGCACTGTTTGAGATTTTGGAAAGATTTTGGAAAGATAGATATTAAAGATGTTTTGAATGAATACTTAGGACCAGTATTTCAAATATTAGCCCAATGAACATTTGAAACATCTGCCACAACCTGGACCTCTGACTGCATTTTGGGCGTTTTTTTTTTTGTTTTTGTTTTTTTGTAGTGGGACAGTATTGGGGGTTGGGCATTAAAGATCTATCTTGTGTGGAAAAACACTTAAAAACTATGTTGTTATTATTTCAAGAAAGTATTCCTCAGAGTTCTATTTGATTTGATGCTTTTTGTCAGTCAGCTTCTCAATGTATTAATGTCTCTACCGGACTGAAATAGCCTGTCATCCTTTAGAACACTGGCTAGATTTAGTTCAAATTAATTTCAAAATGAAAGATGACACATTTAATCAGGGTAAATACATTAGTGATCATGTGAAAGTACATTTTTAGAAGTGACTTCACCAACCAGATGGTGTCTCCATGCAAATAAACGGATCTTGAAAAATTATGCTGTACAAAGTAAACATGGGGCTGGCCCCAAATGGGAACAGATCGCTTTCCTTATTCTTTGACGAAGGATGGCTCAGGACAGTGCACTTGACCCTACCCCAAAGTGGAGGCTTATGCAAAGAGTCAATGATGGCAATTAGGGTCACAGTACTGGCTGTGGTCTGCCTCTGTCCTGGGAGCCCCCTACTGGCGGCTGTCCAATTGATGGTCTGTTGTCCAAGAGCAGATGTGGGCTCAGAAGTCTAGACCAGCTCTCACTGTTCTGGGCACATGGCAAATGCCCTATTCCTCTGACTGTTTTCCTTTCTGGAGTGCTCTGTATCAGCTTTCCTTGCTTTGGAATGGGAAGAAGTCATACTTGGTTTAAGACATGGAAGGGAAAGGAGCAAAACTGGCTGGCCTCTTTTGGTGCTTTGGTTCCAAGTTATCTAACCTAGGCAAAAGGAGCTCCCAGGTGGTCTACCACGGCTTAAAGTTTTGGTCATTGCCTTCTGTACATATCTTCTCTTCTGTGTTTGTGTGTTTCTCAGAGACCTTGCAGGGAGCAGAGACAGTTTAAAGACAGGAGTTTGAATTATGTTCGCATGTGTGAGCCATATTTTTCCTTTTTTTATAAGCATAAATATTTATGTCTTGTTGGCATACTTATATATGCTTTGAAGAAACCTAGAACTTCAAATATAGTTGAATTTTATTTATTTTCATATGATGAAATGATGTACACGTGGTGAAAAAAATTGAACAATAAAAATGTATATCCAATTAAAAGTGATTATTCGCTATGAGTTGGAGTTGACTTGATGGCAATGGGTTTGGTTTTGGTTTTAGGATTCCACTCTTAACCCACAGTTCCATTAACCACAGGTAATACTTTTTAACAGTTTTAAATGTATGCTTCCAGAAAACTTTCATTCATATACACTAGTGCGTAGAGATTTATCCTTATTTTTTAAAATGCACGCATACAAACAGAACTAAGCTATTGTGTAATTTGCTTTTGCAAATTTAACAGTGTCTTATAGCTTGTTTCAAAGCAGCATATAGAGACCTAAGCTGTTCTTTTAATGACTGCGTAGGTTTTCACTGTTGGAATGTTCAATACATACAATGAGGGACTGATTGCCTTAACGATAATAAATATTCCATTGAACATATAGTGCTGGGTTGAAGATAAAGATGTGTTTTAACTTTAACTTCTCCTTTTTTGTTTCTGAGGAATAAAGATTCAACTCTATATATATTGTTAGTAGTGTGAGATTTGGAGATGCTAATGTTAAAATCAGTTGGAATAACAGAAATAAATAATAACAACAAAATTGGTAAACCCCAAGCTTGTGAATAAATAACAAATGAAAGACACTATTGTAAATATTTTCTAGATTCAAGATAAATCCCTGAAAAATAACATACAGAGAATTCATAGCCTATAGATACCACTGATCTATAAACCACCCCATAGAATAACAACTTATTTCATTCTCAGTTCTAATACAACATTTATGTTCTATGAATTATTCAGAGAAACAGCATAAGAGAGTGATTTTTCATGGCTTTAAAATTTTAGAAATATTTTTCCAAGTTTATTTATAACAGACTTTAGTTAATATTCTGTTTGCTCAAATTTAACATAAAATAATTTACACCAGTTGCATAGAGTTGTTTCCTACTCATGGCAACCCCATGTGTTACAGAGAAAAATTGTTCCATAGGGTTTTCTTGGCTGTAATCTTTACAGATCGCCAGACCTTTCTTCTGTGGTGCCACTGGTTGGGTTTGAACTGCCAACTTCTAGGATAATAGTCAAGTGCAAACTGTTTGTGCCACTCAGGGATCTAAAATAATTTACAGTGATAATTAAAAACAATGAATGATTCTGTTAAGAAAAGTGAATTTTACACTTAATTTTTCTCAAAAATACTCTTATTTATACTGTGTTCTACTCGTATTCATGTTGTTCAAAAATCATGATTGCAATTTTGCCAACTTTTTATTTTAATGACTTTCTGTCCCAATTAGAATCATACTTGGAAGTTAATAAATTCCTAAAATCATTATTTCTTTCTTTGAAAAATTTAACCCATACCAGCACATCAATGTCTAGAAAAGTGTGATAAATTGAATCTATTGGAGAAAAATTGAGAAGAGTGGCCAATGCTAATGATTTTCTAACTGTTGTTGTTAGGTGCCATTGAGTCAATTCCGACTCATAGCAACCCTATGTACTACAGAATGAAACACTGCCTGGTCCATTTGGTAATTAGGCAACGCATATTAAAAGTACTCAGCTGATAATCTGCTTGGAGAATAGACTCTTAAGCTTCTTAAGTCCTCGTGATGATTTGGAGTAGTTAACTGATGAATTATTACTTTAAAACAGTCCAGGCTGGAGTTATTATTAGATAAAAGGAAAAATGAGGGTTTTTCTAATTTTTATGGGTACATTTTACTAATGTGATATACATTTTATATAATTACATTAACAAACATTTTTCTCTCAGTAATATCTCTAAGTATATTTTGTTTAGGAAGGTTTTTTTTTTTTTTTGGTACAAAAACCAGCAATGAGAGAAGACAGCCAGAAAACATTGAAGATATTCCTTTTTGACTTCATATACTCCCAATTTTTTTCATTATGGACGAGTCATTTTTTTTTCAATTTTTTCAAAATCGTTTATTTTCAGAAAACCAAGTTTTCTTTCTTCTATTGCATCTTTCTGAAGAAAAAAAAAAACTAGAATATGAGGATATGACCTTAGCAAAATGTTTCTTTGTATTTGGGTATGGATTTTATATCTTTCTGTATTTTAGAAGATTATTATATTGTATTAGGTGCCGTTGAGTCAGTTTCAACTCATAGCCACCCAATGTACAACGGAATGAAACGCTCCCCAGTCCTGAACTATCATCATAATCACTGGTGTGCTTGACCCAACTCACTGGGGGTCTTCCTCTCTTTTGATGACCGTCTACTTTACCAGCATGATGTCCTTCTCCAAGGACTGGTCTTTCCTGATAACATGTCCAAAGTATGTGAAATGAAATCTCACTATCCTCACTTCTAAGGAGAATTCTGGCTGTACTTCTCCCAAGACAGATTTGTTCTTTCTTCTGACACTCCATGGTATATTCAATATTCTTTACCAACACCATAATTCAAAGGCATAAATTCTTCTTCAGTCTTCTTTATTCATTGTCCAACTTTCGCATGCATATGAGACGATTGGAAATACCATGGCTTGAGTCAGGCGCACCTTAAAAGAAGAGTCTGTATTTTTCCGTGTAGACTATAGTCATTATATGGTCAGGTTATGAATATAGTTTTTATTTATAGCAGGCATCTGTTTGTATAGATTTTAGCAAACATATCTTTATAGTAGACATCCATTTGTCTAGAATCCAAATCCCTAAAAATAAAAATAAGCGATTTTTCCTTTTCCTTATACACTAGAACCAGGGCTGGGGCAGTGGTGGAGCAAGATGAACGGAAGAAGACTAAGGATAGGAATCTAAGAAGGTCCATTAAGTTTAGATAAAATACCTGGTCTTATTTTTGGACATGTGGAAAGAAGACTTGAAAGTGATGAGAGAAGCCCAGTCAGAGGCCCCAGCAGTGTTGGTCTGTGTCACAATCATACCCACTCAGCACCTAGTGTTGTCTAGGAATTTTGTTTAGTGGAAGTGAGTGTGAAGATTGTAAGACCAAGAGGACTCAAAAGCAGCAAGTGTTAGGAACTCAGTGACATGGAGAGGGAGGAAAGGAGGAGAAATCTAGTTATTAGGAGGACCAGCCTTTTTGTGCTACTGTGAGGACGGTACACTTCTTGGAAGCAAGAGGTCAAGTTTAGTTTGTTCCTGTGGTCTCAGTAACACACTGTTTGATGCACAGTAAGTACACAATAGATTGCTGTTGAAGGTAGAGACTCACATTTCTCTTGGGATACAGGTGAAAAAAATTATTTACTGGGAAACTGGGTTACAGGAGGGCTTAGAGGGGATATAGTGTTCAAAGAAGGAAATTGGACTCTGCCTGTGGGGTAGCCAAATCATCAAGACACAAGTGGTACCATTAATTTATCCATCCAACAAATACTTATTGAACATCCACTCTGTATATGTATTACAATAGGCATTTGGGACTGAGTAGTGAGCAATACAGATAAGGTTTCTCTGGTAGCACTTACGCTGTACCAGGAAGATTTGTATTAAGCAAATCGTAATATACAGGGAAACCAAACCTGTTGCCGTTGAGTTGGTTCTGACTCATAGCAACCCTACAGGAAACCCTGATGGTGTAATGGTTAAGTGCTACACCAACCTTTCAGTTGGCAGTTTGAATCCACCAGGCGCTCCCTGGAAACCTTATGGGGCAGTTCTACCCTGTCCTGTAGGCTGCTATGAGTCGGAATTGACTCGATGGCAAGGGGTTTCTTTTTTTCTTTTTTAAATATACAGGGCGTTATGAGAGTGTGTAATAGTGGTGCTTGAATGGGATGTGGTCAGGAAGACTTCCTTAAGTGACAGTTATTCTGATTCCCAAAATAGGTAGTGATTAGGGGAAGAGGAGGGCACTTAGGCAAAGGGAACACCATGTGCAAAGGTGCTGAGATGGACAGGAACTTTGCCCTTGTGACAAACTGAAAGAAGCCAGTAGTAGTGCTTAATATGATTTTATCATCCAACGACACCCCTACCCATTATCTAATTAGTTGCCAAACAACAACAGTTGGAGGGAACTGGTGAATTTTGAAGATGTAGAGAGAAGTCCAGACACGATTGCATGCCACATCAGAGCAAAAGGGATGAAGGTAAAGCCAGGATTCTGGGGTAAGCTAAGGATACTGGGAGATTGGGAAAGTGAGATAAAAATTTCATGTGGGGGGGATTCCTCAAAATAAAACAAACCAGAATAAAACAAAGTAATGGAACAACTGTGCTGTATCTCATATTTTGCCCAGGGCAGACTCAGCCTGACTCATACCCAGCCTTTTTATTTTCAAAACATGTCCTTTGACCGGGGATCACTCATTTAAGACATAAAGCAGCTGGGTCTCATGTCTGGAGATTTGGTAGCCTTGGAACTTAAATGACAAACAGCTAAACAGAGCGTACCATAATATAAATAATATGTATCTTAAATTAGCCTCAAAATATTCACGTGAATGGATTCTGTTGAGCTTTTTGATCAGGCTCGATAAGGTCTTGGGAACTTGATTACAGTCCAACAGGGAAAAGGACTGTAAAATTGAGTTATTCAAGACGTGGTTTATTGGTATGAGTAATTAGAGAGCTTTAAAAGGATAGCTTTTTTTTTTTGCTAACTTGAAAGATTTACAAGACAATGATATCAGTATTTACTATATATGGAAAAATACTATAAGAGGAAAGAGATAAAGACTTAATATAATTTTATATAATTTTATTCTTTCTAGATAAATATGGGATACAGGTTTCTGTGGAGCTTGTAGACTATGATAGATTAGGAAGAAAGGCCTGGTGATCTTCTTCTGAAAATTAGCCAATGAAAACCCTATCACGACAGAATATTGTCTGGTGTAGTGCTGGAAGATGAGCCCCCTAGATTGGAAGGCACTCAGAATTACACATTGGCCTCAACAATTGACTCGAGCATACCAACAACAGGGTTTCTAAAGTCTACCATACTGACACAGTGTCTAAGCATGTATAACATAAATACTTCCGCGTATGATAAATACCAAGTACTGTGATTAGTCAGCTGATTATATTTCATGGGGTTTTCTCTAAACTGACAAAAGATAAAAATTTTTTGAAATATGTGATGATTGAGCTTCCCTTGCTTTCTTGCAGAGCCCTGATGGTGCAGTGTTTAAGGACTACGCCTGCCTACCAAAAGGTCAGCATTTCGAATCTACCAGTCGCTCCTTGGAAACCCTGCGGGGCAGTTCTCTGTCCGATAGGGTTGCTATGAGTCACAATAGACTAGACACAGTAATAAGTTTGGTTTGTTTTCTTGAAACATTATTGTTTTGCTTATTTCTCTTTTTCTTTTGCATCTGATCAGTTAACAATTTCTGGCAATTCTTTTACATGCTCTCTCACACACATTCCTTTTCTTCTATTTCCACTGCTGCTGCTTATTTAGGCAAGTGTCTCCTTAATTTGCATCTCTTCTGGGGGTTATTGCAACTGCATCTCTACTGATCTCTTTGCATCTGGGCTCTTTTTATACTCCACATGTTGGTCAAAACATGGTATTTTCACTCACTTCGTTTTAGCCATTCTGGTAGGTGTGACTTGGTATATATCACTGTGTTTTTAATGTGTGTTTCTTGAGTGACTAGTGAGTTTGAGCACCCTTTGTGCGTTTATTGGTCATTGGGATAATCTCTTTGTAAAATGCCTTTGAGATATCTTGCCCATTTTTCTATTAGGGTGTTTGCCTTTTTCTTTCTATTTGTAAGAACTTTTTGTATTTTATGGAAACAAGACCTTTGTTGATTGTACGTGTGGTGAGGATTTTCTCCCAGTCTGTGGCTTGCTTTTTCATTCTCTTTATGGCATCTTTTGAGGAACAAAATTTGCTAACTTTCATGTTGTTCAATTTATCATTCTTTTCCTTCATGATTAATATATTTTGTATCCTATTTAGGAAATAACTTCCCTATACAAAGATAAATAATGTCTTATTTTATCTCCTAAAAACTTTATTGTTGCTTTTCACATTTAGATTCACATTCCATCCGGAACTGATCATCACCTAAGGTGTGAGGTAGACAGTTTCATTTTTTCCCGTGTGGATATCAGATTCTCACAGTAGCATTTATAAACAAAGCTTTACACGCTGCTCTGCAACGCCACCTTTATCATAAATCATGCTTCCACATACGTGTGGGTCTTTTTCATGACTCTCTAGTCTATTCCAATTGGTCATCTTGTCAATTTTTTGCTTAAGCCATGCTGTCTTACTTTCTTGTTCTTTATAACAAAGCTTGATACCTGACTGAATAAGTTTCCCAGGTATGTTCTTTCTTGCCCTTCAAGATTGTCTTGGATCTTCTTGGCGCTTAGAATTTTCATATATATCTTACAATGAACTTGCTAATGTTCACACACACACACACACACACACAGGCACGCACATGCACACACACACACACACACTCTAGCTGGGACACTGACCGACATCGTCTTGGATCTCTGGATCGATTTGTCATCTTTTTGTAATATTTTCAAGTTGTCTTCCATTCTCCACCCATGTTCTGGGAACTGGACAGGGCAAGGGAGCTGGCAAACTTGGATTCAGAGTAGAGAGTACAGACCTCTGCCCTCTGCTGTGACACAAGTGACTGAGCCCCCATGTTCTTTGATTCCACTCATTCTTCTCGTGTCAACAAGGGGCGGTGGTCTACCTATCTGGGATGAGGGAAGGATCTGAGGGTCTAAATGCTTCTAATACAGATTAACAACTAATCCTGTTGTGAGCCCCATTCTGTGTCCATCACCTCCAATTTCGGAGCCTTTCAAGGGTTCAGTAGTGATAACTGGCATGTTTTTTTCCTGCCTTCCCTTGCATGATGTTAGGTTTCAGTTTTATTGCCTCTGTTTATGCAGTTATGACTCGTTCACTTCCTTGTTCATCACAAATTTTGCTAACATTGCTTACCTGTTTTTCTCTGCTTCCCTTTTATTTTCATCCTTGTGGTTTTATAGGGATGTTATTTCTTTACTAACATTTTACTGAGGTTTCTGGAGGGAACAGAGATAAATAAATTTCAGGTCCTTTTTCCTAGTCTCTGGACATTTTCTCTTAGCCGTTGTTCATAGGTTCTTTTCCTGGAATGTTTTCCCTTTGGTCCCCACTGATCAAAATACTGCCTATTCTCAAAGCTTTCCCAGGTCTACACAACTAAATTGACCTCTTCTCCTCTGAACATTTGTAGAGATTTAATGATAATATTCTCATGTATTTGTTATCTTTTATTAAAACTGGTCCTGCAGATAAAGAAACAATATAGTTCAGGGGATATGTGACTCTGCTCTGAGCCACAGTGGCTGGATGCAAGTCTTTGCTGTGCCACTTTCAGTAATGTTGGTGTGTTGTTGAATGTGTCCTCTTCTGTAAAATGGGATTATTGTGAGGATTAAGGGTTATTTTAGGAGTTAAGTGAGTTAATATGAATTAATGCATTTATAAGACTTAAAATAGTGCTTTATACATAGTAAGAACTCAATAAATATTGACTATTATAATAAATAAAAAACTCATTGCTGTCGAGTCAATTGCAACTCATAGCGACCCTATAGGACAGAGTAGAACTGCCCCATAGGGTTTCTAAGGAGCGGCTGGTGGATTTGAACTGCTAACCTTTTGGTTAGCAGACGTAGCTATTGGCTATTATTGATACCAGAGCCCTGGTGGTGTAGTGGTTAAGAGCTTGGCTGCTAACTAAAAAGACAGCAGTTCGAATCCACCATCCACCCCTTGGAAACCCTATGGGGCAGTTCTACTCTGTCCTATAGGGTCGCTATGAGTCGGAATTGACTCGACAGTAATAGGTTTGGTTTTTTTTTTTTTTTTATTATTCATACCACATATTTCCAGTGATATTTTTATGCTCTTTGAGTATAAAACTATGCTTTCATGCTTGCACATAGTAAGTGCCCATTGGAGCCCCTGCTTAATTAATCTACAAATCAATGAATTAACAAAGTTGGAATGATTTGCTATTAGGATTGAATTGTGTCCTTAAAAAATATGTATTGAAGTCCTGGCCCCTATACCTATGGATGTGATCTTGTTGGGAAATAAGATTTTTCTTTTGTTATGTTAATGAGGGCACACCAGAGTAAGGTGAGTCCTAAACCTAATCACTTCTGAGTTATAAAACAGCATACATGCTGAGGGTGACAAGGTTTACTGCTCCTCGCCCAGGGGCTTAAGACTTTTAAGAGAAACCTCCAAATAGAGGAGCCAATCTTCCTACCTTCCTACAGTGGTGCTGATTTTCCCCTACACACCAGCACCACAGGGGCAGTCTCTCTCCAGTCTCCTGCTCTGCCTCCAATCTTTCTTGTGAGGTGAAAGTCTGTGCAAAAAGGCCAGCCAGTGTGTAGGAACTGTTTTGTGCTTGCAACTCTCTCTACTGTCATAGGTAGCCCACACTAATGCTGACTGATTTCTTTTTACCCACTTGAATGGCAGCCTCATCTTCCTTTCTTGCTTTGCCACAGATGAGACCATGCTTGCTCCCATCTCTCCTTGGCAGGGATGTCCCTCCTTGGATTTCAGGCTGCAGTGTCAGTTCTTTGATGGGTTTAAGAAATGCGATTTTTGTAGTTTATCTGGTTTTCTCTCATTGTTAGGTAGGAGAGACACTCTTTCCAGCTTTCTACATTCTAGGTTGAAATGGAACAACAGAATTGTATTTTAATGCTTAATCAGAGATGATGTGATAAATTCCTATTTATCACATGAGACGGTTAAGATTGTATGTGAACTTGGCTAGGCTATTATTCTCAGTGTTTTAGCAGTTGTATAATGTTGTGATCACCCCCATGATGGAATCTGCTGAGTGGTACTGGTGGAGGCGGGGCCTGTGGCAGCTCACTGCCCCCTCAGTTTCATCTCTCTGCCTTCTGCCAGTTACTTTCTGTCTGCTCACCTTGCCAAGGTTTTTGGCTTGTTCCAGACTCAGCAGCTGCCTCTTGTTGTCTCAACTCTGGTTCTTGGGACTTGAGCTAGCAGCTTACCTGTTGATCTTGGAATCTGTCAAACTTCTCAGCCTGCGAGCAAGAGTCTGGTTCCCCGACCTGCTGACCTTGGATTCGCCAGACCCTGCAGCTACGTGAATCAGGAGAAACCTTGCAGTCTTGTCTGCTGATCTTGGAATTCATTGACCTTTACAGCCTGTGAGCAGGAGCCCCTCTCTGACCTGCCGACCTTGGGTTCACCAGCTTCTGCGGCTCTGTGAATTGGGAGAGGCCTCTACCCTGATCTGTGGATTTGGGACATTTTAGCCTTTACAATTGCGTGAGCTATTTCCTTGATATAAATCTCTCTCTGTATATATCTATATGCTTTATTGGTTTTGCTTCTCTAGAGAACCCAGCCTAAGACATCACAGATGTAACATCACTTTGGGCATAAATGTTAATAGCACCAGTGTTTTCTGGAGTACTATACAATGAAAATCAATGTTCATAATGATGGCATTAAGCATTTTTTGGATCCTGAATTGCCATTAGATTCATTAGAAATATTAAATTAAATATAGTTTTAGGATTATATTCATTTGAGGAATATTTCTTGAATAAGAATCCAGGTAGTGTATATCTATGGTTATACCCAATTAATTTTGTAACTAGCTGAATTTTAATATATAAGATTTTACTCTATTTTCAGGTAGTTTAAGGCAATAAATAATTTAAATTCTCATGCAACTGGAGATGCTGCATGAAAAATTTTATGCAATGTCTATGCACTTTTTCTATACAGATAATACAACTGTACTGCACATTATAACATTGACTACCTAATGAATAGGAAAAATATATAGTACAAAAGAAAGAAAAATATTTACTCCTTTAATTTATTTTTCTATCTTTTAGGTAAAACTCTCTTCTGACAGATGTTAAGTTTAGTAGGCTAGATAAGAAACCAGGATATACACATATGCTTCTAATACAGATTAACTATATATATATATATATATATATATAATTGTTATATATATATATGTTTTACATATACATAAATGTAATACTAGTCAATGACCCAGTTTAATTTTATTTTTCTCTTATTAAGATTTACATCTTCATCTCTGCAGAAATTAAAAGAAAACTGGGTTGCATGCTGTGGACAATGTCTAATTCTACAATCTATACAGTATCTAGAAAATTGCAGGAGGATACATAATGCATTGTTATAAGTCATCAAATGTAAATAACTATATTTCATTTGGCAAACAGTGGACTAAGAGTAGTACAGTTCATTTAGTACTTTAGAAATTCCCGTAGCTATCAAGTAGTACTACAGAGGAATATTCTTGACATTTATTTACGCTGAAAGATCATATTCAACATCTGTTCTTTTTGTATATGCAGAACACACTTTAAATGATTACGTCAGTGGCCTTTTAAAATATGAGATGATTAATCTTTTTCTTATTGTGAAATGAGTCTTAGAATGAATTGCAAATTTGATTCAGGGGAAAAGCCTTGGCCATCATGGCTCAATTTTGAGTTCCATAGGGTGGAATATTTATCTTGACTCTTTAATATTATGAAGCTAGAGAGACATGCAGCTACTTAGGGAAATAGAAAAAAAGCAGAAGGTATAGGACACAAGTGGCTTGACTTTTCTCCTTTCTTCTGCCACAATGAGGCTTTTGCTACCAAAGAAAAAAGAAAAAAAGAAGGGAACAGAACGACTCATTTGGCTATTCAGCTATGGGAAGAAGCTAGGTGTGAGGATTTGACTTGAGATACAAATAAAGTTAAATGACTTCTGATTGTCATTGGTAGGGCCCATATGACATTTGTCATGAAGCAGTTAAGCCGTATTACCTCTGTCTTACTGTTCCCAGGGGAATGATACTTATTTTGTACATAAAGTGCTATAATGTAATGCAGTTTTCAATTTACACCACTGTTAATAACTGATTGCTCACGCCCAAAAGGAGTGGGATGTATAATTCTTGTCATCACTGAAACTCAAAGAGGACGCTGATTGTGGCACAGACCACTGACTGTGGTAGTGGACAGAAGCATAGTTAAACAGTATGGGGAAAGAAAGAGAGAGAGACAGAGAAACTCACAGAGCCCATTCTTAGTTAACAATGAAAAACAGTGTCTAGCATAATGTAGACTATATTCAGGGGAACAACTGCTTGACAAAGGGTTGGTATTAAGTGACATGTAAGAATTTACTCATGCACACTAAAGACTTGGTGCAAATAGTGATAAAAGCAGCAAAGAAAATACCCGACTAGTGTAGGCCACAAGGAATGAGAAGAAAGTAAGCTTCTAGGAGC
Source organism: Trichechus manatus latirostris (assembly GCF_000243295.1). Classification (NCBI taxonomy): domain Eukaryota; kingdom Metazoa; phylum Chordata; class Mammalia; order Sirenia; family Trichechidae; genus Trichechus; species Trichechus manatus. The sequence goes on from NW_004444223.1 coordinate 325,600, forward strand.
AGCTCCTTAGAGCTGGGAAGAGGGATCAAATTGGGCCAGAGGAGAAATCATACCCTTTCCCACACTGGCAAAGAGCTTGTTCTACTTCCTCTATGAGCGAGGGAGGGGTTTGGAAGTAGCTGTCAGAATCTACTGTATACTCTTTTTAACTGTTGCTGATAATCAAGAATAAACTAATCTATAGTAGAATGCATATGATTTACATATTTTAGTGTGGATTCAACTGCACTTAAGCCCATTTTAAACAATTTTCATAGAGTCCTGGACTCTGTGAACCTATTTGACCATGGCAGTAAAAAACTATGTGTTCAGACTGAGCAAAACACAGGTAAGCAGCATCTCTTTTGAGAATATTGATGGAAGACATTCATTTCTGTTTGGATATGCTTTACTTTACCCTGTATACTCAGCCTACTGTCTCCAAGTCTCTGATGACAATCAAATGAGATCACCACAATCATTCATTTCAAAGCTAAACAGACATTCAAGACCTGTTAGTGCACATGTTCATGTTATAGAAGAAGCAGAATTGACGAAGTTCACGTAGTTACCAAGAGGCTGAGCTGGATTAAAACCTGGATTTCTTGACTTCCTAGCTCAGTGCTTTGACTATGACATTCAATAATTTGTATGAAAACTCTTTGGAAAAACTTGTCGAAAATATAAAACAAATCAAAATATTATTATTAAGGAATTCTTGTTAACAAATGTGGTAGTTTGTTACAGCAGTGAGAGAAAACTAATTCAGAGAGTATCTCTTCAAGTTTGGCCGCCTGGACCAGCTGCATTAGAGCAAATTTGGCAAAAGCGCAGATTCCAAGGTCTTGGTCCAGATCCATTGAATTGGAACTATGGGTTGGGGTAGAGTTTGGGAATCTGCATTTTAAACAACAGCCCTAGATCATTTTAATGAACCCTAAAATTTGACTGTCCCTGAATTAGATCTTTTGCTTCACTTTATCAATCATAAAAATGACAATTCCAGTAGCATTGAACTTTAAGAGGAGCCTGACTCATTTGGATAAAAACTGGAAATACTGCTACGTTTTTCAAATAACAGCACCCCACACCTATGTGCTGTTTAAATACACATTTCAAGCTGGCTAGAAGATCTCTTAAAATATTTTAGATTCTGTAATTTCATAGCCACTTTTAGAAATTACTAGAATGGTCTCATCCTGGTGTTTATGACTCACATCTCTTTATTTAAAAATTTTGATTGATTATCTGCATAAAAATCTTGTTTTTCAATCCAGTATAGGCTTGGGTAGGGACAGGGAGGAAGACAACTGAAGGAAGGAGAAAGGAAAACGCAAAAGCCTTTTGACTTGATAATGTTGGGTCCTCTCCTTGATTTGATGCTGCCCAAACACTTGGCTTGGATAGGTGGTTGCTCCAATGTGTACCTTGGAGCAGCACCCCTAGGCACTGGTGATTCCTGGTGAAATTTGTTCACATCATCTAGATTACCCCCAGTTGATGGCACCATACATATCCTTCTTTGCTCCCTATACTACAGCGGTCCTTACAGGACTGTAGCCTTCATCTCACTTACATCCCTGGGCCAGCGTTCAGAACTGTGGGCATATGGGGATCCCTTGACTATCTCTTTGGAACAGAGGCTTGAGGTGCTCTCACTATACCTGAAAGTCCTCTACCATTTTGTCTCTTCCTGCTTGTCTTTCTCTTGTTCTGCAAGACTGTTGGGCAAGTATTCAACTGGAGCCAGAAATGCTGGCCTCCTTTCTTGTGGGCTCCTGTCTTCTTATCTGAATTTTTTCTCCTTGACTTTGGGCAAAGGGAACACTTGGCTCTCCTCAGTCATAGGACAGAAGAAACAGTCTCCAAAAATACAGGTGTCTCCACTTCCCAACTCCCTGACAAGTTGACTTCCTTCACCTCTCAGTCATTCTCTTATATTTCCTAGTGGGTGAATATGGGAAGTAGGAGTTCAACGGAAAGCCATATTTCTGAATTTGTCCCTCTCAGTATGCCCTGTTGGGCGGTCACAGGCTTGCAGAACCTCAAAAATGGAGTGAAAACAACAACAACAACAACAAAAAAACCCAAAACAAACCTGTTGCTGTGGAGTCGATTCCAACTCGAATGACCCTATGGGACAGCGTAGAACTGCCTCATAGAGTTTCCAAGGCTGTAATATTTAGGAATCAGACTGCCACATCTTTCTTCCATGTAGAGGCTGCTATGTTTGACTAGCTGACGTTTCAGTTAACAGCAGAGCACTTAACCACAGCACCACCAGGACTCCTTTGAAAGTGAAGTAGCCAGCTCTTATTCTCCATAGTTATGAGCGTTGGCCTTTGTTCCAGGAAAATAAAAAAGATACCACTCAACATCCTGTTACATTCCCTGGTAGGAGATTGCTATCTATTTCTGAGCCAAAAAATAATAATTGTCATCAAAGTTGTTCGTAATATACTAACCTATTCTATATATTATTGATATGACTAACTATAAATGAGTTTATCCTCTCAAAACCAATTAAAGACTTGGAATCATAACCAGAATTTAACCCTATACAGATTAGGATAACTTCAAGAAACTATCTTAAAGTAAGTCACCTACATATGATTCATAGGCAATGGGTATGTATGATCCTGCTCAATACTTCCCAAGATGATCAGTTTGTGTATGCACTAAAACCACTGCTGTCCAGTTGATTCCGACTCATAGTAACCCTAGAGGACAGAGTAGAACTGTCCCATAAGGTTTCCAAGACTGTAAATCTTTATGAAGCAGACTACCACATCTTTCCCTCGAGGAGCGGCTGGTGGTTTCAAACTACGGACCTTTCAGTTAGCAGCTGAGTGCTTTAACCACTGTGCAACCAAATTTTGGAATATCATTATGATGTGACTAAAACTCTTCATGTCTGGAAAATGGGCCAACTATTATAAGACTGCTAGGGGTGGAGAGTTGGGATGGGGGTATTGCAAAACTTGGGTTAACTCTAAGAAATGCCTTGGGGCAATAAAATCAGCCATGATTCTGCTGCACAGTTAAGTTCTCTCCTCCAGTCAAAACTCTTTGCAAGCCAAAGCATTATTTCTATGTTTTAATTTAGTTTTATTTTAGCAGCACTTTCTACTATGATGAGTTGTCTCACTTTTAGCTACTGAAATGAGAAAAAAATGAATTTTAGATTTCCTTTTATGGCAGTAGAACCAAATTTGATCAAAAAAAAAAAAAAAACAACAACAGTGAATTCAAAATGTATAAAATTATATTGTGTCAGGCTTATGGCTTAAAATTTCAAACCAAGTGTGAATTATTGAGGTTAAGATAAAAATGAAGTAATTTAAGCATGTATGTGAACACCAAGAAAATATTATTATTTAATAAAACCATGACCTTCTAAGTTTGCTAATGTCACAAATTATTTAAAAATATTTGACATTTAATAAAGTACAAACTCATTGTACCCAAAATTTTCTCCCCTTATTTATTTTTTAAACCATATGCAACTTTTTAAGGGAAATTTAATTCGCATGTTTTGGACTTATTTGGCTATGTCATCAAAATTGTTTTATAAGAGCGATATTGCATCCAAGTAGTTTTTTTTTACTGTATTCAAAAATAAATTTTTTAATTATTATTTTCTTTTTCCTTATTAAATGAGACCATATTTTTGTTCTGGTAAATGAATTCAAACACAAAGAGATTTGTTTTAGTGACGGTTTTATGAGTATTAGACCATTTTATTAAACTAAAAATAAATTTTTATTAGTACAAAAGTAATCAATTTTGCTTACTCTGCTTTTCAAGAGCATATTATTGGTGGTAAGATTAAATAGGACATGGTAATTGTGGATATAATCATAAACATTCACATAATTACATTGTAAATTATAAACTGAAAGTCCCAAGTCCAAATCCTACTTTTTAATTTTTTTTTTGTCCTTTAAGTGAAAGTTTAAAATTCAAGTTAGTCTCTCATACAGTAATTTATACATACATTTTTATATGAGCCTAATCACGCTCCCTACACTGTGACAGCACATTCCTCCTTTCCACCCCTGGTTTCCTTTTATGTCCAATAGTCCAGTCTAATCTTTGACTGAAGAGTTGGCCACAGGAATGGTTTTAGTGCTGGGTTGACAGAGAGTCCGGGGGCCATGCTTTCTGGGGTTCCTCCAGTCTCAGTCAGACTGGTCTTTTTACTAGAATTTGAGTTCTGCACCCCACTTTTCTCTGGCTCCATCAGGGACTCTCTGTTGTGTTCCCTGTCAGGGTGGTCATTGGTGGT
>NW_004444223.1:329966-331067 GCF_000243295.1 Trichechus manatus latirostris
CTAGCCTAATTGCTCTGGCTAGGACATCCAGCACAATGTTGAATAAGAGTGGTGATAAAGGGCATCCTTGTCTGGTTCCCGTTCTCAAGGGGAATGCTTTCAAACTCTCTCCATTTAGGATGATGCTGGCTGTTGGCTTTGCATAAATGCCTTAATTATGTTGAGGAATTTCCCTTCTATTCCTATTTTCTTGAGAGTTTTTATCATGAATGGGTATTGGACTTTGTCAAATGCCTTTTTTGCATTGATTGATAAGATCATGTGGTTCTTGTCTTTTGTTTTATTAATGTGATGGATTACATTGATTATTTTTCTAATGTTGAACTATCCCTGCATACCTGGTATAAATCCCACTTGATCACGGTGAATTATTTTTTGATATGTTGCTGAATTCTATTGGCTAGAATTTTGTTGAGGATTTTTGCGTCAATGTTCATGATGGATATCGGTCTGCAATTTTCTTTTTTCGTGGTGTCTTTACCTGGTTTTGGTATCAGGGTTATGCTGGCTTCATGGAATGAGTTTGGGAGTATTCTATCCTTTTCTATGCTCTGAAATAACTTTAGTAGTAGTGGTGTTAACTCTTCTCTGAAAGTTTGGTAGAATTCTCCAGCGAAACCGTCCTGGCCATGGCTTTTTTTTGTTGGAAGTTTTTTACTTACCTTTTCCATCTCTTCTTTTGTTATAGGTTTACTCAGTTGTTCTACCTCTGTTTGCGTTAGTTTAGGTAGGTAGTGAGTTTCTATAAATTTGTCCATTTCCTCTTGGTTTTCAAATTTGTTAGAGTACAATTTTTCACAGTATCGTGTTCTGATTTTTCATTTGGGTCTGTTGTAATATCACCCATCTCATTTCTTATACGGGTTATTTGCTTCCTCTCCTGTTTTTCTTTTCTCATTTTGGCCAATGGTTTATCAATTTTGTTGATCTTTTCAAAGAGTCAGCTTTTGGTCTTGCTAATTCTTTCAATTGTTTTTCTATTCTGTATTTCATTTAATTCTGCTATAATTCTCATTATTTCCTTTCTTCTGGCATCCGAGGGCTTCTTTTGCTTCTCTCTTTCTACTTGTTCCAGTTGTAGGGTTAAAGTTTTGATTTTGG
>NW_004444223.1:333054-334455 GCF_000243295.1 Trichechus manatus latirostris
ATGCAGAACATTTTCTTAATAAACTTTGTTATGCCAATTGACCTAGATGTCCCCTGAAAGCATGGTCCCCAGACCTCTGCCCCTGCTACTGTATCCCTTGAAGTGTTTGGTTGTATTCAGGAAACTTCTTAGCTTGGTTTAGTCCAGTTGTGCTGACTTCCCCTGTAGTGTGTGCCATCCTTCCCTTCACCTAAGATAATTCTTGTCTACTATCTAGTTGGTGACCACCCCTCTCTCTCCATTCCCACACTCGAAACCATCAAAGAACATTTTCTTCTGTGTTTAAACCTTTTCTTGAGTTCTTGCAGTAGTGGTCTTACACAGTATTTGTCCTTTTGTGACTGACTAAATTCACTCAGCATAATGCCTTCCAGATTCCTCCATCTTATATTTCATGGATTCATCCTTGTTCTTTATTGTTGCATAGTATTCCATTGTGTGAATATACCATAATATGTTTATCCATTTGTCTGTTGATGGGCACCTAGATTGTTTCCATCTTTTTGCTATCGTGTACAGTGCTGCAACGAACATGGGTGTGCATATACCTATTCGTGTGACGGCTCTTATTTCTCTTGGGTATATTCCAAGGACTGGGATTGTTGGGTCCTATGGTACTCCTATTTTTAGCTTTCTAAGGAACCGCCATATGGTTTTCCAAAGTGGTTGTACCATTTGATATTCCCACCAACAATGTATAAGTGTTCCAGTCTCTCTACAACCTTTCCAACATTTTTTATTTTGTCTTTTTTCATTAATACTAGCCTTGTTTGGGTGAGATGGCATCTCATTGTAGTTTTGATTTGCATTTCTCTAATGGCTAATGATCATGAGCATTTCTTCATGTGTCTGTTAGTTGCCTGAATGTCTTCTTTGGCGAAATGGCTTTCATATCCTTTGCCCATTTTTTAATTGGGTTATTTGTCTTTTTGTTGTTGAGGTTTTGCAGTATCTTGTAGATTTTAGAGATTAGACACTGATTGGATTTGTTGTAGCCAAAATTTTTTTCCCAGTCCATAGGTTGTCTTTTTACTCTTTTGGTGAAGTTTTTTGATGAGCATAAGTATTTGATTTTTAGGAGCTCCCAGTTATCTAGTTTCTCTTCTGGTGTTTGTGTATGTTACTTATGGTTTGTATTCTGTTTATGCTAGGTATTAGGGATCCTAGCATTGTCTCTATTTTTTCTTCCATAATTTTTATCATTTTTGATTTTATATTTAGGTCTTTGATCCATTTTGAGTTAGTTTTTGTGCATGATGTGAGGTATGGTTCTTGTTTCAGTTTTTTGCAGATAGATACCCAGTTATGCCAGCACCGTTTTTTAAACAGAATGTCTTTTCCCCAATTAATGGACTTCGGGCCTTTGTCAAATATCAGCTGCTCATAGGTGGATGAATTTAT
>NW_004444223.1:334555-365865 GCF_000243295.1 Trichechus manatus latirostris
TTGGGTGCGTAAATATTTGTTACAGTTATGTCCTCCTGGTGTATTGACCCTTTAATCATTGTATAGTGTCCTTCCTTATCCTTTGTGGTGGATTTTACATTAAAGTCTATTTTGCCAGAGATTAATATTGACACTCTTGCTCTTTTTTGAGTGTTGTTTGCTTGATATATATTTTTCCACCCTTTGAGTTTTAGTTCATTTGTGTCTTTAAGTCTACGGTGTGTCTCTTGTAGGCAGCACATAGACAGATAGTGTTTTTTAATCCATTCTGCCACTCTCTGTCTCTTTATAGATGCATTTAGTCCATTTACATTCAGTGTAATTATTGATAGGTATGAGATTAGTGCTGTCATTTTGATGTCTTTTTTTGTGTGTTATTGACAATTCTTGGTTCCACTTAATTTTCTGTGCTGAGTAGTTTTTCTTTATGTATTTTCTGTTCATCTTTTCCATTGTTGTTGACTTTGTATTTGCTGAATCTTCATATTTCTTGTTTTTTATTTTGACGTGTAGCAATGTTAGTTTCTTTTGTGGTTACCTTAGTATTGCCCTCTATTTTTCTAAATTTATACCAGTCTTTTATTTCTTTATATCGCCTTGACTTCCTCGCCACATGAAAAATCTATGTCTACATTTTTTAGTCCCTCTTTTTTTGTTTTAATGTTGTCATCTTTCACATTTTAACATCTCTGTTTCTCTGTTTTCAGTGTTTTAGCTTTGATTTATTTTTGTGACTCACCTGTCTGGGTTGATATCTGGTTTTTCTGTCCTGTGTTCTAGTCTTGGGTTGTTATCTGATGTTATTGATTTTCTAACTGGAGAACTTCCCTTTAGTATTTCTTGTAATTTTGGTTTGCTTTGGCAAATTCCTGAAACTTCTGTTTATCTGGAAATACCCTGATTTCGCCATCATATTTGAGAGACAGTTTTGCTGGATATAGAATTCTTGGCTGGCAATTCTTTCCCTTCAAGGCTTTATATATGTCATCCCATTGCCATCTTGCCTGCATGGTTTCTGCTGAGTAGTGTGAGTTTAGTCTCATTGACTCTCCTTTGTAGATGACTTTTCGTTTATCCCTAGCTGCTCTTAAAATTCTCTTTATCTTTGGTTTTGTCAAGTTTGATTATAACATGTCTTGGTGAGTTTCTCTGGGCATCTACCTTATGTGGGGTTTGATGAGCATCTTGGATAGATATCTTCTCATCTTTCATGATCAGTGAAGTATTCTGCCAGCAATTCTTCAACAATTCTCTCTGTATTTTCTGTTGTCCCCCCGTTCTGGTACTCCAGTCACTCATAGGTTATTCTTCTTGATGGAGTCCCACATAATTCTTGGGTTTCTTTGTTTTTTTAAATCCTTTTACCTGATTTTTCCTCAAGTAAGTTGGTGCCAAGTGCTTTACCTTCAGTCTCACTAATTCTGACTTCCATTGCCTCAATTCTGGTCCTATGACTTTCTATTGAGTTGTCTAATTCTGAAATTTTATTTTTAATCTTCTGGGTTTCTGATTGCTGTCTCTTTATGGATTCTTGTAGCCTATTAAATTTGTCATTATGCTCTTGAATAACCTTCTTAAGATCCTCTATTGCTTTGTCTGTGTGTTCCTTGGCTTGTTCTGCATTTTGCCTGATCTCTTGAAGAGTTCTATATATTAATCTTTTGTATTTTGCCTCTGGTAATTCCAAGAAATTCTCTTCCCCTGGAAAATTTCTTGATTCTTTATTTTGGGAGCTTGCTGAAGCCATCATGATCTGCCTCTTTATGTGATTTGATATTGACTGTAGTCTCTGAGCCATCAATAAGTTATTATATTTATTTATTTTATGTTTGCTTACTGTGTCCTAGTTTCTTGTTTTGTTTTGATATGCACAAATAGGTTACTCGTGTGAGCTAGCCTGATCACCTGTGCAACTGAAACTGCAGCATCCTGCAAACAGGTTGCCAGAGCTGCCACTAAGTATGTGAGCCCAGGAGTCCGCCCACTCCTCCTATTTGAATTCAGCTCAGGTGTCTAGGTAGTTGGTCACCAAGTTTGTGGTGCAGGCTCTCACCTAAAGTCCTAGACAGGCATGGGTGATTGGTGTAGGCACAGTCATCCAGCTGCAGCAGGGGGTCACAGACAGATGAAGGCAGGGGACCGATGGCCATCCCCCAGTGTCCAGGAGGAAGGCATGTCCTTGTTCCCTAGACCACATAGGTGGGTGGGTTTTGCAGCTGGACTATGAGCACCCAGTGCTGTTAGCTGTAAGGATTAGGGGGTACCACTTATTTTTGGGCCCTTGTCGCAGGTGGCTAGATGGCGTGGGTGGACCCACCAGTTCTCAGACCCCTGATGTGGTAGGGGAAGACCCTGCTTAATGGGCAGAGCAGTGTCAAATGTCACAGACCTGCCACTGAAACAATCGAAGTTAAACTTCAAGCATATACCATGTTGTACTGTGGTAATAAGGGCCTACAGTGTTGAAATGGGCCCACACAAGTCTCTGCAGGGGGAAAGGCACTCAAAGTCCATGGGTCCCTTATGCCTGTGCCTAGGCAAAGGAGCTGTGCCTACTCAGAGTTCCTGGCTTAGGGGAGCTGAAAGATTATCTTTTTCCCTGTTTGTTAATTTGTTCTCTCTCCAAGGCTATGAGAATGGCTCAGGGCACATGACAGGTCCTACTTCCAGCCCAGGGGACTTGGCAATTGCTGAAGCTGCTCTGGGACCCAGTGCAGAGCAGGGAGCGGGGAGTTAAATGGAGAGAGATTTTTTCCCTAAGGGGGGGTGGTTTGATCCATGTCATAGGGCAGACACAAGTATATATCTTTCACCAATCAATGGTTGCTTCTCACTGGTTCTGGATGGTTGAGTAGACTCTCAGCTGCTGGGCGTCTTCCGGGATGGAAAATGCCTCCCAAGAGCCACTACTGGCCTGCTTCACCATGCACCATGAGCTTATCTGGACTGAAGGGTTCAGGCTCTTGCTGGGTCAGGTCTGGCAACTCCTTGCTACTTCCGAACCATCTCTCCCTCCCCCTGCCACTCAGTCTGATTCCTCAACCTTGCCTCTGATGTTCAGGGCTCTTCGATTATCATATATAATAGATTTGCTTGTTTTTTTGGGTCTTTATTGTGAAAGGGACCACTGGAAGTGTCTGACTGCTCCACCCTCTTGGCCCAGCCCCCCATCCTGCTTTTGATACATGAAACAGAGCAATTTCAAAATCAATTCTTTGTTTCATAAGATCATTCACATCTGCTTTAATTATTGCAGGTAAAATGCAAAGATATTATTGGGTTTCCTAGAGATTAAATTAATTTGGATACAAGATACAATCTACATATATGTTATAATTTAAAGACTCAGAATATTCATGAACTTGAGCATATTTGCCCAAATATCATTGTATTTTAGTTAAACAACTTCTTAAACTCATTTTTATATACTTACTGAGTGCCTACTATATGTAAGTAAATTAGTATTGAAAAAATAATTCTTGACTCCTGAATATTATGTCACAAGAACTTTTCACAGTGTACCAATTATGTTTAGCAAATAGTCTTATTAGATAACAAAAATATGACAACAACAACAACAATTACTACTACCAGTATACTACTGAAGGGATATACTGATACACTACAGAGCAAATTTTCTTATCTAACTTTATCTTCCTGTATTAATAAAAGGATCCTTGGTAGTCCAGTGGTTAAGCACTTTGCTGCTAACCAAAAGGTCAGTGGTTCAAACTTACAAGCTGCTCCTCAGAAGAAAAACATGGCAGTCTGCGTCAGTAAAGATTATAGCCTTGGAAACCCTATGGGGGCAGTTCTCCTCAGTCCTGTAGCATGTCTATGAGTATTAAAGTTGTTCGCTACAGTAAGAAAGCCCTCAAATCTCGGTAGCTTAAAACTGCAAGGGTTTATTTCTTTGCTCATGCTACATATCCAATGCAGGTTGGGGGAAGGGGTGCTTATTTTAGTCATTTGGCAATCCATGCTGATGGAGATTCCATCTTAACAGGTCACAATAACTGAAGAGTTAGTTCTATTAACAGTTCATTTTCCAGAGGTAGTCACATGGCCATATTAAACTTCAAGGGGGTAAGAAATGCAATCTTAGAAGCAGAGGACTACTAGGTATCAATAAAAAGTATAATGTCTGCTACTTCACCTAACCTGTCTTTGTTTTTAATGAATGAACCAATTTATGCAGAATTTGTGCTGATTTAGAATTGCTTTTGGAAATGAAAAATAAGAACATAATCATGTCCAGTATACGTCAGATTAATTTAATGTGAAGTGAATTTCTTCATGTGTTAAGTATGCACATTACTTTAGTAGTTAAAATTACAATTTGGGAAGTGATTTATAAGTTAAATGATTCAATATGTACACTGCAAGAGCTTCTGCCAGGGTCACCATACTGTTTTAGCAATCTTCTGGTAGTTGTGTTGCTTAGATGATCCTGATTTCTACTAGCCATGCTGGTTCTATCTTCCTCTCTATTACTTTTCTGTTTATTCCACTTTATTACATGGATTTTATTATCTGGCTTTTTTTTCTCCCTACGGGCTTGAAAATTAACTTTAAGGTCAAGACAAGACCACATTGAGTAATGCAGCAGAAGAGACATAGAAGTTTTAACTCGAGTACGTGTCTCTTATAAATGCAGAACCAAAGCATTGCATTTTCCCTATGGCCTCACCATCTGTAGTAAAGCTGTATGGAAAGAGGCCAGAAAGTAAAAAAAGATAAGTGTCAGAAACTGTATGGGAAGATTTCTTTTTTTAACCCTAAAGATTGCTCTACTTTGTTTAAACAAAGCATTTCTTTCCCCCAACATACTCAGCAATTATTAAAATTTCCAGTATTGAACAGAATTACTGTACAGTATTATAATTAGAATGTCATTTGCTGAGAAAAATTATTTTGTTTTCCTATAAAGTAACAATGTTTTACCACATTCTTAAAAAATTGTATTTCTTAATCTAAAATAGCTTAGGTGTTTTAGGCCTCAGATTATTCCTCTTTATGGGAAACTATCTCGAATATGATATGAGTCAGTTACACTACCAATTTATAAAGATTAAGTTTCCAAATTTTTAGAACTTTTTTTTAAAAAAGGGAAATCAAAATGAAATGCCTTAAGATAAGCCACTTTATTGTACAGATTCTAAGTAAAAAAAAAAAAAAAAAAACTGAAAAGGATAAATTCAGGTGTGTTGGTGTTAAAAAAGGAGCAAATGTTTGTAAAAATAATTATGAAAGTAAGATAAAGCACAAGGATCTAGAGGAACCTTATGTTACTTAGTATTTTCTGTGTTTCTTATTAAGTAATTATTATTTTATTTTCCTCCAACTTTAAGGCACTAAAAATCATTAAGAGCTCCGTAAGAGGTTTAAGAATAATTACAAACAACAATGACCCAAACAAAACTATAAATAACAAAAACTGAACCAACTCCTAAGACCTGTTCAATTAATTGAATGTTTTCTTTGGAAAATAAACTTTGACATGTGACTTGGCAGTTGTGTTCATTTGTATTGTTTATTTGCTCCTCTATGGAGACCAGAGCTCACATCAGCTTCACAGTGAGGTGTTCGGCAATTGTTTACTCGAAAGAGTCATTGTGAAAATTCTTGTACTAAAATAACTTGTTGGTCATTATAGTCAATTAAAAGTTTTGAGAAAAAATAAATTCTTGTACTCGTCAAAAGCATGACTAATATAATTTATCACTACATTCTTCATATTTCATTACCACTTTGGAGGTTTAAGGAAACTTACTAAACTCAGTAGGTCCCTAGGTGGCACAAACTGTTTGTGCATGATTGCTAATCTAAACGTTGGTGCCTCAAATCCACCTAGAGGTACTGTGGAAGATGGGCTTAGTAATCTGCTTCTGTTGATTACAACCAAGAAAACCCTATGAAACAGTTATATTCTGTAACTCATGGGGTTGCCATAAGTCAGAATTGACTTGAAGGCAACTAACAGCAACAACAACAATTTAACAACTAAACTCAGTAGGCTTCTCAGTGGCCCTAGATGGTAGGTATTGTGGATAAACTTAGATTTCTCCTTTTCCTCATAACATTTTTGCTTTAAGATCTGCTATGAACATTAGTAGCAAACATGATTATTTTTAGGATTTAAAGCTAGTTCTGTCATTGTTACCTGTTTTGCTAGTGTTGAGGTGAAAAGAAAACATTACTGACATGATAACCAAAACCAGACCCGTTGCTGTTGAGTCGACTCCAACTCATAGTGACCCTATAGGACAGAGAACTGCCCCATAGAGTTTCCAAGGAGTGCCTGGTAGATTCGAACTGCTGACCTTTTGGTTAGCAGCCACAGCACTTAACAACTACACTACCAGGGTTTCCACTGACATGATAATAAAATAATATTTTTATACTTAGGAGAAGGCAATTACTTATATGTTATCATTGGAGGACTTTTGAGAATGTTCACTTCTCCACAAATCTCTTCTGTGGTTGATTGGTTGATGCCTAGCATTCTCCCTTTTGTCCTTCATTTTTCGGCTATGGTTTTGGCCCCTATTGAAAGACAAGAACCTTATAAGCAGAAAAACACCTGAAGGCTCATCAGTTGTTTGTACCTCACTGAGGATGAGCTGATCAAATACTTTCCTATTTTAATCCACATTTTCTGGAGCCATTGGAGCTGGAGGAACCCCCCAAACTATTGCCCTGAGATAATCTTTAAACCTTAAACCAAAAATATCCATCAAGTCTTCTTTAAACCAAACAATAGTTTAGCTTAGTTAGTAAAGGATGTCTGCCTTGAGCACTGTGCTTTTTAAAAGAACTATCTATATGGGATCAAATTAACAACAGCAATTTGACAGTTAGATAGGAATCTTGGGGGTGGTGAGTTTATGTCAATGAGCGAGGAACAATATGAAAAAGGAGGGTAAGAATAGTTGCCCAACTTAAAGAATGTAACCAGTGTCACTGAATTGTACATGTGGAAATTGTTGAATTGGTGTATGTTTTGCTGTGTATATTTTTAACAACAATAAATAAAATATTTCCCTGCTTTATGCAAATCAGGGAAGGACATCAGCTATATCATGGGGAAAGTGTGGTGGAGAAAGGGAGAGAAAGTTAGTGAAAGCAGGAGAAAAAAGGGCTGTATTAAAATGTCACCTACTTCCTAACCTTGCTGAGAAATGATTTTATGTGTTAATAGCCAGCTTTACAGAAATAATGAGAAAGCCAGTAGGAAGCACTTTCTGGATCTAATCTAAGCCTCTTTTCCATTTTCCTGGGTAGATTTGGAGTCCCTTTTGGGATAGTGTTGATCTAATTTCCTTCCAAACCAGTGAAACGTATTTTTTGAACACTTTAGTGTCTTGCTTTTTGATTCCCTTCAGCTATACAATGACTGAATCATTTCTAAGTCAATTCTGTTTTAATTTTCAGGGAAATAAATCTCTTCAATAGGCTACACAAAGATTGTAATGAACTGGATTGACTAAATGTCACAAGTCACTAAGCACGTGGATGCAGAGTGCATGGCATGATTATAAAGCAGCTTCTAAACAAGTATTTGCTGATTTCTTAAAAGAAATGTTAGCCTTGGACATTTCTTCCTGGGTTAGGCTTAGGCATTTTATCACTGGTTTTAAGGATGTGTATGTGGTAAACAGCATCACCACCTGTCACCTGCCACTGTAGTCCTAATGCAAGAGTTTCCTGGCTGCACCATCAAAGCAGGTGAAGCACAGGATGCGAATCAGTGGAGAGAGACACCCTGGATGCTTGTTCCGTTGCTATGATTAGCTGCTGTGAGGAAGCAGCAGGAGACCCTGGGAAGTGACTGAAACATTAACCAGACTTTCCAGATGCTCTTGAATATTCTCACTCCTGTGCTAGAAGGAAAAGAGCCCTTTGGAATAAGGCCATTTTCTGCAGCTTTGGCAACTGCTGGTGGCTGAGCCTGAGAGGCTGGGGTTGGCATTGGGACTGCTTCTTGTTCCAAGAGCTATATGGAAACATGTTTCCTTCCATAGAGCATAAAGTAATTCTGTAAGGAAAATAGTTTCTAATTTTATATGAATAATTCTAGGAATTATAGAATTAGACAATTATGGAATTAGCAGATTCCTTAGATGTCCAACTTCCTCATTTTATAGGTGAGGAAATTAAGATCCAGAGAGGGCAAGGGTAAGAGAGACTGTGTGCCAACTTTGTGTAAGGGCCGATTATTTCGTCTCTGCTGATTTTTGCTCTTTTACCAAATAAGAGTCTCAGTTTGATAAACATAGGATTTGTGGTTCTCTACCTTGCTATGTTACATTATGCTATGTTATGTTGTGTTATGTTATTATGTTATGTTTTATGCTATGTTGAATGCGAATGGAATATCATTTCTGAGGCTCTTTTCCCAGTCTAGAATTCACAAAGCTATTTGTTTAGTACCTTCTTTTCTAGCAATTGGGCTGCTTTCTTCTTCTCCTTTTCCAAATTCCTTGTGACTCTCAACATTAAGCAGAACTTGAACAGGAAGGAGAGTATTTCATATGGTCCTAATAATGTGGTTCTAGCCAACCCTGTCAGTATGTCTCCTGTAGTCCCCACTTCAGCCTTCTGAGAGATGGTCTCTGACGGACTCTCATTCAAATGGCAGATTAAACAGAGATGTTATTTTTGATCCAACTGCTGATGCTGCTTCATAAACTCTGAGCCCTTGGCTTTCTATTAGACCTCAAGGAATGACCTCATGTCTTGTGGTCTGGGGTCCTATGTGTTTAGATCTGCGTACTTTTCCTGTTCTGTCTTTCCTCTCAGGCTCCTCACCACTCAGCCTACTCATTCCTGTTCCTGTATACTCAGAAAGTGAGTTCTCTCTATCTTTGTTCTTCTCCATCTCTGAAAAATTCTACTTTAAAATTCTTCATTATGAGATAGATTCTCATATTTTCTATTACTTGTTAATATTATCAAAATTATATTAACTAAAGTCATTAAAACAAACTCATTTGCTTAGTATATAAACCCAGAAGTTTTCTTTTCTTTTTTTTTCTGTTTAATCTTGACTCTTATAGGTTAAATCATTGATTTTGCCTTTATTTAAATATCTCCAACTATCTTTACAAACGATAGGCATTTAAGCTGGACAGTTAAAATATACAGTATATACAGCCACCACCTCAACAACAACAACAAAAATAATACAATTAAAAATGGGCAAAGGAATGTAAAATGGTACAACCGCTTTGGAAAATGATATGGTGCTTGCTTAAAAAGCTGGAAATAGAAATACCATACGATCCAGCAATCCCACTCCTAGGAATATACCCAAGAGAAATAAGAGCCATCACACAAATAGACATATGAACACCCATGTTCATTGCAGCACTATTCATAATAGCAAAAAGATGGAAACAACCTAAATGTCCATCAACAGATGAATGGATAAACAAATTATGGTACATACACACAATGGAATACTATGCAACAATAAAGAACAATGATGAATTTGCGAAACATCTCACAACATGGATGAATCTGGAGGACATTATGCTGAGTGAAATAAGTCAGTCACAAAAGGACAAATATTTTACGAGACCACTATTATAAGAACTCAAGAAAATGTTGAAACACAGAAAAAAGCATTCTTTGTGAGGAGGGGGGGGGAGGAGAAATCACTAACCAGATAATAGACAAGGGTCAGCTTCATTGAAGGGAAGGACAGCACACAATATAGGGGAAGTTAGCACAACTGGACCAAAGCAAAATCAGAGAAGTTTCCTAGACACATCCAAACACTTTGAGGGACAGAGTAGCTCAGGCTAGAGCCTGGGGACCATAGTTTTTGGGGGACATCTAGGTTAATTGGCATAACATATTTTATAAACAAAATGTTCTGCATTCCACTTTGGTGAGTAGTGTCTGGGGTCTTAAAAGCTTGCAAGTGGCTGTCTAAGATACATCTATTGGTTTCATCCCTCTCAGAGCAAAGGAGAATGAAGAACACCAAAGACACAAGGAAAATACTACCCCAAAGGACTAAAAGACCAAATGATCCAGAGACTCCACAAGCCTGAGATCAGAAGAAGTAGATGGTGCATGTCTACCACCAATGACTGCCCTGACAGGGAACACAACAGAGAGTCCCGGACAGAGCAGGAGAAAAATGTAGAACAGAATTCAAATTCACATAAAAAGACCAGACTTAACGGTCTGACAGAGACTGGAGGAACCCCCAAAACTATGGCCCCCAGATGCTCTGTTAACCCAGAAATGAAACTATTCCTGAAACCCACTCTTCAGACAAGGATCAGACAGGACTCTACAACAAAAATAATACGCGTGAGGAACATACTTCTTAGTTCAATCAAATATACCAGACCAAATGGGCAGGTCCTGTCCAAAACCAGGATGAGAATGCAGGAAGGGACAGGAACTGGTTGAATGGACACAGAGAACCCAAGAGGGAAAGGGGGAGTGTGCTGTTACGTTGTGGGGATTGCAACTAATGTCACAAAACAATATGTGTATAAATTTTTGAATGAGAAATTAACTTGAGCTATAAACTTTCACCTAAAGCACCTGGAGAAGGACATCATGCTTAGTAGAGGGTCAGCGAAAAAGAAGAAGATCCTCAATGAGATGGATTGCCACAGTGGCTGCAAGCAACAATGGGCTCAAGTATAACAACAACTGTGAGGATGGCGCAGGACTGGGCAGTGTTTCGCTCTGTTGTACATAGGGTTGCTATGAGTCAGAACCGACTCAACAGCATCTAACGACAACAGCAACAAAGCACAGTAAAATATGTATATATATTATATATATATTTATACATGTAAAACCTCTCTCCCAGGTCTCATCTCTAGGTTCTTGAGATAATACATCGGAACACAGTTTAAAAGTCATAATTTTAAACAGCTAAAATATTCACACAGGCAGCTCCGTAATTGGGAGTGGGTTATATTCAAAACGAATGTAAAGTAATTGTTTAAAAATAGGATTCTATTTCCCCCTAAGATTGCTGGTTAGAGAGCAAATTGCAGTGTTATGTTTTTATGAAAAATTTGGCAGTATAAATTAAAATTATTTTTCCACTCTAACTTGGTAATTCCACTCCTAGAATTTGTCTTTTGGAAATAAATAATTGGAGAAATGTCCAAAATATATGAATAAGTATGTTAGTTACAGTGTTACATGTAATAGTGAAACACTGAGAACAATCTAAATGTCAGACAATAGGGAAATGCTCATATACATTATCATGCATTAGTGCAGGGGAATAATAAACAGCTTTAAAAAATGGTAATATAGTTATACCTTCTTTATTTGTTTTTAACATGGAAATATGTCCACAATATAGTAAGTAACAAACTATACTAAAAACAGTATGTATGTTCTATTCCTATTTTGGAATATGTGTATATTTATATATACATACACATATAAAATCTGAATGAATGTTCACCAAACTATGAGTGATGATTTCTATGTGGTATAATTAGAGAAATTTTTCACATCATTTTGGTATTTTTTTGCATTTCTTACTTTAAAATAATGAATGTTTTTGCTTTCATAGTCATAAAAATGCAATGGCATTATTTTTATTATTTTTATGAATAAAAGATTGTTGTATTCCCAGTTAGAAAAAAATGATAGAATTCCCTTTTGTCCATAAAAGATATACTACTTTTCCTTGACATTTTGAGATTAAACTTTTAATCTTTTGAGTTTTAATCCCTGTGCCCACTGTAGAGCTATAAATGGGTTGAAGCTGAGAGGGGACTGGCATGGTCACTTTTGGTGAAGTCACTGAAGTGGCAAGTGAACATGTTGGCAGGGGCCCAGAGGAGCAGGAAACCTCCAGTGATGGGGACAAGGTTATTCAAAAGTCACGCATTCATAAGACAAAGGTTGCTTGTGTTAAACATCGACACAAAGTGATAGCCCTAAATTAAAGTAGAAGCTATTCATTTTTCATCTGACCCCTAACTCTTCTTATGTGAAGCCAGTGAAGGTTTATTCTAAAGCATACTTTCTAGTACTTTCTCACTGGCTTGAAAGATGAGACTCTCCTTAGTCATCCCAGGCATTACCACAGTCCAGATGTATAGTTTATATCTTCCAACAAATGTCTGTGGGAATTATATCTCCCCAGAAGTATTAGATTATATTTTTCCAAGTTGACTCTTCCTGGCTGTACTTTAAGCCTCCAAAGATTCTTTAGTGGTACAGTACAACTACTCAGAAGTAAAACTACGGGAATCAGAGGCCACTGATGAGTGCTAATCTGAAGAATAAAACTAAGAGGCCACATTCTCAACCATTCTTACAGACAAAGGACACAAAGACTTTTGTCCTTAAGTGAAAAGACAATGTTTTGTATATTCATGTAAGGGTTTCTAATACATCCATCTTTATCTGTGTCTATATTTATATCCAGAGTGCTGGTGGCTCAATGGTTAAGAGCTCGCTGCTAACCAAAAGGTCAGCAGTTTGAATCCACTAGCTGCTCCTTGGAAACCCTATGGGGAGTTCTACTCTGTCCTACAGGGTAGCTATGAGTCAGAATCGACTTATAATCTATGTTATCATAATACACATACAGTATGTGAACACACATGGAAAACTTCTCTCAATAAAGCCAAGTAAGGAAGTTCTACTATGGCTGAGTCTGCATGGCCACAAACATCTCAATAAAAAATGTTCCACAGTGGTTAACTAAACAACTTCTGTATACATGTAGTATACAATATAGGAAGTATCCAAGGAAATATGAAATAGTGTGAGTGAGGCTATTGAAAGAATTCAAGGGAAAAGTTTACCATGGAGATCAGACTTTGAGTAAAGAGCTGAGATGGAAAAGAGTTTTGAGCTAGGCCTGAAAGAAAATATTAGATGTGGATTATTCAAGTCAAGGAGCAGCAGAAGAAAGATAGAACGACAAGATGGCTATGATTTGCAGGGGATGATAAGAAAATTGGTGAGACCAGAACTCAGGGGTCAGAGAGAGACAGGAAGGGTGAGACTGGTAGAGGCACCATTGGTACTTACGTGAATAGCTCTTCATTTTATGAGAATTGCAGGCTGTTTTCATCCTTGGCCACTGGGTAGTAAAAGCCAGTAGCTCTTCCCAGTCATTGTGACAACCAAAATATGTCCCGCAAGTTTCCAAACATCCTCTATGGGGAGATTTATTGTCTCATCTGAAGAACCAATGGGTTAGATAATGAGAGCGTCTGAAAGCCAGGATGAAATGCCAAGATGCCGTCAGGTTTTCATGTGTGGAATAGTTCTGTTTTTATTTTCTCACTTCTTTTATGTAGGCATACTGTGAGAGTATACTTTTCTTCACAGAGTTTACAATACATCAAGCTATTATCTGTGGTTTAATTCGGCCCAGAGTTAATTCTGATTCCAATGGCATCCATTCCGTACTGCCTTAATCTCAGTTTATTGCTGTTTATAATTATTTTTATTTATAGCAGGTTTGGGTGAAACTTAGGGGCACCAGAAGGTTCATCAAACATCTGGAACAAGTTTTCAAAAATTTTGGATTTACTAAAACTCAAACATTCTGCCAAGCACCTCTTCTCCTCCACTCTCTCCAAACTTAAAAAACACATATATTTTAGAGAACATTGATTCCATGTGTTTTTGATTCATTTTAGCTCATATCACCAAAAAAAAAAAAAAAAAAACAAAAAACAAAAAAAGTCATTTGGCATTTAGGAAGCCCATTGAGACTTTAAAATAAATAAACTTTTAACAACTTAAAAAATGTCACACAAACATATTGAAACAGCAAAAGGATAAAGTTTTGGTGGAGACTGATTGGGAGTGAAATATGGCAACATTATTTTTCCACACTAATTTATAGTGTTCCATCCGTTTTCCAATCCATAGTCTGGAGAGGATGAATTGGATTAGCTAATTGGAAAAAAAAACAAAACAAAAAAACTGTATCAAATTCTCTACACCAAGGCATACATCATCATAGAGAAAATATTAAGAAACAAGGTTGAATCAAATGGTCTATTAATGACTGATATTGGGAGCTTTTTAAATATACTTGGTAAGAAATTCTTAGGAAAGACTGGAAAATGTAAGAAGTAGGAATAATGGAGTCCCTGGGTGACACAAATGGTTAAGCACTCAACTACTAGCCTAAAGATTGGTGGTTCGAACCCACCCAGAGGTGCCTTGGAAGACAGACCTGGTTACTTGCTTCTGAAAGGCCACAGCCTTGAAAACCCTATGGAGCAGTTCTGCTCTGCACACCTAGGGTTGCCATGAGTTGGAACTGACTTGAGGGCGACTAGCAACAACAAGAAAAAGAATTAATAGTAATCAGAAAGAAAAAGAAAATTTAGTCATGAGTTACCTTATGATTGTAATATAAGTCAGTGATTCTCATGATTTGAGAGAAGACTGAAGTGATTAGCTTGTTGATGTTAATTGATAATAAATGTATAAATACATTTGTTCCTGGGTGGTGCAAATAGTTTAAGCACTTGGCTGCTATCAAAAAGGTTGGCAGTTCGAGTCCATCCAAGGCACCTCGGAAGAAAGGCCTGGTGATCTCCTGCCAAAAATTCAGCCATTGAAAACCCTATGGAGCTCAGTTCTACTCTGATGCACATGAGGTTGCCATAAATCAGAATCGACTCAATGACAACTGGTAAACTGGTATGTATACGTAGGTATATTTATATAGCTCTAAACACACACATACACACACGCTCACAGAGCTGTATAAATATGCCTGCTCATATGTTTATGTGAAATCAGCTAGAGTAGTTAGGCTGAGGCAAAAGAGTTGAGTGATATAGAATGGGTAAAAGCCCTATATGAGACTATGTTCATTTGAAAGAATTGAAGAGAATTTTCAGGAGAATTACAGAGATGAATTTTGAGGATTTGAAAGTAAGAATTCTGAAGTTATGCTAAAGAATGGAGATACAGATTATTTAACAAATTTGGTGAAAAATGTTAGATATCATTAGTATGAGAATACAGATTTAAATGATACTTCACATCAGAAAAGATATTTAAAACCAAGAATATCTAATGATCCTCCATATCATTTCTTCATACCATTCAAGGTCTCCAATGGACACGTTCATATATTGCTGATAGAAATGTAAAATAAATTTGAAGTTGCATAGCAAGACTCTGAAAATGTTAATAGTCTTTAACACAATAATTCTACTTTTAAGAAAAATCCTAACCTCACACGCATGCACACACACACAGCTTTATATGTTTAATTGAGGCAAAAATTTCAAAACAAGCTAAGTATCCAAAAACGGGAAGAATTAAACATATGATGTCCAAACAATGGAAAATTGTACAAAGTTAAAAATGATGTTGATGAAAGGCTTATGATAAAATAAGAAAATATTTATGTGAAGTGAGGGGTCCCTGAAACACAATATATTATGATTTTGACATTTTTAATTACATAGAAAAAATATGGGATACAAAAAACAACAGTGATTTTACTCAGTTTCACAGCGTTAAGTCAGTGTCAGTGGTAGAACTCAAGTATCCAATTGTTCCTGACATTCTTTTAGCATACACTATGAGCCCTGGTGGTGCAGTGGTTAGGCGTTTGGCTGCTAAGAAAAAGGTTGGCAGTTCAAATCCACCAGCTGCTCCTTGGAAACCCTGCGGGGCAGTTCTGCTCTGTCCTATAGGGTTGCTACGAGTCCTAATTGACCTAATAGCAATGAGTTTTGTTTTTTTTTTTTTAAAGTGCTCAATAAGTGGAGACCATTTTTCATATTAAAGCTGTCCTGTTAATTGTATGCAAGGTTAATTTTCTTCTTTAGTAGGAAAACAAATTAGGAAGAAAACTCGACTTTTCATATACTATTTGAGAACAAAAATTATGTGGTTCATTAGTTCTAGAGAAAAATATAAATTTTTGAGCTGAAAAAGTGTTCATACATTAAATTACAATACAAGTTGGAATTGACTTGATGGCAATGGGTTTGGTTTGGTTTACAGTCATGAAAAATTAATTTCTCATTGAAAAGTAAGTTTTTATCATTAACATTTTTACTATGTTTTATACTTACTTTTGTAGTTCTCTTGTATACTTCTATGAGGCTCTGTCTATGTTTCAGTGTTTGGGCAGCAGAAGAGAATTCTGTTGTCCTTCCTAGCTGAGTATGCCGGCTGGGGTAGAGGGCTCCTGGCTCCTGAGTTGAAGCTGCCTTAGTGGGCTGTGTTGGAAACATGGAAGGAGAAGCACTTCTTCTGAGTTTTGGAATGGTGTCCTGCCTGGGTAGTAGTGGTTCTGGAAAGGTGGCTCCTCCACTTTCTAGGGCACCTCAGATTTTAAGAAGAGTTCCCCACAAACTGGCTAGTGCCTTCAGGGTCAAAGCTCTATCAATTTCCATGTGGAGGCATTTCCCCTGGGCCAATGCTACACCAGGGGGGCAAATCAGGACAGGTTTTGATGCCCATTATCTTTCAGGTGAGCAAATGATGAAGAGTAGAGCTCCAGTAGAAAGTGCTGGTTGGTAAGGCTGATTGAGAGCAGACAAACTATCTGCTGAGGGAATCATGGCCAATAGAAAGTAACAAAGATCCTGGGTCAAAGCTCTCCTGAGCCCAGGACTGGGCTAGCACCTCTGCTCCAGCCCTACCTAGAATGGGAGTGCAGACCTGTCTTAGTTTCCTAGTGCTGCTGTAACAGAAATACCACATATGGGTGGTTTTAAAGAATAGAAATTTATTTCCTCACAGTTCAGGAGACTAGAAGTCTGAATTCAGCCACTGGCTCTATGGAAAAGCTCTTTCTCTGTCCACTCTTAGGGAAAATTTCTTGTCTCAACTTCTCTAGTTCCTATGTTCCTTGGTTCCTTGGAGAGCTCCACATGGTATCTATCTTTCCCCCATTTGTGCTTGCTCTTCTTGAGCTAATCTGCTCTTTTTATATCTCAAAAATGATTAAGTTTAAGACATACCCTACACAGATAAGATCTCATCAACGTAACAAAGAAAACCCTATTCCCATATAGGATTATATCCACAGGTATAGTGGTTAGGATTCCAGCACATATTTTGGGGGGTCACAATTCAATCCATAACAAGAGCCTTATTTCAGGCTCAGTGAAACTCTATGCCTTAGAAGGCTTAGCCTCAAATACTTCGGCTTGGTCCGTATTCTGCACTACTATTAGGTTAACTGTGTAAAATGTTCATTTTTATAGGTCACAAATGGTTGGATATTGGCAATTTCATAAGCTTCAATCTAATAGTTCCTGGGACAAAAGTGACTCCAAGAAACCCATTGCTGTCAAGTCGATTCCGACTCATAGTGACCCTACAGGACGGAATAGAACTGCCTCATTGGATTTCCAAGGAGAGGCTGGTGGATTCAAACTGCCAACATTTTGGTTAGCAGCCATAGCTCACCGTAGCTCTTAACCACTGCACCACCAGGGCTCGACTTCAAGAAGGGTAGGTCAAACCAGGTTCAGCACTTGCACCTCATGTGTTAGTCTGGGTCCTCCAAGAAGCAGACACCAAGATGGAACTAAAAATGCAAGAATTTTATTAGGGGGGAGTCTCTGTGTGAAAGGAAATAGGGAGAGAGCTGAGAGAGTCATCAGAATGCAATGCTAGTCTGACCCTGAGTGGAGGAGAGAGGGAAAGAAGATTAGGTGGAAGCCTCCTAGACTGTCACAGTTTAAGGGAGATTTGGCAAAGCTACAGAGGAATTCTAGAGGAACAGGCCTTTGGCGAGAAGCAGCCTGGGCAGGCGTGGCCTTGGCTTAAACACAGGGCTGAGCAGCAGCTGGGCCTCAGTCTAATTAGCTCCCTGTAGGTGGAGGTCAGCCAGGTGCCTTCCCTGGCCGCACACCTGGAGACTCAGAAGCACAGATCCACACCCTATGCAGCTGAGACCTCGCTCAATCGCTGTCCCTTCTATCTCTACCCTTGCTTAACTCTATCCCAGTCTCATTGGTCTTCTCTACTCCTTGGCCTAATTTGGGGTCACTCTAGTCGACCTTTGGAGTTTCTGGATAGTGCAAACAGTTAAGCGCTTAGCTACTAACCGAAAGGTGGCTGGTTGGAATCTACGAAACCAAAACCAAAACCAAACCTGTTGCCATGGAGTCAATTTCAAGCCCAGTGTCGTAGTGGTTAAGAGCTCGGCTGCTAACCGAAAGGTCAGCAGTTCGAATCCACCAGCCACTCCTTAGAAACCCTATGGGGCAGTTCTACCTGTCCTATAGGGTCGATATGAGTCGAAATTGACTCAACGGCAGTGGGTTCCAGAACTCTGCATAACAGAGGAGGGACTGCTTTGATAAATTAAACAAAAGTCTCTTATTCCCCATTCCCAAGGTCAAAATTCATCTGATGAACATCTGTGTAACAAATAGAGGCTCCTAAAATATGGTTTGGATGACCTTTTGAATGCCTGCATAGAGCAGCCAGCAGCTTTGTTTCCTCAGTGAAGGGGGAAAATGTTGCTGATAGGCCTCCCAGCTATACACACTAACAGTCTGTTATAAGAAAACTCACAATAACAAAATTAACACTTAACCAATGTACAAATAAATCCTTATGAAATATCCTTTAAAAATAGTATACAATCGTCATGATCAAAACGTGAAAATTGAAAGTGAAATTTGTAAACAAATAGTGCTAAAGTATGAGAAATACAAGATTTACATTAGGGCTGAGTGTTTACTAGGAAAGTTAAAAGGGAAATTGAGCAATTATGGAGGAAAATCAAACAAGATAACTTTGACTTCGGCTTAGTTCTTTGCTAAGAACAAAAAGTGTATATGGATTGGGAGAAAAGAGGTTAACACACTATCTGTTATTTCTCATTTGTGTGTTTACTTCCCTAGGAAGGATCAGATCTTTTGGGGGACTTTTAACCCCGATCTTAGAAGGTATGTGTAAATTAAACCTTTGTGTAAAAAAAGGAAAGCCATCAAAATAAAAGGGTGAATACAAAACTTGAATTCTTTTACTTGAGGAGGAGACTAAAATCATCCTCGGGGAGCGTCCAGGAGATCTGGCAAACATGCCTTTGCACGTTCCTTACTCAAGACATAGCCTTACACGATTCTTCCATTCACTCACGGGCTCATGTCTGTTGGCCACCCATGCTCTCTGAAGAGAGTTTATGGCATTGAATTGCATCAGGAAGTGTGATGGATGAGTGGGGAACATCGCTAGGGAGGGATTACTCTGCCTTTGGCTTGGTTTAGAGTCAGATGTGAAGGAAAGAAGAGCAGTAAATTTGGAAACTATGTTGGAAGAAACTAAAACTTATTTTTAATCTCTGAAAGTTCCAAAGAAGGAATAAAACCTGCAAATGTGACAGTGAGATGATTTGGCTAATTTGTAAGGTAATTTATCAAGAACAGGAACGGGAACTGGGAGTTCAGCTCTGTGGGCAAGGGGGGGCTCCTAGGAAGGTCAGCATTTTAACTTCCCCAACTGGGAGTTCTGAAATAGACCTCAAACTCTTGATTCTAAAAATGCAACTGGAAAGGCAGAGAAAGTAGTCTTCTTTAGACTCTGCGTTGTGATCTGGCTGCAGTTTGATGTGATGTTGGAACAAAATCTCCTTAAAGAAGGGTTAAATAGAAAAGAAAATGATATAATATATTAGCACATAAATGTAATTAATGGTGCTAAAACCTAATAGCATCACAGAACGCTTAAATCAACAAGCCTCAGAGGGATTTGCCACGTTCTTTCTGTCCATGTTCCCAATTAATGAAGCTGCATTTTGAGCTGTGAAGAAAGCGATTTTGAAGAGACGATTGTGGGATTTCCTTGATCCTTGTGTTATAGGGCTACTAATTTGTGCTTGTACCTACTGGTTTTGTTGACTGCATTTTTGCAGAATGCCTTTCTACTTACTTTTAAGAATTCTCAGTAGATCGTGCAAAGAATGCATAATACTCTAAAGATGCTATGCCCTTGTCTAGGTGAATAGGATTTTGAACTGACAATTAAATTTATGCTTATGTGCACAAAGTCAAAGAAGGCCACTTCATAAATATTTTGACAATTAAAATAAGTTATTGATGATATAGTATGTGTAAAGCTAAGTATGGTGGTGGATACAAAGTTGCATTACTTGTAGATCCTGCCTTTATTAGTTTGCAATTCTTATGGAGGAAAAGATATGTACCTAAACAATAAGACTGTCATTGTTGTTAGGTGACCTTGAGTGGATTTCAACTCATATCAACCCCACGTGACAGAGTAGAATTGTGCCATAGGTTTTCTAGGCTGTGATCTTTACAAGAGCAGATCACCATGTCTTTCTCCTGAGGTGCTTCTGGGTGGGTGAAACTGCCAACCTTTGGTTAGCAACCTAGTGCTTGACTGTTGTACCACCAGGGATCTTCAACAATTAGATTAGAAAGTATAAAATGAAAAGTATTGCAAAAGAATTATGAGTAGTTTGATGAGTTCAGAAGAAATGAGAGATTACTTGAATTGTGTGGTGGAAGTGAAAATCTCAAAAAGGGGTGATGAGATAAACTCTCATCAGAGATGATGAAAGGAATTTCAAAGCAGAAGAAGCTTTTTGATGTTAGAAATTTCAGGGTGCGTATTGAAATTAGCAAGTTATTCAGTGGGGCTGGAGTGGAGAAGTCATTAAGAAGAGCACAGGGAAATAAGATTGGAAAGATATTGTTGTTGTTATGTGCCATCCAGTTGGTTCTGATTCATAGTGACCCTATGTACAACAGAAAAAAAAACTGCCTGGTCCTGTACCATCCTCACAATCATTGTTGTGCTTGAGCCCATTGTTGCAGCCACTATGTCAATCCTTCTCGTTGAGAATCTTCCTCTTTTTTGCTGACCCTCTACTTTCCCAGGCATGATGTCCTTCTCCAGGGACTGATCCCTCCTAATAACATGTCCAAAGCATGTGAGACATAGTCTAGCCACTCTTTCTTCTAAGGACCATTGTGGCTGTACTTCCAAGATAGATGTGTTCATTCTTTTGGCAGTTCATGGTATATTCAATATTCTTTGTCAAAACCACAATTTAAAGGCATCAATGCTTCTTCAGTCTTCCTTATTCATTGTCCATCTATTGCAGACATATGAGGCAATTGAAAACACCATGGCTTGGGTCAGGCCCATCTTAGTCTTCAAGGTGACATCCTTGCTTTTCAACACTTTAAAGAGGTCTTTTGCAGCAGATTTGCCCAGTGCAATGTGTCTTTTGATCTCTTGACTGCTGCTTTCATGGGTGTTGATTGTGGATCCAAGTAAAATGAAATCCTTGACAACTTTAATCTTTTCTCTGTTTATCATGATGTTGCTTATTGGTCCAGTTGTGACGATTTTTGTTTTCTTCATGTTGAAGTGTAATCCATACCGAAGGCTGTGATCTTTGATCTTTATCAGTAAGTGCTTCAAGTTCTCTTCACTTTCAGCAAGCAAAGTTGTGTCATCTGCATAATGCAGGTTGTTAATGAGTCTTCCTCCAATCCTGATGCCCCATTCTTCTTCATATAGTCCAGCTTCTTGGATTATTTGCTCAGCATACAGATTGAAACCCTGACGCACACCTTTCCTGACTTTAAACCATGCAGTATTCCCTTTGTTCTGTTTGAACGACTGCCTCTTCATCTATGTACAGGTTCCTCAAGAGCACAGTTAAGTATTCTGGAATTCCTATTCTTCTAAATGTTATCCATAATTTGTTATGATCCACATAGTCAAATGCCTTTGCATAGTCAATAAAACACAGGTAAACGTCTTTCTGATATTCTCTGATTTCAGTCAGGATTCATCTGACATCAGCAATGATATCCCTGGTTCCACATCCTCATCTGAATCTGGCTTGAATTTCTGGCAGTTCCCTGTTGATACACTGCTGCAACCACTTTTGAATGATCTTCAGCAAAATTTTGCTTGCACGTGATAGTAGTGATATTGTTCGATAATTTCTGCATTTGGCGGGATCACCTTTCTTGGGAATAGGCATAAATATAGATCTCTTCCAGTCAGTTGGCTAGATAGCTGTCTTCCAAATTTCTTGGCATAGATAAGTGAGCACTTCCAGCGCCGCATCCATTTGTTGAAACATCTCAATTGGTATTCTGTCAATTCCTGGAGCCTTGTTTTTTGCCAATGCCTTTAGTGCAGCTTGGACTTCGGTTCAGTACTGTCTGTTCCTGATCATATGCTACCCCCTGAAATGGTTGAACGTCAACCTTTTTGGTACAGTGACTGTGTATTCCTTCCATCTTCTTTTAATGCTTCCTGCATCATTTAATATTTTCCTTGTAGAATCCTTCAATATTGCAACTCGAGACTTCAATTTTTTCTTCAGTTCTTTCAGCTTGAGACATGCCAAACGTGTTCTTTCCTTTTGGTTTTCCATCTTTAGGTCTTTGCACATGTCATTGTAATACTTTACTTCTCTTCTTGAGCCGCCCTTTGAAATCTTTTGTTCCGCTCTTTTACTTCATCATTTCTTCCTTTTGCTTTAGCTACTGGACATTCAAGAGCAAGTTTCAGAGTCTCTTCAGACATCTGTTTTGGTCTTTTCTTTCTTTCCTGTCTTTTTAATGACCTTTTGCTTTCTTCATGTACGATATCCTTGATGTCTTTCCACAACTCATCTGATCTTTGATCATTAGTGTTCAGTGTATCAAATCTGTTCCTGAGATGGTCTCTAAATTCAGGTGGGATATACTCAAGATCGTACTTTGGCTCTCGTTGACTTGCTCTAATTTTCTTCAGTTTCAACTTGAACTTGCATATGAGCAATTGACGGTCTGTTCTCCAGTTGATCCCTGGCCTTGTTCTGACTGATATTGAGCTTTTCCATCATTTCTTTCCACAGATATAGTTGATTTGATTCCTGCATATTCCATCTGCTGAGGTCCATACGTAGTTGATGTTTATGTTAGTGAAAAAAGGTATTTGTGATGAGGAAGTCGTTGGTCTTGCAAAATTCTATCATGTGATGTCTGGCATCATTGCTATCATCAAAGCCATATTTTCCAACTACCAATCCTTCTTCTTTTTTTTCCAACTTTCACATTCCAATCGCCAGTAATTATCAGTACATCCTTATGGCATGTTCAATCAATTTCAGACTGCAGAGTTTGGGAAAAATCTTCAATTTCTTCATCTTTGGCCTTAGTGGTTGGTATGTAAATTTGAATAATAGTTGTATTAACTGGTCTTCCTTGTAGGCGTATGGATATTATCCTATTGCTGTCAGTGTTGTACTTCAGGATAGATCCTGAAATGTTCTTTTTTGATGGTGAATGCAACACCATTCCTCTTCAAGTTATCATTCCCAGCAAAGTAGATCATTTGATTGTCTGATTCAAAATGGCCAATACCAGTCCATTTCAGCTCACTAATGCCTAGGATATTGATTTTCATGCTTTCCATTTCATTTTTAATGATTTCCAATTTTCCTAGATTCATACTTCATACGTTCCACATTCTGATTATTAATGGATGTTTGCATCTGTTTCTTCTCATTTTGAGTCGTGCCACATCAACAAATGAAGTTCCTGAAAGCTTAACTCCATCCACGTGATTAAGACTGACTCTACTTTGAGGAGACAGCTCTTCCCCAATTGTATTTTGAGTGCCTTCCAACCTGAGCCTCTCATCTTCTGGCACAATATCTGACAATGTTCTGCTACTATTCAGAAGGTTTTCACTGGCTAATTCCTTTCAGAAGTAGACCACTGGGTCCTTCTTCCTTTTCCATCTTAGTCTGGAAGCTCAGCTGAAACCTGTCCACCATGGGTGACCTTGTTGCTATTTAAATACAGGTGGCATACCTTCCAGCATCACAGCAACAAGTAAGCCTCCACAGTACGACAAACTGACAGACGCATGGGGGCAAGTTATTCAATGGGACTGGAATGGAGAAGTCATTAAGAAGAGCCAAGGGAAGTAAGATCGGAAGGATAGAGTGTGAAAATGTCATAGGAACCTGGGAATACCAGGAAAAAGGGGGGAGGCTTTATTTACTAGGTACAAATAAGCACTTTTGAGCAAGTAAGTAAGTAACCTAATCAAAATTGTGATCAGGAAACATATACTCTAAGATGGATTAGAGTTGGGTGAGATTCTGATGGCAAGGAGATCCATAAGAGGTCTTTGCAGTATCATGGATGGTAGGTAATAAGGACTGAACTAAAAGAGAAGAAGTGTTAACATAGATGAGAAAATTATTTAGAAAGATATTACAGAGGTAAAATTTATAGAATTTAGCTAAAGCTTGGATATAGTGTGTAAGAGAAAATAGAGTCAGAGGTGATGCCAAATTGTAAATCTTTATGCTTGGGAAGAGGGTTACATCATTAGTAGGAAGGAGAGGTCAGGAGGAGGAGATGGTTGGATGAGAAGAGAGCACATATATTGAGTGTGAAATGCACACAAGACAGGCAGAGAGTTTCAGGAGGCAGCTGGAAATACAGAACTGAAGCTTACAAGGGAGAACATTTCTCAGTTTTCAGATCTGGAAGCCATCTCTGAAGTGTTAATTAAAGACAAAGGATTGAATACATTGTTCAAGGGAGGAAGAGAGTAGAGAAAGAGAAGTGATAAGTGTTGAGGGCAAAACTTGGATAATCAAAACCTACATTTCAGGAGATAAAAAAGAAAAAAACAGAGAAATATCCAGAGTTGTGGGAAGAGGCCCAGAAGAATAGTCTCTCATGGAATCCCAGGGAAAATAAGCCAAGAAGGAGAAGATGATCAGCAGATGAGAATTGATAAGAGTATTGGATCACAGCATTTGTCCATTTAGGCCTAAAGTCATCTAGATTTTTCATTAGAAAGACTATTTCTTTTTTAACCTGGATCATTCTTCATGTATACTGGGTTTGCCATAAATTAGGCAGCATGCACAAAAATTTGTCTGAAAATATAAAATTGTTAAATAATATGTAAAGCCCCATTTTCAACTTCTTCATATGTTAATGTTTCTAATTGGCAGGCACTGTACTAAGCTCTTTGTAAGCATTATCTTAATTTAATCATTACAATGAGATGTGTGCTTTTATTTTGCCATTTTTCAGATAGTTTTTTATATATTTTCTTTCATTATAACTGCACATTCTTTTTAGTCCTCCCTTATTTTCCCTCGTCCACGTCATATGAACCAAATGTTCATTTAATAATGGAAAAGTCTTAGGTACATATTATTTTCGTAAGATCAAGATCTATAAATAGCAAGAGAGTTTGGATATAATATGACACATGGGACATTAAAAGAAAAAAAGCAGTTTATTACACTGATCTTTTAGAAATGGGACATCAAGCCCTCATTCATAATTTCCAAAGCATGGAAATCATCTACTTTGGGCTCACATAAATGAGGGAAGCGAACGTTTCTATTTAGCTTGTAATATTCAAGGAAAGAGCAAATATGTATAGTGATAAAGAACTTCAGAGTGAAGAAGGAAGTGAAATGACAATGTACACGATTTTCCAATTTTAAAAGCAATAAAATATTTTTTGGAAAAGATCATATTTTGATTCAATCTCTAGTCAGAACTCATTTATGACTAGAGAGTTATTTGAACTTTGTGATAGTTTTCATTAAAAAGAAAATACTGCTTCCCTATCCCCACAAGAGTGGTACTTGACTATTCTGCTTATTGAGTTGGACTCATATTCATCCAGAAATAGATTATGCAGAATATGAATTATTTCTGTCTTTCATTTCTCTCTCGTCTTATCATACAGAGTCCCCTTTTCTTTCGTCAATACTCTTTAATATTTCTGTCAGAGGACAAAATCAAGAAGCGAATGGAGAGCAGTCCTCAAGTAGGGGGATTTAAAAATGTGCAATTTCTCTCCTCAGCATAACCAAATCAAGAATTGGCTGTTCTAATGCTTTGACAGCTTCCATCTGTACCAAGCAGCTCATTCTTTGATACTATCTGCAATTCAGATTTATACAATGTGATTTTTCATGTGATAAAAATTACATTTCTCTGTGGTTTTGAGAACAAGATAACAAACTGATCTACTTGATATTTTCAGAAAAGATATAGATTGGTATTATAACTTTTTCCCTGTTACTCACTGATAGAATATTTATTGAGAGATTGCCATATGCCTGGTACTGTGAGTTCAAAGACATGGCCCCTGACTTGAGTAGCTTTGACCTTAGGTATACTGGTCTTAAGTGTACTTATACACAAATATGGAATGCTGTGCTTTTATGCTAATATCTTACATTAACCAAAATCAAAATAAAAAAACCAAACCAAACCTGCTGCTGTCGAGTCGATTTTGACTTGCAGTGACCTTATAGGACAGAGTAGAACTGACCCATAGGGTTTCCAAGGAGTCGCTGGTGGATTCAAACTGCCAACCTTTTGGTTAGTGGTTAAGAGCTCAGCTCTTAACCATTATGTCACCAGGGCTCCTACACTGACCAAATTCCTCTTTATTGTGTGCCCTATGCATTCAGCCTCAGTGCTGTATTAGGTAGGAGATCTTCAGTATACAGAATTTAGGAAATGGGATTTGTATGAATATTTGCAAGGAAAATATACTTTTAAAGACACTGCTTATCACTCTCTCTAACCTTATTTAAAAAAGTCAGACTTAGATAGTAATAATGTCTTCAATAGTTTACTAGGGCTGCTGTAACAAAGTACCACAAATTGGGTGGCTTATAAGAGCAGATATTTATTGTCTCACAGTTCTGGAGGCTAGGAGTCCAAAATCAAGGAGTTGGGGTATTGATTCCTTCCGAGGGTTCTGAGGAAAAATCCGTTCCATGCCTCTCTCCCAGCTTCTGATGATGGCCTGTGTTCCTTAGCTTTTAGATAGCTCTATTCTTTGCCTCTGCCTTCATATGGCTATATTCCTGATCGGTGTGTCTGTTCTTGTCTCATCCCCTATTTATAACGACAACACTCAGATTGGATTAGGGCCCTTCTTATGCCAGTATGACCTTGTCTTAGTCATCTAGTGCTGCTATAACAGAAATGCTGCAAGTGGATGGCTTTAACAAACAGAAGTTTATTCTCTCACAGGCTAGTAGGCTAGAAGTCCAAATTCAGGGCATCATCTCCAGGGCAAAGCTTTCTCTGTCAGCTCTGAAAGAAGGTCCTTGTCATTAATCTTCCCCTGGCCTAGGAGGTTCTCTGCACAGGAACCCCAGGTCCAAAGGACACACTCTGCTCCTGGCACTGCTTTCTTGGTGGTATGAGGTCGTCCTGTTTCTCTGCTTGCTTCTCTCTTTTATATCTCAAGAGAGATTGGCTTAAGACACTATCTAATCTTGTAGATCTCGTCAATATAACTACAACTAATCCATCTCATTAACATCGTAGTGATAGGATTTACAACACATAGGGAAATCACATCAGATGACAAAATGGTAGACAATCATACAATACTGTGAATCATGGCCCAGCTAAATTGATACAGATATTTTTGGGGGATACAATTCAATCCATGACAGACCTCATGGTAATTTAACTGATAACATCTTTCAAAGACAATGTCACAGTCACAGGTACTGGGGTAGGACTTCAACATATCTTTTTGGGTGACACAATTTGATCCATAACGATCTCTTAGCTAGAACAGGGCCATTCTAATAGATATTTGACAAGTATTAGTTGATTTTGTTGACTGAACTCCTTTAGAGTTCAGTTTGTACTGTAGTGTTTGTGAAAATTGGTTTTGAACTTTAAAAAATTAATAAATTAATCTTTATATCCTCAACACCAAGCAATGTACTTGTCTATTGAATGAATGAAGCCATATGGTTCCCAAAAATTGTAAACAGGACAAAGGACAATCAACTGATATATCCCCCCCTCAGGAAAAACATTAAATGTACTGTAGAAAACCTATTGTTTTCAAAGATTCTCAGGCTCTTCCAAAACTCCTTCCCTTTATTTATATTCAAATAATTTTTGTGCTTGGCTTTATTATCTTCTTAATTGCTCTTTGGAAACATTTTTCAAGCTTAAATGGAATTACATAATTAATATAAATAATAAAACTCTACTTTAGAAATATATTTTATAGTCTAATCTTGTGTTCTTACATTTACCACATTACTTCAAATTATTAAAATATTATATTTGTCTCTGTGTGTCACTTCTATATATATGTAGTCTGTGTAGTTTAACAAAGATCAGTTGAGAATTTAAATATTTAAGTATCAATGCTATAAGCAGTGAAACTAGTTAGTAAATGTAATGAACTGTAACTGAAGATGTAATAATTTAAATTAATTTATATAATATCATTTACTAATTAAGTAATGTAAAATAAATATCTGTTAAGCTTTCTAATAACAAGTTCTATTGGATGAGGAAATGTTTTTCCGAGTGTGATGATGAGAACACAGTTCTCTCCAGACATTTGGACAGGAGTTGATAAAGAACTAAAATACACGGCAGGAAAGAAAGACTAGACTGAAGAACCCTTGGGTGAACAATCCATTATGTTTTCTCCATCTGCTTTATGTTTCTCACATTTTGCATTTCTCTTGAAACGTCATTTGGCCACTGGGGGTCTCTGTTTCTCTACACAATTTTTAGCAAGATAATTATGTGTCCTTATTTATAAAGATAACTGTTCCCTTCACAAACCATTGAAATTGAATAAGGAGGACTGATGGGCTACATTTATAATTTTAATAGGGGTAAAATGTATGTAATTTCTATATATTATAGCCACAGCTTTAATTTACACAGGGCGAGATTTGCGGTCCTTATTCTCTTCCGTACGAGATTAGGTGGATATCCACATTCTAGAATGTTTGAGAAGCTTTGTCTTCAGAATTGTTTCTATTTAAGTGACAAAGAACTGACTATAATTGGTGAATTGATTTTGCCTTTCTTCATCTTTATATATTTATATAAAGATCATTTATATATTTGTCTTCAAAATAAAATGAACTGAGTATAGAAATCCTTTTTCTAATGTAAAGATCTGAAGGAATTAGGAGGATATTTGTTTACTTTTAAGTGTTTCCAGACTAATAAAAATTCAAATGGAAACTGTGAAATTTAAGGTTTGAAATGTTGAAGATATTACTGTTCTTAGGAGTAATGCCTCATAACCACAGATGTTAATATTGAACATTCATTTCAATGCAAATTATTTACTGAGCATTAATTGTGTGTAAGACGGTATACTGCTGTATGAGATATACAGATGAGGAGAACTAGTCTGTTTTGAAGGAATTTCTAGCAGATGCGGGTGAGTATAAGACAAAGATAAAAGAAAATGTCACTTAGAACAAATAAGATGCTACGGAGGCTTGAAGATGGAAGAGATCAAAGGGCGGGGCCAAGATGGCGGAGTAGTCAGACTCTTCCTGTGGTCTGTCTTAAAACAAAGACAAAAAAAAAAAAAAAAAACAAGTGAATCAATTATATATGACAATCTAGGAGCCCTGAACATTAAAGGCAAAATTGAGGAACTGGACTGAATGGCAGGGGGAGGGAGAGATGGTTTGGAAGCAGCAAAGAGTTGCTAGACCTGACCCGGCAGGAGCTGGTGCCCTTTAGGCCAGATCCGCTCGCGTGCGTTGTAGGGAAAGCAGTGGTGATCAGGAGGCATTTTTCACACCGGGAGAGACCCAGTGGCAGAGAGACTACTTGGACTTCCAAAACCAGTGAAAAGCAGCACTCAACAGGCAAAAGATAAGTACTTGCGTCTGGCCTACCATGAGGATCAAAAAACACCCTCTTTGGGAAAAACTTCTCACCCATTTATCTCCCCCCTCCGCACTCTGCACCAGGTCCCAGGCTGGCTTCAGCAACTGCCAAGTCCCCTGGAGTGGAAGTAGGACCTGTCAGGTACCCTGAGCCATTCTCCTGGCCTTGGAGAGGGAACAAATTAACAAACGGAAAAAATAATCTGCCAGCTCCCCTAAGCCAGGAACTCAGGGTAGGCATAGCTCCCTTACCTAGACACAGGCATAAGGGGTCCATGGACTTTGAATGCTTTTCACCCGTGTAGACTTGTGTGGGCCCATTTCAGTAGAGTAGGCCCTCATTACCACAGTACAACAGGGTATATACCTGAAGTCTAACTTTAACTGTTTCAGCTATGTGGTGAAGTGGCAGGTTCATGACATTTGACACTGCTCTGCCCATTAAGCAGAGTCCTCACCTACCCACATCAGGGGCCTGAGGACTGGTGACTCCAACCATGCCACTAACCACCCACAACAGGGGTACAAGAATAAGTGAAGTCTCCCAGTCCTTACAGCTAACAGCATTGGGTGCTCATAGTCCAGCTGCAAAACCCACCCACCTACGTACTCTAGGGAACAGGGACACGCTTTCCTCCCAGACACTCAAGGGCAGCTGTCAGCCCCTGCCTTCCTCAATGCATGACCCCTAGTGCAGCCAGATACCTGTGCCTACACCAATCACCCATGCTTGTCTCGGACTTTAGGTGAGACTCTGCACCACACACTTGGTGACCAACTACCTGGACACCTGAGCTGAATTCACACAAGAAAATTAAACAGACACCTGGGCTTGCATACCTAGTAACAGCTCTAACCACCTAGTGGCAGGACATTAGAGCTTCAAAAGAGCCAATAATCAAACTAGCTCATGTGAGCAGCCTATTTGGGTATATCAAAACAAAACAAAACCAGAAGCTAGGACACAGTAAGCAAATATAAAATAAATAAATAAAATAACTTATTGATGGCTTGGAGACAACAGTCAATATCAAATCACATAAAGAGGCAGATCATGATGGATTCAGCAAGCTCCCAAAATAAAAAAATCAAGAAACTTTCCAGAGGAAGAGAATTTCTTGGAATTACTGGAGTAGAATACAAAAGATTAATATATAGAACTCTTCAAGAGATCAGGAAGGAAATCATTCAAAATGCAGCACAAGCTAAGGAACACACAGACAAAGCAATAGAGGATCTTAAGAGGGTTATTCAAGAGAATAATGACAAATTTAATAGGCTGCAAGAATCCATAGAGAGACAGCAATCAGAAATCTGGAAAATTAACAATAAAATTTCAGAATTAGACAACTAAATAGAAAGTCATAAGAGCAGAAATGAGGCAATAGAAGTCAGAATAAGTGAGATTGAAGAGAAAGCACTTGACATCAACTTATTTGAGGAAAAATCAGATAAAAGAATTTAAAAACAATAAAGAAACTTGAAGAATTTTGTTGGACTCTATCAACAGGAATAGCCTATGAGTGATTGGAGTACCAGAACAGGGGGGATTACAGAAAATACAGAGAGAATTGTTGAAGATTTGTTGGCAGAAAACTTCCCTGATATCATGAAAGATGAGAAGATATCTATCCAAGAT
>NW_004444223.1:366136-367345 GCF_000243295.1 Trichechus manatus latirostris
GCCAAGAATCCTATATCCAGCAAAACTGTCTCTCAAATATAATGGTGAAATTAGGGCATTTCCAGATAAACAGAAGTTTGTAAAAACCAAACCAAAATTACAAGAAATACTAAAGGGAGTCCTCTGGTTAGAAAATCAGTAACATCAGATAACAACCCAAGACTAGAACACAGGACAAAGCAACCAGGTATCAACCCAGATAAGGAAGTCACAAAAATAAATCAAAGCTAAAACACTGAAAGTAGGGAAACAGAGATATCAATATGTAAAAGATCACAACATTAAAACAAAAAAGGGACTAAAAAAGTAGACATAGATTTTTCATATGGAAAGAAGTCAAGGCAATATAAAGACATAAAAGACTGGTATAAACTCAGAAAAATAGGGGTAAATATTAAGGTAACCACAAAGGAAACTAACAATCCTACACGTCAAAATAAAAACAAGAAAAATATAAAGATTCAGCAAATACAAAATCAACAACAATGAAAAAGATGAAAAGAAAATATGTAAAGAAAAACGACTCAGCACAGAAAATTAAGTGGAACAAAGAAATTGTCAATAGCACATAAAAAAAAGACGTCAAAATGACAGCACTCAACTCATACCTGTTAATAATTAAGCTGAAAGTAAATGGACTAAATGCACCAATAAAGAGACAGTGGCAGAATGGATTAAAAAACACCATCTGGCTATGTGCTGCCTACAAGAGACACACCTTAGATTTAAAGACACAAACTAAGTAAATCTCAAAGTATGGAAAAAAGTATATCAAGCAAACAACACTCAAAAAAGAGCAGGAGTGGCAATACTGATCTCTGACAAAATGGACTTTAAAGTAAAATCCACCACAAAGGATAAGGAAGGACACTGTATAATGATTAAAGGGTCAACACACCAGGAGGACATAACCATAATAAATATTTATGCACCCAATGACAGAGCTCCAAAATACATAAAACAAACTCTAACAGCATTGAAAAGAGAGATAGACAGCTCCACAATAATAGTAGGAGACTTCAGCACACCACTTTCGGTGAAGGACAGAACATCCGGGAAGAAGCTCAACAAAGACACGAAAGAGCTGAATGCCACAATCAACCAACTTGATCTCATGGACATATACTGAACACTCTACCCAACAGCAGCCAAGTATACTTTCTTTTCCAATGCACATGGAACATTCTCCAGAATAGACCACATATTAGG
>NW_004444223.1:369203-370760 GCF_000243295.1 Trichechus manatus latirostris
TGGGAACCAGACAAGGATGCCCTTTATCACCACTCTTATTCAACATTGTGCTGGAGGTCCTAGACAGAGCAATTAGGCTAGAAAAAGACATAAAGTGTATCTAAATTGGTAAAGAAAAAGTATCTCTATTTGCAGATATATACAGAAAACCCCAAAGAATCCACAAGGTAATTACGGGAACTAATAGAAGATTTCAGCAAAGTATCAGGATACCAGATCAACATACAAAAATAAATTAGTTTCCTACACACCAACAAAGAGAACTTCGAAGAGGAAATCACCAAATCAATACCATTGATAATAGCCCCCAAGAAGATAAAATACTTAGGAATAAATCTAACCAGAGATGTAAAAGATCTATACATTGAAAACTACAAGACACTACTGCAAGAAACCAAAAGGGACCTGCATAAGTGGAAAAACATACCTTGCTCATGGATAGGAAAACTCAACATTGTGAAAATGTGTATTCTACCCAAAGCGATCTGCAGATACAATCCAATCCCGATCCAAATTCCAACGGCATTTTTTAATGAGATAGAGAAACAAATCACCAACTTCATATGGAAAGAGAAGAGGCCCCAACTTCATATGGAAAGTCAAGTATTACTAAAGAAGAGGAAGAAAGTAGGAGGCATCACACTACCTGATTTTAAAACCTGTTATACTGCCACAGTAGTCAAAACAGCCTGGTACTGGTACAATAACAGACACATAGACCAATGGAACAGAATTGAGAATCCAGACATAAATTCCTCCACCTATGAGCAGCTGATATTTGACAAAGGTCCAAAGTCCGTTAACTGGGGAAAAAACAGTCTCTTTAACAAACAGTGCTGGCATAACTGGATATCCATCTGCAAAAAAAAGGAAGCAAGACCCATGCCTCACACCATGCACAAAGACTAACTCAAAATAGATCAAAGACCTAAATATAAAATCTAAAATGATAACAATCGTGTAAGAACAAATAAGGACTATGCTAGGAGCCCTAATACATGGCATAAACAGAATACAAACCATAAGTAACAATGCACAAAGTCCAGAAGAGAAACTAGATAACTGGGAGCTTCTAAAAATCAGACATTTATGCTCATCAGAAGACTTCACCAAAAGAGTAAAAAGACAACCTACAGACTGGGAAATAATTTTTGGCTACGACAAATCCGATCAGTGTCTGATCTCTAATATCTACAACATACTGCAAAACCTCAACCAGAAAAAGACAAATAACCCAATTCAAAAATGAGCAAAGTATATTAACAGGCATTTTGCCAAATAAGACATTCAGGCGGCTAACAGACACATGAGGAAATGCTCATGATCATTAGCCGTTAGAGAAAAGCAAATCAAAACTATCATGAGATACCATCTCACTCCAACAGAAAATAATAAATGTTGGTGTCATGGTTTGCATTATGTCCCCCAGAAAATGTGTGTATCAATTTGGCTAGGCCATGATTCCTGGTACTGTGTGATTTTCCTGTATGTTGTAAACCTGCCTTTATGATGTTAATGAGGGAGGATGGGTGGCAGTTGTGTTAGTAAGGCAGGACT
>NW_004444223.1:371636-394139 GCF_000243295.1 Trichechus manatus latirostris
CTTAGGTGAAGGGAAGGACAACACACACTACAGGGAAGTCAGCACAACTGGACTAAACCAAAGCTAAGAAGTTTCCTGAATACAATCAAACACTTCAAGGGACAGAGTAGCAGGGGCGGGGGTCTGGAGACCATGGTTTCAGGGGGCATCTAGGTCAGTTGGCATAACACAGTTTATTAAGAAAGTGTTCTGCATCCCACTTTGGTGAGCGGTGTCTGGGGTCTTAAAGGCTAGCGAGCAGCCATTTAAGATGCATCAATTGGTCCCAGCCCACCTGGAGCACAGGAGAATGAAGAACAGCAAAGTCACAAGGAAAGTATTAGCCCAAGAGACAGAAAGGGCCACTTAAATCAGAGACTTCATCAGCCTGAGACGAGAAGAACTAGATAGTGCCTGGCTACCACCAATGATCACCCTGACAGGAAACACAACAGAGAGTCCCGGACGGAGCAGGAGAAAAGTGGGGTGCAGAGCTCAAATTTTCGTAAAAAGACCAGACTTAATAGTTTGATTGAGACTGGAGGAACCCCAGAAGACATGGCCGCCGGACTCTTTGTTAGCCCAAAACTAAAACCATTCCCTAGGCCAACTCTTCAGACAAAGATTAAACTGGATTATGGGACATAAAATGATACTTGTGAAGAGTGTGCTTCTTAGCTCAAGTAGATACATGAGACTAAATGGGCAGCTCCTGTCTGGAGGCAAGATGAGAAGGCAGAGAGGGTCAGAAGCTGGTTGAATGAACACAGGAAATCGGGGTGGAAAGGAAGCGTGTGCTGTCACAGTATAGGGAGAGCAACTAGAGTCACATAACAATGTATTTATAAATTTTTGTATGAGGGACTAATTTGAATTGTAAATTTTCACTTAAAGCAGAGCAACAATTAAAAAAAAAAAAACCAAGATGGAAGTGATCATGTTTGCTCTAAGAATACCAAAAAAAATTCTATGGGTGTGTTGACATTGAGGTGGGTGAGATTTCAACAACTATTTGTAGGGAGAGGATTGGGGGAGTATGAAGCAGGTTTGGGGAACAGCAGGTGGTACAGATTGATTGGAGGACAGAGTATGTGATTGATTAGAGGACAGAGATCACGGCTTTGAATATCAGCTTGAGGATTTTCAATTTAATTTAAAGATGTAAAAAAAAATGGAGTTAATATTTGATGAATGCCTATTATAAGCCAGGGTCTGTGCCAGGTACTTCATAAAAACTCTTTTATATATAATCATGATTTTACAGATAAAGATGCTGAGGCATAGGAGATGAAGTAGTTTTCCTAAGGTGACAATTTTGTAGTCAAATTGTTTAAAGGAAGAAGAGATATACGCCTAGCAAACTTGATCAGCTCTAAGATGCTACCATTCTTAGACACACCATCAGCTCTAAGATGCTACCATTCTTAGACACACCAGTATATCGTGTACCAGTAAATAAGAAAAAAAATGCTACCGAATTAAACTAGGACACTCCATAGACTCTAAGACATTAAAATATTTGTACGTGTGTATGTGTGTGTTTAAAGAGTGTGTCTTTGAATTGAGGCAAGATACTATTTTCAAAGAACCAGGGGAGGAGACAGAGAACCAAGACAGATGCCATCATGGAAAGGAACTAAAAAGATTCTGCCTCCATCTTTCTGAAGGTGGGCTACCTGCAGGTAGCTGACCGTGGGGAATCAAGAGAAGAGATGTAGAGAGGAGGACCCTTTGGGTCCAGGCCTCTGCACACTCAGCTGAAGACTTGAAAGAGTCTATAAAACAAGCAGGCAGCTTGGCCCATAATGTAAGAATAAAACAGGCAGGGCCCCTGGGAGGGGACGCCCAATACTGGGACACCAGGAGGCTGCTACATGCAATATAAATGGGTAGTTAAAAAAATGGCGTTTGGTACCCATTGCTGTTGAGTGGACTCTGACTCATAGCTACCCTATAGGACAGAGTAGAACTGCCCCATAGGGTTTCTAAGGAGGGGCTGGTAGATTTGGTTAGCAGGTTTCTCAATTTCTCTCTGAGATGCAATCGATGCAGCAAAGCATAGAGTCAATAGCATCAGCTCTGACTTCAAACAGACCTGGGATAAAAACGTAGCTCACTAGCTGTGTGGCTTTAGGCAAGTACTTAACTTCTCCGTGTCTCAGTTTACTTACGTATAAAATGATTGATTTCATGTGTAAAATGCGTAAGTACAGGGTGATTATAAAGATTACATTAAGTTGTGTACAAAAATTGCTTAGTCCAGTAACAGATACGGAGTATAAATATGAGTATGAGTGATGTTTGTTATTATTGCAGGCCATTTGAAGATTAAAAGCTTGTTTTGTATGAAACAAATTTCTTTCTAGAGCCTTGTTTTGAAAAAATGCATACAAATTGATCCTTCTAGACTACCCAATATACAATGTGTTTTTGGTATATTAGATGAGGTATTATTAATTATTATTTTTATTTTAATCAATACCAACAGCTAATATTTTTGGAACACTTACTACCTCAGACGGTGTGCTAAGGAGTTTATGCATACCGTGGCATTTTATCCTCACAGCCTGATTAATCCTGTTTTAGAGACAGGAACATTGAGGTTCTGAGACCTGCATTTACAGATAGATTTTGGTGCAAATGTGGGACTCAGTTCTGCCTCTTATGTTTGAAGGGAGATATTGTAACCAGGTGACCTTGTCTCTGAGGTAGGGCACTGTGTCTATCTGAGTTTCCTAGTGTACATATTTGAGGCTTTCCTCTGGACCCACCCTAGTGACATGACTTTCCTTGATGCATATATAGGCCGTTGTAGAGGAGAAGGAGCAGCCACACCAGGAGAGTGGAGGGTAGGTCTACCCAAGGGACGCTGTGCTTCCATTTTGGATGCTGGCGTGGAGGCCTGCGATCCTGCACTATTTTCATAGGTAGGGTTGAATTAATGAGGCTTGCACCATTGACGGAGCCCTGGTGGCACAGTGGTTAAAAGCTCGGCTGCTAACCAAAAGGTTGGCAGTTTGAATCCACCAGCTGCTCCTTGGAAACACTATGGGGCAGTTCTACTCTGTCCTATAGGGTCACTATGAGTCAGAATCCAGTCAATGGCAATGGGTTTTGTTCTGTTTTTTGGCATCATTGACAGGGACAGCGATGGGGCGGGTGGTGGTTTGGGCTGTGGAATGGCTACTGCTGAGACTACCACCAGCCTCGGCCTGGGGGATTTTAATGTATATGAATGTATTTCACACTTAATGGTTCATCTAAAATCTTTTAAAATGGCCCTGGGTCTCTGAGCTCCAGAGGTGAAGTATTAGGAGAGGATGAATGTCCAGGGAGTGGCGAAGCCTGGGGTGAATCAAAGCTTTGCATGTGGTGAAAGCATCCAACCATTCAGGCTCCATTTCTTCCTGGAAAATTTTCTTTCTTTTTTCTTTTGGATACTCTATCTGACTGAGATTATCACATTTTGATTTTTTTGGAATGCCTCAGCTCTCAGAACTATGGAAAAATGAAAAGCTAGTGTGAACGTTCTTTCCCTTCTCAGGGATTTAGAGTCTTATTACCGTATGGTTTCAGCTTTCCATGATTTGTTTTTTATTGCTGAGGTCTGCATGGAACTAAGTGACATGCAATGCTATCATTTTGCTTTCCTGGGATTTCCTTCAGAGCTGTTATTGTTTATAAGTTATAACTTATTCTATTTAAAAGAAGTATTTGAGGTGGTTTCCAATGCGAAACTCATGTAATATGGTACAGTTATAAACAAAAATTCAAATACAGATCTGAAGTTTATTGGAGCATGATAAATAGATGGAGCAGTTATATAGGATGAGTAAGTTACTACATCTGAGATCTAAATTTAGCTCTAAGCTTCTTGGGAAAACAAGGTAAGAGCAACATGATGGATTTTACAGCCCTTTTTGGACTCCAAAAAGGAAGCATGAAAGTTATTTTTGTAGAGAGAATTCTTTCAGGCACAAAATTCTAGTATAAGAAATGCGTAAGTCCATGGAGTATACGAATATATGAGAGTGTAGA
Organism: Trichechus manatus latirostris; assembly: GCF_000243295.1. Lineage (NCBI taxonomy): Eukaryota > Metazoa > Chordata > Mammalia > Sirenia > Trichechidae > Trichechus > Trichechus manatus. Next base: position 375,654 of record NW_004444223.1, read on the forward strand.
TATGCATTTGCACTTATATACATGCATATGTATATGTATGAATATAAAATATAAACATATGTATATTTTTCCCTGTGTGTATATACATACATAGATGTATACATACTGTGGCAGGGAGAATAATGGCCACCCAAAGATGCACACGTCCTAATTCCTGGAACCTGTGAATATGTTAGGTTAGGAGGAATTAACTTTGCAGATGAAGGTTGCTAATCAGGTGGCCTTGAAATAGGGAGATTGTTCCCCCTATTACAGGTGGGCTCAGTGTAATCACAGAGGTCCTTAAAAGTGGAAGAGGGAAGCAGAGGAAGAGTCAATGTCAGAGTAATGGGAAATGTAAAAGACTCGGCTGGCCATTGCTAGCTTTGAAGATGGAGAAGGGGACTATAAACTAAGGGATAAAGGCAGTCTCTAGAAGCTAGAAAAGGGAAGGAAGTGAATTCTCCCCTAGAGCCTCCAGAAAGGAATGCAGCCCTGCCAACACCTTGATTTTAGCCCCTTACAACCTGCGTCAGACTTCTGACCTACTGAAGCATAAGATAATAAACCTGTGTTTTTGGTAATTTGTTACAGCAGCAATAGAAAACTAACACACACACATATATGTGTATATGTATGTATGTGCATGTGTATATACATTTATATGTACATATATACACACACATACATGCATACATGCATATACACACAAAGAAAAGAGGGAGAAGAGCAGAAAGAGAGGAGAGAGGAGAAAGAGAAAAAAGATGTGCAAAAGAATTTCTAAAGGGAGTTAAGATAATGTAGTCTAGATAGCTTGATTGCAAAGATACAACTTAATTCTGTATATATACACAAGTAACTTCTTGACATACCTCTTGGGTGTATAACAGGGTTGTTAATTTTTAATCCAGACCAAAATGTAACTCCCTCCTTCAAATCTTGTTACTTACAGTGATGTGCTGTATCAGACTTCTACCAGCTCCTGAAAGCCAATTTGTGACCATCTTTTATTCAGTGATGCATTCTGTGGTTTGAAACAGGCAATGGTGGGTGTATTTACACACTTGAAATCATTAAACACTACAGATCAGAGTATTTTCATCCAGAGAGTTGTTTGTTAAACATTTACTAGCACATCGCTGCTTTCATGGGTTTACCCATCTCAGTAAATGGTATGACTATCCACCCAGTTGCCAAAAACCTAGGCTTCTTCTCTGATTCCTATCTTTCCCTCATGGCCTATATCAAATAAACTAGCTAGTTTTGCCTCCTCTATCTCGAAGTGATATCCACTTTCTTCTTCTATCTCCACAGATACCACCCTAGATTAAGCTATCAGTATATCTTGCCTGAATCATTGCAGTATGCTTGTAATGGTCCTCTTGAATTCTACTCTTGTTTCCCTACCATCTTTTCAAGTGTAGATCATATCATGTCTCTTCATTAGTTAAAATCCTCCATTACCCTTAGAATAAAATGTAAGCTCCTTAACGCCAGGCTACAAAGCCCTCCCTTCCTTGCTTTAGCTTAATTATCCCATTTCATCTTGTCATCTCTCTACCTAGCTCCTCTTCTGGCCACTTGGTTTTCTTTCTGTTCCTCAGTCACTGAGCTCATTTCGGTCTTAAGGCCTTTGTCCTAGCAGTTCCCTTTGCACTGATTACCCCATCCCCCAGCCCTTCCAGATCTTTGCATGGCTGCCTCCTTTTTATCATTCAGGACTTAGCTTAAATGTCCCTTCCGCAGAGCGGTCTCTCCAGACCACGCAATCTAAAGTAGTCTACATCATTGTAATGTTATCACTCTGTATTATTTTTATTTTAGCACTTGTTAACCAGTTGTTGTTGAGTAGACTACAACTCATGGTGGCCCCACGAGTGCCAGAATAGAACTGTGCTCCATAGGGCTTTCAATGTCTGATTTTTCAGAAGTAGATCTTCAGACCTTTCTTTTGAGGTGCATCTGATGGACTTGAATGGCCAACCTTTTGGTTAGCAGCTAAGTACATTACCTGTTTGCACCACCCAGAGACTTAGCACTTGTTACTATCCACTATTTGCTTGTTCATTTACAGTTCGTGGCACAGAGTAAACAAACAAAAAAAAACCAAACTGGTTGCCATCGAGTCAATTCCAACTCATAGCAACCCTATAGGACAGAGTAGAACTGCCCCGTAGGGTTTCCAAGGAGTGGCCATTTTGGTTAGCAGTCGAACTCTTAACCACTGCAGCTCTTAATAATTACTTATTGAATAAATGAATTAATTCAGAAAACACTTAGAGTGTTTAGAACATTGGCTAGAAATACGTTCCACAGACAGTTTCTTTCCTGTCTGTGTCCTATAGGGGCAGGGGGTGGCTGTTAAAAACTGCCAAACCTGGCCTGAAATAAGAAAAATCTAAAATGGTTGGGGTGGCAGACATGTGAGTTGGAAGTTCAAACAGCTGAAAGACCTTGGGTGAGACATTACAGCCTTCGTAAGAAGGTAGCTGCAGTGCCACAGATTGCTTTTGTGTGGGCTTTCTAGCCCATGGTCTTGTAACTCCCACCCAAGTGATTGGGCAGGACTGTGCAGATAGGGTAATTGTGGCCCACCAAAGGGATTGGTTAGTTTTGCCATCCCACTAGGTTTGGAATAAACCATCCCAGGGGTGGAAAGAAGAAAGAACCCACCACCACCAGGGAAGAACAGCCAGGTGCCAGCACATCCTTTGGACTGTGATCCCTGTGCTGAGAAGCTCCTGGACCCAGAAGACAGAGAGAAAGAACTGTAACCCTGCAGACAGTGAGAAGTGGTGGCAGGAGAGACCCGGTAGCAGGAGACAGCCCGGTGGGCTTCCTGACCCACAGAAAGGAAAGCTGAGTGCCTTTGGGCAGAGGCCTAGGGCCAGGGAGAGGCGTTCCTGTGAGCACGGCTGGGAAGAGGCTGTCCTGATAGAAGAACTGTATCCCGAGTGTTCCTGAGCCTGAATTGTAACTGTTACTTCTCTAATAAACTCCATAATCGTATTGTCTGTGAGTTCTATGTGGCCATTGCAATGAATTATCGAACCCAGCAGAGAAGTAGAGAGTGTCTTGGGAAGGAAGAGTTGGTGTCAGAGTTGGTAAAGATGGTGGAGAGAGGAGGCATATATGACCTCCGCCTCATAGAAATTAGCCTTGGGCTGTTGATCTTGATTCTCCTTTCCCCTTGTGAAGTTAGAGGAGCTCAGACACTGCCCCCAAGCCATTTTTGTAGTACCTAAGAGTCAGATATAAGGAATGGTGACTAGTAAGTGCTGAACAATAAAAAGGACAGTGTGGAGGCAGATTGCATGGGTCAGTTCTGGGTCCAGAGCTAGCAGGCCGAGGGCTAGGGCTAGGGCTCAGGCAGTCCTTCACCACTCTATTAGATGGTGCTCACCTCTTCTGAACTGTTTTTGAAGTCTCCCTTCAGGTCTGACTTTGCCCATCCTAAAGGCCTAACTCTCATATATCAAATATCACAACCTAATTTCTCCCTTTGAGAAGTTTCAGGAGAAAAGAACACTCCTCTGCTAGAGTTCATTACTCTTGCCACAGTGGAGTGGCAGTTGCGTTCGTCTGTTGCTTTTCATAGGTCTGTCAGTTTGTTGTGCTGTGGTGGCTTGCATGTAGCTTTAATGCTGGAAGCTATGACACCAGTATTTCAAATACCAGCAGGGTCACCCATGGTAGACAGGTTTCAGTGGAACTTTTAGACTAAGACAGACTGGAAAGAAAGCCTTTGTTATCTACTTCTGAAAATCAGCCAATGAAAACCCTATGGATCACAACAGAATATTGTCCGATATACTGCTGGAAAATGAGACCCCGAGATTGGAAGGCACTCAGAATACCAGTGGCCACAATGGAAGTGAGCATAAAAACAATTATGAAGATGGTGCAGGACCGGGCAATATTTTATTCTGTTATACATGATGTTGCCATGAGTCAAAGCCGACTCAATGGCAACCAATAACAATGTACAAAAAGGCACACTTATTTTTCCATTAACACATTGATGATTTTTTAAAATAAAACTTCTAAGAATGACTATTCTTAAGATCATGGAATCTCGTTGTAGAAAAGGGCTTGGCAAATTATTTCAACAGGCTCCTTATTTTACAAAGAGATTAGTTGACCTACTTAGGGTCACAAAGGTAGTGACCAACTCAAAACAAGAATCCGTGTTTCCTGACATTCTGACTAGTTAATATGAAGTGAAGATTGGCATCTTTGTCATCTGCAAAGTGAGAAAGAGACAAATAAGTACATAACTTTCTATCAGAACCTAGGATTTATTAAATAATTGTAAACCCTTCAGGTGTCTTATGGGGTGTGTTCAGTGTAGCCCCTTTTCTTCTTATCCTTTCCACCTGTAAAGGACAATGATTAATGATGTTCTGAATGCTGGTCACCCGGCATGGGAAGATCCTGAGGGAGTTTAGAATCAAGTATAAAAACCAAAAACCAAATCAAGTATAGATTATACATTAGATATATCTTTGTTATAGTGTATTATCTTTTTCTAGTTCTTTGAAAACATTTTTTAAATTTTATTGTGCTTTTGGTGGTGCAGTGGTTAAGAGCTTGGCTGCTAACCAAAATGTCAGCAGTTCGAATCCATCAGCCACTCCTAGGACATCTTATGGGGAAGTTTTACTCTGTTCTGTAGGGTTGCTATGAGTCGGAGTCAACTTGACAGCAATGGGTTTGGTTTTTTTTTTTGGTTTTAGGTGAAAGTTCACAGTGATAATTCTTTGGAAATTTGTAACGTCTGATTACTGTGTAAGATTTTACTAAACATGAGATTAGCCAGAGATCCCCATTTCTTGACTACTTTGGATAAAGGGAAGTTGACTGTATTTTTAGCAATTTTGATAGTGTTATATGAGCCTTATTTTTAGACTATCCCTCTGTAAATCCGAGGGTTTTAGTTTATTCTCATTTCTTTTTGAAGAGAAATGATTTATAGCACACTTGGCTTATAGCAAATACAATGGTCATGAGGGAGGACAAACTGAAATCATGCATGTAAAACAAGTAGAACAGAGACCGACATATAATAAGCACTCAAGTGTATGATGATGATAAAACAAACAAAAAACACCAAACTCATTGCTGTCAAGTCAATTCCAACTCATAGTAACCCTATAAGACAGAGTAGATCTGCCCCATAGGGTTTCCAAGGAGCACCTGGTGGATTAGAACTGCTGACCTTTTGGTTAGCAGCCGAACTCTTAACCACTGAGACACCAGGGTTTCCATGATGATGATAGTAATAGTAATAATCACAATAGTAATAGTTATTATTACTATTATCTTCTGATCTTCGAGTTAAGCCTACAGGTAAAAAAAAAAAAAAAATCCCATTTTCTTTAGCTTTTTTCCTCTTCAATCCTTTGATTGCCTTTTGATAATCTGTGTTTAAGAGTTAAAACCTACATGTTCTTTATGAATTAGGTGGGCTCAGGACACAACAGTGTTCTACTAATACTAAGTGCTTTATGAAATTGGCAATTTAATGAGGTTTGTGCAAATTAATAAAAAATCTTTGAATTTCTACTATGTACAAATCACTGTGGAGAAACAGTCTCTGTTTTCCGGCAGCTTACACTCCAGTCAACTTTTTCCTAGCATTGTTGGAATCTTGTTTAATAAATGAAAAGAGAAAAAGCATTTTTAGTTTCTTTTGCCAGTGCTCCCCAAAGCTAGCAATGCCCATGAAAAAGAGGAAATTACATGATAATGGAAATAAAAAATTGGATATTTTGCTATATTAGGAAGGAGGATATTTCAGATCGCATTTAGAAGCTGAGTTATCATTGTGGTTGTTTGAACAGTAGCTAAAGTTGAACTACATCAGAAGTGAAAAATCCTCTCAGGAATGGAAGAAGATAACATAACCTTTTAAACATAACTTTTGGCATACTAAAAATACAGAATGCATTCTTTTTATGGCTTGATTTCTCTTAATTTTAAAAATAATCTTATGTTTAGGTAATTAGGGGAGATAAAATAAAGGCTAGATTATGCCAACTGCTATTTTCTTTGGTTTGGGGCAATAGTAGGAGGAGAATACTCATATAAATAAATGGCAATAGAATCCTGGGTAGGTGAGGCTGAATGAAGGAGGTAATGATATGCCTGGAGAAGGCAGTGAAGAATGGCTGGTGTGTATCTACTTGATTTTTGCATAGTGGATTCCTCTCCTAGGACCTAAATTTTGGGTGAAATGTTGGGACCAGAGTGTCATTCCAATCACTAAGTTTCATTAATTCATCTAATAAACATTTTTTTGGTATGCATATTATATTTCAAGTCACTGTGTTGGGCTTTGTGGATATAATCTTGGACAGGTCAGACAAAGTCCCTGCCTTCATGGAACTTACGGAAGCAGATAATGCACAATTATGAATGTAATGAGTACTATGAGGAAAATCAGGGTGCTATGGAATCGCAGAACCAGGCAACCTCATCCAGTCTGGTAAGTGAGTAAAGGTTTATACAAGGAAGTGACATTCAAACAGAAGCAAAGGATTAGTGGGAGTTAGCAGAATGTGTGTGTGTATGTGTGTGTGTGTGTGTGACAGAGAGAGAGAGAGAGAGAGAGAGAAAGAGAGAAACAGAGAGAGATGGGGTTAGGTTGGGCAGACAAGAATGAGTTACAATGATTTCTGGGCAGAGGAAGCAGCACAGGAAGGGACCTTGATGAGGATGAGGGGTTTCTGGCTAGAGAGAGGTGAGCAGGGGCGTGAGGTGGGAGACGAGGCAGAGAGAGGTATAAACAAATTCATTCAGGATCATGCCAAGGACTGTATGTCTTATTACAAGGGTAATGGAGAGACCATGAAGATGTTTAAGAAGGGTATTTTGTTTTGTAAGAAAAGATCCGTATGGCTTCAGAGTGGTGAGGTGGAAGTAGGAGTATTAGTCAAGGGCCTGCTGTAGAAATCCATCTGAGTAGGCATTCTGACTCCTTCTTCTTCCTTGCAGAAGTCACTTACTGAATTTCTTTCATTTGTTATCCTTTTCCCCTCCTTTTTCATTTCTACTGTCCTTACGATAAACTTTAACGATTTCTTTCTCCCCTCGGCCTTTCCCATATCCAATCTACTTGGTAAACTATGGGCAAATTAATATGAGAATACCTAAAATATGTGTATGTCTCTTCCTTCTAAAGCCTTCCTTATACCTTTGTGATGAATCCAAACTCCTCAGGTACATGTTTATAGTTTCTTTCTACTTCCTGCTGCTCTAGCCTGCTGGTCTCCTCATTGTGCACCACTGACACTCTGCACCCATCCTCCTCTGCTCACTCCACTCTCCTGCTCCAGTGACCTTTTCTTCCACTTTACGAATCTCACCTGGTCCTGATGAAGCCCTGTCTCCTTTGTGAAGTCTTTAGGATTTCATCTTCTTCCTTAATTGCTCATTCTAGGAAACTCTATGGCACCAATTAATTACCTTAACAATTACCACCTTCTATTGTTATTTTTGGTTTCAAGTATGCTTCCTGGCTCAGCAACTGGATTGATGGTTTCTTCTATAAACAAAATATACAATAAACGATGAGAACATTGCTGATATAAAAACAGTATTTCTGCCAACAATTTAGAATAATAAATATTATCACTTCAACATAATTTATGACATAAATACTTTATCATTTTAGGTTAAAATTGACTACTTTTCTTCTAATATATATTTTACTTTTAAATGAATTATATATGTATATCTGGTTAAGTGCATGCTTTTTTTGAAAAGTAAATCGCTTTTTTTTTTAATAAAGAAGACATGTACATTGCTTTAGTGCAGATGAATACATTCTTTTCGTATTTTGGAAAGAAGACTTGGTAGTTAAATAAGACGTTTTATGAAAATATTTCAAGCTGTCTTGTATTTATACATGAATTAAATTCACCTTCTCTTCAGTATAAATATTTTTGAAGAACAGAAAGAATATTCTGTGCTAGGATGTTCCTTTCTACTCTACCTACACTGTGTTGAACTTAGACAAGTTATATCAAATCAGAGTCTGTCTTATTTATCATTTTGAGTAATATAATGACTTTCTGAGCTACCTAGTATTTCTTCATCAAATGATAACAATGTTACTGTATGTCTGCTTATTTTGTAGCTTTTCAAAGCCCAAATAGAAATCTAAGACGGTTCATTTTGACTTAAAATATAAAAACAAGGTTTGAGAAACTCACTCATTCATTAACTTTTCTAATATCTATTGAGTGATTACAGAATATTAACCACTATATTAATTCCTAGAGAGTCCCTGACTTCACTGATTTCTGTCTAGAAAGAAATCAAGAAAAAAAAATTGGTAATTACAGCATAAAACACATACTTATCGTGATTGGGTAAGATAGGAGAACCTCATGCTCTGGAGTGACATCTCTTTCACCTAACAACAACATACTCTGGAATACACCAAACCAGGCATGAGGGAAGACTTCTAGAAGAAGATGACCTCTACATTGAGGTGTTATTCAGAGGGGACAGCATGTGCCAACGTCCTGTGGTTAGAGAATAGAGTTATGGATTTTGGGGGTGAAGAGGCAGGGTCAGGGATGGAAGGAGAGGTAGGGTTGAGGAAGTGCAGATCCCAGGGTGTCCTGAATTGGAGCCATGATGGAGAAGTTTGAGACCCTGAAGAGAAATGGAAACCCAGAGAAGCTTTCCTGTTTTCTTTTATTTTCGATCTTAACAAAGATTTTTAAGGAAGACCTTGTTTATTCTTTACATTAGTAGAGTTAAAATTTTTGTCTTCTTTTCGGCCTCTGAGGAATTTCTTAAGCACAAGAACATGAGCTACAATTAAAGTTGAAAGTGTTACTGAACCAAGTTTCTAGAAGGGAGTACTTCCAGAGCAAGCCTTTACCCCCTCAAAGGGTATTTGCCTGTCCTTAGGGTGGGACCTTAGAACTGTGGAAATATTACTTTTATTGGGCTCAGAATTCTTGAATAAGACAAGAAATAAGACTGAGGGCATGGGAAGTAGTGAGTGTCATAATGCCTGAAGAATCTAAAATCTTTTTAGGTGCTTTAAAAGTGATTTTTCAAGTCAATTGCTGGTAATCATGATCATAATTAGACATTTCTCCTACTTTTTCCACTATTAGTGACCCAAATCCCTTACAAATGAATTTTATAGATGATATGAGCAGGGCAGAGGAAAATGAAGAACCCATCAAGAGTTTTGTTTTTTTTTTTTTTGCCCGAACAGCCACAATTTGAAGAACACTAGTTTGATTCTAGGGGTTCTTTAGCTGGTTGCAAAGGATGATCTAGTCCAATTTGTATGAGGAGATTGAGTAGCTGAGACAAGTTCCAAACTTCCTTCTAGGAGTTTAGAAATATAGAATGCTTATTTTAGGAAAAAAATTCTGCCAAGTTTTTTTCTTCTTTCTTTTTTTTTTTTTCAATGTTGATATAGACTTAAGCTTTGGCTTTTCAATATATATTTGAAGTGACTATCCATACGGAATACCATCCAGTAGAAGAAAAAGTATTTCCAGATGCTGTTCCTTTGTAACCAAATGTTAGACTTGGCAAAAGTTAGGCGGCTTTTGCCACCTGACATAGCAGCTCCCTGGAGTGTCTATCTGCCTGTGTCACTGTGGCAGGCAAAGCAGTGGGCAGGAGGGGCTCTCCCTGCAACTTTTTCTCTTCATCTTCCTTCTCAGAGGCTACTGAGGCTTATAATAGTTGGGACATGGGAGACTTTCCTGATCTTTGAGGGGTCATCCTATCTCCTTCCTTCACAGTTACAGGAAAATACCTTCATGAATGTGAAGGGCTCCAGCATGAGCTGCAGTTTTACTGTAGGCAAAGTAACAGATTTTACTTATCATTCTTCTTAGCTTTTAGAAGTACTATCCCCTAGGGCCATGCAAAGTTGAAACTGAGGCAAGCTCTGTGGGATAGATAATTTGCCCCAGCTTCTGGGAGTCTTTGGCCTGGGAGGTTACTAAGCCAAAAAATTGATCAAATTTTTTTTGTTCTGTCTTTTATTATGAGATTTTATCTTGCCTACTTTTTTTTTTCATGTAAGAATGGCAATGGTAAATTGGAGAAATTTTTATTTTTAAATGAACTTCTAGGTGAACAGAAGGTCAATAAATCTTAGTCCTTATAATAAAAAGACAAAAAAAAAAAAAAATAAAACTGTCAAGAAGTGAAGAGTCTGAGATTTTATCCTATCTGCAAATTAATAAGTTAGCCTGCTACTGTTTCATGGGTGCTGGCAGAAGACATTAAACTCTGAGGCAGAGACAAAGGACTGTATTCCTCACAGCATGGCAAGCAGCGTGAGCATGTATAGACTCCCTGAGGGCCAGTTTCCACAGGGCAATACAAAGAGGGTTAAATGACATCTGCATGTGCAGGAGGTAGTATTACAGGACAGGAGCACTGTGTTCAGGGAATTTGAATCTTTAAAATGGACAGTAAGCATGCCTGTCCTTTGCTCAGGAGAGAGACTCCATCTCTGTCTTCCAAGGCTGTTCGCTATAGATGCATCCTTGGAAAGATAGTCTGGAAGAGAAAGCAGTCAGTACCATGTTCTCAGACATGCAGAAACACAGAAGACTCATGGCAAATTTTCTTTCGACAAAATATAATCTTGCTAGCAGGCCAAACTTCTAAGTCTAGAAATTACTGAATTAGATGTAATTCCAGAGAAGAAGGAGAAAAGAAAGAAGAAGGAGAAAAGAAAGAAAAAGGAAAAAAGAGAGAAGACATTTTGTGCAAGGGTGTAGAGGTAACAAAGAAAAGTTCTTCCTGAGATTCTATATCTAGTTGACTCCTGATTCTAAATGATTTACCAACTCTTAAAATTAGCTTTATACTCTGTGTTCTATGACTAGGAATATTGGTTTTCAGTATTTTACAAGAATTAATTTATTGCCATAATAATTTTGAAGTGTAGCCCGTAATAATGCAAACAATTTAGATAACTTCATATTTGTTGAATCAGTAGCTTTGTACTACTACATTTTAAATTAAATTAATAATATAAATATTTGAGTTCTTTGGTGAAAAGGCATATAATCTTGTACATTCATTACTGTGTTTAATATAATTTCAAAAATTACCATGGAAGAGGGAATATTTATATTTTGGGGAGAAGAAAGTGACAATTTTACTAAAAGCATTTTACATGAAGTCTTCCCCTATGTAACGGATCTGCTTTTTTTTTTTTATGTTAAGAACTCAATTTTGTTAGGATTGAATCCAGTCAGAAATATTTGTGTGTTTCCAAAGAACACAGGCTAAGGAAGGTTATGAGTACTAAGTACGTGTCAGACCCACTTGCTTGAAGAAAGAGGAAACTTCTGTAGAGCTGGGGACGGGAGGGGCGGACCACTTCAGGCTTTTGTGGCTGGGGTTATTTAGAAAAATGAATTTCCATAAAACATTTTTATGGAATATACTAGAAGATACACTCTGATGCTTTATATGTGTTTTGAATACTTGATTTAACCTGTTAGGATTTTAAGATTTCTAAATTATTTTGGTGACTGTCTACAAATTAGCTTTACAAAGGTAAAGGTTAAAAGTTCTTCATCACAGAGTATTTATGAAGTCCCTGTAATATGCCAGGTGATGGATAAGAGACAGATGACACAGTTTTCATCCTTTTGGGAAAAATTGCAGCCATGTGCTGTAAAACAACAAAAAAAAAAAGAATGGTTAAATGAAATTTTTAAATCATCTACTCCAGAAAGTGTAGTTACAAAGTGGTTTAAAAGAGAAAGAAGAAGGAAAATGCTGGTTTTCCAAAAGGAATTATTCTGTTTGATGGCTGACTGCCAAACCACACAATCTGAGTCCATCTTTTCACCAAACGGGGAAGGCAGACATGATGCCATTTACTGTTAACCACAGCCCTCGACACAAGGGCTTTCATTTGAAGAAATGCAAGGAGCATTGACTTGAAGACATTCCTAGGACCAGTGGCATTGCGAATAGTGGGGCAAAAGATGGAGAAAGAAAGTGTAAGCAAGTGAAAAAAACCAGGCAACATACATCTATCTTTTCTAACACTAAAATAAGGTTGTGAGAAAGTGAAAAGTACATTACTGTTACCAGTTGCCGTCAAGTCGATTCTGACTCATAGCGACCCTATAGAACAGAGTAGAACTGCTCCATAAGGTTTCCAAGGAGCAGCTGGTGGATTTGAACTGCCAACCTTTTTGGTTAGCAAATGAATGCTTAACCACTGTGCCACAGACATTTTATACATATATAACCTAATCTCCATTCCCTCAATGGCAAACCTTATCATAGAGGTAAATGGTGATGGCAGCAAATGTCCTGGCTTACTCTGTGGTGACAGCGAAATGAGTACTATGGGAAAGGGGAGGGGTAGGGGAAAGGACAGCATATTTTACAGGTCTTGATTCGTGGAAAAACTCTGAGGACAGCTACGTTGGTCCTACTCTCATATATCTATAGTGCGTGGGTGTTCAGGGTGGGTAAGTTCAAAGCTTTCTCTTTTTCTTTATTCTAGTCTCCAAAACAGAGTTAAAATGAAGTTTCCAGTGAAATACCACTGGGCCATGGTATTGTGGGTGTGACAAGTAAGGGATTATTAACAAAACCATTCTATAGAAACTTTTTGGTGAGGTGCATACTTTTATTTTGTTCCTCCAATCATGTTGGTGGATAAGTACCAGACTTATCTCCTAGTTAGAGGATAATCTAACCCTTGGAAGTTCTAATCAGCATCAGAATGAGATCAACGGGGAATGGAGTCAGTCATTTATCCTGGCTCAACACTTTGGCTTAGGTGTAACTTCTCTTGTCAGCGTCTTTATTGGCTTTTTTCTCTAGCATAGTGAGGGGTGAACCAAAGTTGCAAGGCCAGAGTTTGAATATGTGCAGGTTGCTTGCCAGCTTCTGTTTTGAGTCCTATGCTAAAAAGGAAATCAGTACTCCAGAGGCTCAACGAGCCAGTCTAATTCAACACAGTAGAAGTTTCTACTGGAATTTGGGTACAAAGACTGAGCAGAGTGTCTGGCATCTAATACACTGTCCAACCCTTTCTGTAGTACGTGGTAAGTGCTCAGTAAATGTCTGGTGATGGGATGAATGAACCCTTGGGACTTTGTGCTGTAGTAATTGGTTGGCCAAAGATTTGGGGATTTAGGCTTCTGATCAACTCTCTGTCCATCAGAGATACATTTGAAAATAGGCCTAGAAAACCCGTAGCATTTCTATGGGCACTTCTCTATAAAACTGCTTGGATTTCCAATCAGTTAACTCTTAGAAAAATTGTATGATTGCAGCCAAGTCAAGTTCCATCCACACTTAATATTTTCATTTATCTCAGGGTTACTGTTATGGGTTGAATTGTGTGTCAACTTGGCTAGGCCATGTTTCCCAGTATTGTGTCATTATCCACCGTTTTGTCATCTGATGTGATTTTTCTGTTTGTAGTAAATCCTGCCTCTATGATATTAATGAGGCAGGATTAGAGGCAGTTATGTTAATAGGCAGGACTCAACTACAAGATTAGGTTGTTTCTTGAGTCAATCTCTTTTGAGATATATAAGAGAGGAGCGAGCAGAGAGACAGGGGGACCTCATACCACCAAGAAAGCAGTGCTGGTAGCAGAGTGCGTCCTTTGGACCCGGGGTCCCTGCACAAGAAGCTCCTAGACCAGCGGAAGGTTGATGACAAGGACCTTCTGATAGAGCTAACAGAGAGAGAAAGGCTTCCCCTGGAGCTAGTGCCTTGAATTCGAACTTCTAGCCTCCTATCTGTGAGAGAATAAATTTCTGTTTGTTAACACCATCCACCTGTGGCATTTCTGTTATAGCAGCATTAGATAACTAAGACAGTTACCATGACAAACCCTAATTCAGTCTAGGACCCTCCCTTTGACCCTCTCCAGAAGCCATTAGGGGAAGTATAATTGATTTATACTTTTCTCTTTTATCTGATTTTCTTGAGACATTTAGAATTGACCAAATTCAGGATAAGAAGAAATGACCCGTATGTACTGAGTACTTACTGTGTACCTGGCACTGTGACAGATTATGAGGAAACCAGGAGGATCATTACATGGTTTTTGCCCTCAAGAGTTTACAATCTTTTTAGGAAAACAAACAAGGCAACGAATAATATAATATGATATATATGTTTATTAAAAAAAAAATCCCTTGAAGATGCTTCTGTTGCCTTAATTCTGGGCACTCCAGCATAAAACTGGACAACCAGACTATGAATTCCCTAAGCGCATTGAAAAATATTGATGGTATATGACCAATATACAGTATAGTCCCTGGCATATAATAAAAACTCAACAAATGATTGTTGAATGAATGAATGAAGGAATCATAGGTGGCAAGCTTAGTAAGATAACGCCATAATAAAAAAACTGTAATGCCTATGAGGAAAATCAAAGATTAATAATTAGTGATAGTAATTCTATGATGAAATGTGCAAGTTTATAAAAGACAATCTTATCCCAAAAACATAAAATAAATAACCTTAGATAGCCAAAATAAAGTCAGAAATCTGATATTCTGTAATAACACAGCCCAAGTTATTGTATTCTGTGACAAATGTGCAACTGAAATTAAAATAACACACAAAATGTAAAATTTTTTAAAAAAGAAAACTTCAGTTTCTTTCTCCTGTGGAATCAAATTACTTTTAAGTTTATTTGATCCTTGTAAAATCAAAACACATTTACTTTTGAGGAGTTAATATTTAATAGAAGCATGTGATAAACAGGAGAAACCGTTCTTATAAAAGACACATTTTTGTCTCTTCTTTCAGAAAGTTGTGTTTACAACATGTAGTTAGGACACTGAAGTCCCTGGGTGGTATAAACAGTTAAGCCCTTGTCTATTAACCAGAAGGTTGGTAGTTCAAACCCACCCATCCAGCGGTACCTCCTTTTCTGAAAGGTCACACACAGCCTTGAAAACCCTATGGAGCAAAGTTCTACTCTGCAATATGTGGGGTCACCGTGAGTCAGAATTGACTTGATGGCAACTGAGTTTCTTTTAAGTTAGAAAGTTAGACCTTGATGATTATTTCTTAATCACTTAACTCTAGCTAGCACCCATCATTTTCAGCAGAAGGCAAACGTAATTGCTTTTCATTTAGTACTTAACGCCATTTCAATGATGGAAGTAGGATTAAAAAAAAAAATTTTTTATACTACTTTTCTTGGTTATAGGTCTGGTTTCTTTCTCCTGATGTTCTGGGATTTTCTGATAGCTTAGTAATAAAGACTGGCAATTTCCCTCAGAATCTTCCATAAGTCTAGAATGGGAAGTTTTTTTTTTTTGCCAAGTGGTCTCAGGAAAACCATTTTCCAGGAAAACATGCTGACCACTGTGTATACTGCTTTCTGACTTTCTTACCTTACAGTGTCCCTGGCATAGCCACTAGGCTTATCTTCCCGGGAGGCTACTGGTGCCAGAGAAAGTACTTTTGCTTTTCAAAATTGCATGTGCACTGGTGTGGAGTACAGTACTGTCAAGAAGAAATTTTCACAGGATACAATTTCCAGGTTTCTGGAGTGAAGTAAGAGATGAGAACTGATGCCCTTTGTAAGGTAACAAATGATAACATTGGCCAAGTTCAAGGTACCAGGACATTGATCAGAAATAACCAAATAATCCATCACAAGAAAAATCGGGAGAAAATGGCTCTTAAGAGACACCAAGAGCTGTGCAAGAGAAAACATCATGTACAAAGCATTTTTATCTGAATTAGAATTTTTTGGAAACTAGCTGATTACTAGCTGGGATACAGCACCTTTTGGTAAGTGTTTGGGCATTCTGAAAAGTATTCACTACTCATTTTGGAGATAATGGCTGGTGCAAGGCTGCTAACTGAAAGGTCAGTGGTTGAAACCCACCAGCCACTCCATGGGAGAAAAGACCTGGTGATCTCCCATAAAGATTTACAGCCTTGGAAACCCTATGGGGGCAGTTCTACCCTGTTCTACAGGGTTGTTAGGGGTTGGAATTGACTTGACTGCACCTTGGAAGAAAGGCTTGGTGATTTATTTCCAAAAAAAGCAGTCATTAAAAACCCTGTGAAGCAAGTCATATTCCTGACACACACGGGGTCACGATAAGTTGGAATCAACTACACAGCAACTTTTCTTTTTTTTTGAGATAGGGAACACAGAGAGAGGATAAGGTTTGCAGAGGTGGAGGGATGTGTTAGTGGGAAATCAAAAGTTCATGTTATATATGTTAAGTTGGAAATGCCTTATAGCTATTCAAATGGAGATGCTGAGTGAGCTACTGAATATCAAGCCAGAAACTCTGGGAGAAGTCAGGGCTTCATATACAAATTTGGGAACCACCAGCATATTGATGTTTGAAGCTACAGGACTGGACATGATCATCTAGGGAGTGCAAGGAATAAGTATGAATGGAGGGGAAGGCTAGGCCAAGTGGTTCAAGAAAGAGTGAGTAATCATCTGAGAGAGTAAGATGTGTCCTGAGAAATAACTTATATTTGTCTAAATGGAAGATACACAAAGTAATTCAGAAGAACATTCCATGAAAGCAAGGGAGAGAAATCTTTATATAGTAACAGGCCATTAAGGAACACTAGTGGCATAAATGGTTAAGTGCTGGGCTGGTAATGGAAAGGCTAGTGGTTTGAACCCACCCATCAGCCCTGTGGGAAAAAGGCCTGGCAATCTGCTTCCATAAAGATTAAAAACAAACAAACAAACAAAAAACCCAAACCAGTTGCTGTCCAGTCTTATAGAGTCATAGTGACCTTATATGACAGAGTAGAACTGCCTCAGAGGGTTTCCAAGGAATGGCTGGTGGGTTTGAACTGCTGACCTTTTGATTAGCAGCCATAGCTCTTAACCACTGTGCCACCAGGGAAAGAAAACTACGGGGCAGTTCTACTCTGTCACATGGCATCGCTATGAGTCAGAATCACCTCTACAGCACCCAACAACAACACTAAATCCTGGCATATCTCTGATGCTACTTCCCTTTGGAACATTATCTCTCCTGATATCAATCTTGAAAAGAGGCATTAACCTCCTTGAACTCCAAATGAAGCTTTATTTTGTAACACAAGAAACAGTTATATTCAAAGTCATTAGGGAGTGTAGCCCAATGCCATCTGGCATAATTTAAAATTTCTGCATTCCACCTTTGAGCATTCATTATCTCCCACATGTGATCAAACAGCAGGCAGGTGCTGTGCATTATTTCACTGCAACCCATGCCGAATCTATCTCCTCTTCATCTGTATTGCCAGCATTCTCATTCAACCTGGAATCATCTTCCCTTGTCTGGACTGCTACAACCACCCTCATATTAGTTCATGAGAGAGGCATCCACTAAGACGAGATTCAAAGTACAATATATTTATTGGGGAACCATCTGTGAGGGATAAATGAGGAGGGAGAAGATGGCAGGGAGAGGCTTCAGACCTTGGTGCTGGTCCCATACCTGTGAACTGAGAGGAAGAGTGCGAAGACTCAAACTACTCAAACCATGGTGGTGAGTCTGCAGTCAAAATTGCTCGTTGGAGGAGCCCCACATTCCACTGGAATGGTTCAGCACTAATGCCACACACAGTGCTCTGGGTTAGCAGGGATCAGCCCCAGGGTGGGGTGGAGCAGGGGAAGTGTGGCCTCAGCTCAGCTGTGGTGATTAAGTCAGAGTTGGACTGTCAGTCAACTAAGCTCCTCACAGCCAGTTCTCTTAAATGAAATCTGAGCTTAATATGGTTGGAATTATTAAACTGAGAAACTGAGGCAAAGGGCCCTGCAGAGCTGATGCTTAAGTCTCTGAGGGGGTACAGCCACTGTATTTCTGAGTGGGAATCCTGAAACTGGTCTTGAGAGTGCTGGAACAACTACAAACTAGATTCAGAGGCTGTTGCAGGAAGGAACTGCTGCTGCCAGGATAAAGAAGCATTGCTTTGTGGGAACTTCAATAGACAGGAAATCTCCAGGAAACACACATGAAGGAGTAACCTAACAGGAAGGGAGCATCAAAGCAGAAACATGGTTTGATGCAGGGTCCCAAGTAGAGTATCACAAGGCGGAGTAAAAGAAGGGTGGGTTTGGGGCTGAGAGACAAAAGCTTAATAACTGGCTCACCATGTGATCTGCTTTCCTTTTTTTTTTTTTGTAGTCAGGGGACTACTGCATTTTGTCTAACCCTTTATGGTGGAGCCACAGCTAGCTCTGGGCCCTCTTGGTATGAAGGCTCTTGGGCCACCTCTCCAGGCCAGGCAGAATGCAATAGATCACACAACAGGAATGTTTTTGCTCTGGAGACTATCCCATCTTTTTCTTGTTCCATCAGGACTTTTCACAGAAAGAAATGTGCCCCTCCTCCTTTTCCTTCAGATCTTGATTTCTGACATGAGTTCTGTTACTGAGGCCTAACCTCCCTCAGCTTCAATGTCTTTCCAACTCTCTGGAAAGAATTTGGCTGCCTTTTTACCCAGGGGCTCCGCTTTATATATATATATATA
>NW_004444223.1:394239-431443 GCF_000243295.1 Trichechus manatus latirostris
ATAAATATATATATATATATACCAAACCAAACCCATTGCTGTGGAGTTGATTCTGACTCATAGCGACCCTATTAAGAGAGAGCAGAACTGCCCCACAGGGTTTCTAAGGAGTAACTGGTGGATTCAAACTGCCAAACTTTTGGTTAGTAGCTGAGCTCTTAACCAGTGTGCCACCAGGGATCCTATATATATATGATAAGTATATCCCATACAATATTTGGGACATGCTTATACTAAAAAATTATTTGTTGTTTATCTGAAATTCAAATTTAACTGGGCAACTAGTATTTATATTTGACAAATATGGCTACCCGAAATTACATAATCATTTAAAATGTAACCGTTTAAAAATGTGAAAACCATTCTTAGCTTACAGGCCATAAAAACAGGTGACTGGCCAGATCTGGCCCGTGGGCTGCAGTTTGCTGACCTCTGAGCTACGATTGGTCTGGTTCCAGTTTCAGGAAACAGAAACCACTTGCAGAAAGGGATATAATATTGGGACTTAAATGCTTAACAAAGTCACTGGAAGAGCTGGAGTAGCAGGCTTTTTACTAGAACTTCAGAAATGAACCCCAGAACGAAGTGGCAGAACTGGCCTGCCAGTTGCTGTCTCCAGCGTAATACTCCTGCGTCTGGCAGGATGTTGGCCAGGAACATACCAACTCATCCTACCTGCGATGGGGGCATCAGGAAGTTGCTGACAGCCTGTTGATTTCAGAGCCACAAAGTGTCTGCTAATCAACACCAGCTAATTATGTCTCAAGTGCTTTTACCTCTCTTCCCATTTAATTCATTTCTGAATTTAAATCCTATGCACGTGCATCTGATTGGCAGCGCCTAAGTCACACCCAGAACAGTAGCTGCCAGGGATCTGAGAAACACAGCCTTTAGCTTTCCAGTCTCTGCAGAATATGGAAAGCGGATAAACAAGAGAATCAGATTCACTACGAAAGAAGCCTACTTATCACATCTGCTGCCTCCCTCCTTACAGCCTTCTCTCAGTTCTCTCACTACCTGGACTGGTACTGCACAGAGGATTTTGACTTACATTCCTGCGATGCTATGAGCAATGAACATAAATGCTCTCGTTTTTATTCTGGATCCTCAACTTTCCTCCTTCTTTTATTTTTGTTAGGATGAAGACAGGACCTTTGCTCCTTATGGTTTTGTTTACTGCAGCTGCTAATTTCCTAAACCTTGTGATTTTTTTTTGCCTCATTGTTATGACTCCAGCTCTCAATTTAAATTGTTTAAATTTATTATTCCTTCTCAATCCAATGCAAATAGAGCATAGAGACAAGGCACCAGATATAAAGGCGAATTCAAGCAAAACGATTGAAATGAAAAATTCAAATGAAACATAAGATTGTTATGCATGATTTGTACTTTACATAGCCGATTCTTTAATGGCAACCATTCATAAAGTCTTTGGGGGGAATTTGGACTAAGTTTGAAGTTACTTCCTTTCTCAGAATATCTCAGTACACGCATTCACTGAATTTTCTTTTCTTTCTTTTTCAGAGGCCAGCTGTTTGTCCTCCCTCTAGGGCTAATCCTTTATCTTGCCGTCTGGGTTCAATTTCCACCCAATCCCTTCATGCCTTACTCCAGCAATTATTCCCTTTCTTTCCAGTATCTTTATTCTCTCTCTCTCTCTACTCAAATTTTCCTCTCCCCTACAAACACATTCAATCCTCTCTGAGTTTGTATAAATCTTTGGATCCTATACCTCTTGAATTACTACCCATTCTTCCCTTTTCTCCACGAGAGTTCTCAAAGAGTGGTTTGCATTTATTGCCTCCACTCCCTACCTTTTACTTATAATCCTTCTGCAATCTTGCTCCTGTTCCAGTTGAAAATGCTCTCTTCAAAAGCACAATTTGATCTCTTAATAGATAACCAACGGTCCTTTCTCAGATTTCTTTCTTCATCTTCTGTCATTTGAAGCTGCTTATACCCTTGTCTCCATTTTTTGAATGTCTCTTTCTTTGACTTTTGTGATGCTACATTGCCTTGATTTTCTATATGGCTATACCTGTTTTTGAGTCTCTCCCCTTTTGACAACCTTGTGAGCTTATTTCATCAATTATTCCTTCTCTCTCATCCTTATGCTTTTATTTTTTGATGAACACATCATCTGTCTGAAAATATGCTCCAACCTTTCTATTCACAGAAAAGAATTTTTTTTCTTGAACCTGATTCCCCCACAAATTTCCATCCTATTTTTCACATCATTTCATTTCTGTAATGTCTACTCACCATGTTGAATTCAGAAATGTCATTTCATCAGTCGTTTGTTGTGCACTTACTAAGTTTCAGGAACTTTAATAAATGCAGAAAATACAAATAGACTATGACTTAATCTCTGACTTGGATAAATTCAGCATTTCAGCCAGTCAGACTAGGGCAGCCATGAAGATACACTTCTCAGTCCTCTCTTCAAGAGAGTATCTGCTACTTCTCCCAGTTATTTGACAACTCCAGTGCTTTTTGAGTCTGCTGCAGTATTTGAGCTGAGGTCAAACTCTCTCCAAGAAGCTCCCAGCCAATGCTGAGAATGGTGGAGGAACTCGACAGAGTCATTTTTGTCCAAAGCAGGATTCCTCCACCGATAATCTTTGCACTAGAGTTCCCCATTGGGCTGCCCAAGACTTTCTTAGAGCTGCTGTGCACTCCGAAGCTCTTCCTACCCAATCCTCCTTCCTTTTCCTTCTCCATTCACAGGCATCACACTTGCATCATGATGTAAGATTTTCCCTGCCAAATCTTGATCCTTCTTTCCTTATATTTCATAGGCTTTAACCCCCCAAATTTCTTGCACTTCTAACTCCGTCTTGACATCTGTTTGTTGGAGTACCTGAACTGGTGAACCATAGACACACAAAATAATTATAATAAAATATGATAGCTCTTACAGTTAGGAGTATGTGCAAATTGTTATGGGAGACTTTTTCTGATTTCTCCAGAGAAGCTCAGATAATTTTTCCTTCAGTGTTATACTTTACCTTGTAAAACTTTGCCTTCTTTATAGAACATCTCATATTATATTACAGTTCTTTGTACAGGTGCCATTTCGTTAGACTGTGAATTTCTTGAGGAATGATGACATTTTATCTTTGTGTACTGTAGGCTCTCGAATTGAGCTTAATGATGCCAAAAATACTTGATGAATGAATGAATAAGACTTTGAGGAAAACATCACAGAGGAGGAATCAATGATCTGGGACTTGAAAAATGAGCAGGCACTTTCCAAGCTTGATGGAAGAACCACAAAGTGCTAAGCACAGAGGCATGAACAAGTACTCAGGAAGTGGCAAATCATTTGGAAAGGCTAAAGTTAATTGTGCTTGGGGATATTGAATGACAGGAGATGATGATAGAAAGACACACTAACCTTACACAACATAGGCACCTGCTGAATCTTTGTATTTAAAAACTATAAATATCACTTCTCAAAATAAATAAGTTGTTTGAGTAATTGTGCATGTGTATAGTGAGATGAGGTGGTGATTGAAACAAAGGTTTTGGCTATATTTCATTCCACATGAAAACTAGAAGAAAACTAGGATGGAAAAATTATATGTGGTCATGAATGTTGCAATTTTCTGAAAAGAGACCAAGAGAAAAATCAATTTCTAACTGTTTTCTTATGATACTATAGCAATGCAAATACATTCTCCAGTCTTATAACATCCGAGCTATTTCTGACTATTTCTTCTCTATTGGCACATGCATCCTATTACATGCCAAATCCTTCTGGATTTGTTCTCTCTTATTTCATTCATATATGTTCTGTTTTTTTTTTCTCCTTCTTTTCTTATATTAGGTAAAGACTGAGTCTTTTTTAAGTCTTTTAGGTGTGTCTGACAATATTAGTACCCATTGTAAATTCTTCAGGCTCTTTAATAAAGAATAAGTGAGTGAAAAAGTGCACATTTCTCTGAACATTTCTGTTTAGACCTTGATTTCTTTTAACCCTTTTTCTTTCAGTTGACCTCAGCCTTCTTCCCTTATGTATATCAGAGGTAGTAATTCTTAGTTGTGGTAGGAAATGCAGAAAGCAGGGAGTGGGCAGAGAATGGTAATGGATAACAAACCAAAGGGGGGCATATTATACAGAAGGAAGGTGTGTGTAGATTAAAGACATTTTCTCAGAATTATGATTTGCTCCCCAAGGGGCGTATCTCTCCCCCTAACCTGCCCCAAATCACTGATTATCAAATTATAGTATTCCTTAGATTGCTCTAGGACTGGAATTATTTTGAGACTCAATTTCATTACGGTGCATCTTCTTATTTTCATATATATAAATCAGATTCATTTGAATTTTTTGAACCTAGTTAATGAGCTAGAATAGTTAAATTAGTTAAATATTTGAATTAGACATATGATCAAAAATATACAAAATCAATTTTATTGTAAAACCATATGTTACAGCATTGTTTGTCCTGCAATAAGGCAAATATTAAAAAAAAAAAACTCATCAGGATGATAAATGAAAACCTAATGTCATCATGTCTGAGAAATTCATGCTTTGTCTTGCCTTCCCTCAAAATCACATATATTACCAATTCTGTGTCTGTTAGGAACAGAGGCAAAGAGAAGAGGACAGCAGAAAGAAGCCTGTTGTGTCTCTGGAGTCCACCTCCTTCCATGAGCTGCTACATCAGTGCCTCCAGATTATATACTACCAAAGAGCAGGGCTATATTTTTTTCGTCTTTGTGTCCCAGTGTTCTTGGCAAAGACTGTATAATCAATGATTACTTGCTGTCAAATAGAATTGAAATAATTTGAGAATTGTATTGCACGTCTGTTAGTCAACTGCTTAAGTAATGTCATGTTGTTAGATATCCACCTCCTCCAGTTCTTTCACGTTGCTCTCATCCCATTGTTTCCCACTTCCTTTTTTTTTCTGTGTTAAATTAGGGTCACTGTCATGGGTTGAATTATGTTCCCCAAAAATATGTGTATCAATTTGGCTAGGTCATGATTCCCAGTATTATGTGATGTCCACCATTTTATCATCTGATGTGATTGTCCTATGTGTTATAAATCCTGCCTCTATGATGTTAATGAGGGAGGAGAGGCGGCAGTTATACTAAGGAGGCAGGAGTCAATCTACAAGATTGGATTATATCTTGAGCCAATTTCTTTTGTGATATAAAAGAGAGAAGCAAGCAGAGAGACAGGGGGACCTCATACCACTAAGAAAGCAGCACTGGGAACAAAGCATGTCCTTTGGACCTGGGGTTCCTGCATGGAGAAGCTCCTAGTCCAGGGGAATATTGATGAGAAGGACCTTCCTCCAGAGCCGACAGAGAGAGAAAGACTTCCTCTAGAGCTGACGCCCTGAATTTGGACTTCTAGCCTACTAGACTGTGAGAAAATAAATTTCTCCTTGTTAAAGCCATAAAGCCATCCACTTGTGGTGTTTCTGTTATAGAGCAGTAGATAACCAAGACAGTCACCTAAGCTGCTACAACAAAGAAATTCCAAAATTCCGTGGCTGAGTGAATACAGGTTATTTCTTTCTCATGAATGGTCTGAGGTAGGTGCTCCCAGTTGGTGGGTAGCTTTGCTCCATGAAGGCATTTCAGGAGCCAGGTGGACAGTAGCACTACCATCTTTAACACCTGACTTTCAATGTCCTTCAGCTAGAGGGAGAGAGGAAGAGCCTAAGTCTGTGTCCAGGGAATTACACTTAAGCAAGTGACATGGAAGTTAAACACGTAATATCTGCTCCAATGCAATGGTGAAACTGTAATCATAGAGCCACACTTAGGGCATGGAGGCCGAGGAGAGCTAAACTAGTCAGCTGAGCCCGCACAACTCATTAGCTGGGATGTGGTAGGCAGCCACCTCACCACGACAGCTCTATTACAATGAAGAAGAGAAGAACTATCCTTTTGTTTTTGGTGGAGAGCTAGTAGTCTCTGCCATATGTTTCCTCCCAGCAATTTTCAATGATTTTCTTGTAGACTCAGGCTCTAGAAATCATTTCAAAGAAAACCTGTTTTTTATTTTTTCTCCAGGCCCTGATTTCCATGTCCTCAGAAAAATCCCACATTAGTGGTCTAAACCAAAGAATGCAAAGTACTTAAAATAATGGAGGACTGCTCTGAACTAAATTTTTAAGCAAATGTGATTCTTTGGGTCCATCAGCATAATTGAAGTTGTTTAGTTTGAAACACATCCCTCTTGCAGTTTGTTCTTACATCATAACTGCAGCATACCATTCTGTTGCCTGTTAGAATTTAAGGGAGTCCCAGTTTTGTCATTTTAAATTATAATCTATAAATAAATGCTCTTTGATAACTCTGAAGCAAGCTAGAATTTATAAAAGGTGAATTCTGAGCATATTTTCACATGTTTGGTCCAAGAAGATTGGCCAGATACAAGCAAGAGGCATATAACAGTTCAAAGGATTTTTCTATTTTTCTTTATGTTCTGCCTTGATGTTCTCCCACCTAACCGTTGAGGAAACTGCAACTCCATTTCCTTTGGAAAATAATTTCAAGAAGAGCTGTGATGAAAGAGGACTTATGTTTTAATGGCTCTACCTGTCAACAGCTGACTTTCTCTTAGTTGCATATGCTCTGTATTTGTCAGCAGGGAGAAGTATGAAACACCTTCCTTGATTTGTTTATCCTTAGGGCCATCTGAGTTATTAATTGCCAGTTTTAGAGATGTTGACAAGTGTAGTTATAGGTGCAAAGATTTTTTCCGCAAACTTTTTATTTGAATTATAGAGAAAAACTGATGTCTACATATTAGGACTGAAAGAAGTCTTACTTACTTTTCTTAACATTTTTTGCTCCAGAGCAATTATCTTTCATTACAGAATTATGGAGAAAGATGTCATAGTAGATAGCTTCTCTATTAATCACCCAAAGGTCATGACCTACAACTTAGAGACATTTTGGCCATGGTTAATTTGACATGATTCGTGTACTTGAAAACTAAGAAACCAATTACAGACATTTGTGTGGGTAGGAGAAGTGCTGTGGGGAAATAATAATGATAATAGTAATAGTAATAAAAATAATAATAATAGCTGTCTTTTATCCAGTGCTTATATTTCAGATATTGTGCTTAGCACTTTATGGCCAATATTGTTTATACAAAAATGGCTATAACTCTTAATTAACTTCCGTGTTTCCATTAAGGAAAGTAGGGTGATGAGAACGATATGAGCACTTTGCCCCTAATTTCCTTCTAATAGGAGTAGACAAGTTTACAAATCCAAATATTTGGTCCTTAGGACATGCACTTGAAATTTCCCTTTCACGATTTTCATTCCATTAACTCTAGATGAAATAATTTTTTTTCTCCAAGCTGCATATTTAAGAATTTTTTTTAAAAATATAAATGATGGCAGATTGGCAGAGCAGGTATGTTCTCTAATATTTATATCCTTGTAATGTAGAGATTAAGGAGCCCTGGTGGTGCAGTGGTTAAGCACTCGTCTGCTAACTGAAAGGCTGATGGTTCGAATCCACCAAGCAGCTACGTGGGAGAAAAGACCTGGCGATATGCTTCCGTAAAGATTACAGCCTTGAAAACACTATGGGACTGTTCTACTCTGTTCTGTAGGGTCACTGTGAGGTGGAATCCAGTGGATGGCACACAACAATAACAACAACAACAATGAAGAGATTGGCAGTGGGCTTGTGGGGACTTTATAAGTGAGAAAGGCCTATGGAAAGGGTCAGTTATTTTCCCCTGTGGAGGGACCTAGAAGGGAAAACAAAGGGAGAAGTCTTGCCTCACGTTTGAGGAGAATGCATTATCCTGCCCTTTTTATGTCTGGGCTCCATATTTAGGTAGTCTTTGTGGTCCTGGGGAAGGCGATTTGGTTTTATCCTCACACGGAGAGCCACACAGGTTGCCAGCCCCACCTGGGGATTGTGTGGGGTGTCATTTCATGCTGGGTGCATGGATGGTGTCTAAAGGCAGAAATGAGCTAATACATTTTATGATAGGATGTTGCTTTTAAAAAGTGTTTATTCCTAACAGTTTTTTGTTAAAACATAACATAGCATGTGGAAAAACTGACAGTTCAGGGGCAATAGAAAGGATTGACACCTGCAGAATCAGAATCTCTCTCTGTGTCATCCTGTGGACGTTTGCCTGAAGTTTTCAGAGGATGAGAGTCTGTTCCTGGAAGGAGCAGTGGAGAGGGCTCTGTGGCTGTATTTTCTTTACATTTTTATTTTTGGAAACAAAAATTATAATTCAAATTTATTTCAGAAATTAAAAATTACATGAATAAAATGGACCATTTAATCCAGGTTAAGAAGATGACATGCTCCCTGAAACTATGGCCCCCAGATGCTCGGTTAACCCCAGAACTGAAACCATTCCCAAAGCCCACTTTTCAGACACAGATTAGCCAGGCTTATAAAACAAAAAATTAAAATATGTGAGGAACGTGTTTCTTAGTTCAATCAAATATATGAGGCCAAAGGGCAGTTCCTATCCAAAAGCAGCATGAGAAGGCAGGAAGGGACAGGAACTGAATGAATGCATGCAGGGAACCCGGGGTGGAAAGGGAGAGCGTGGTGTCACATTGCGGGGATTGCAACCAATGTCACAAAACAATGTATGTATACATTTTTGAATGAGAAATTAACTTGAACTGTAAACTTTCACCTAAAGCATGATTAAAAAAAAAAAGATGACAAGAGATTCCTTTTTTGAAAATTTCATTTATAATGTGGACATAACGAATTTGAGATGTAGATGAAGAAACTTTTTTTTAAAGGTTATGGATCAATATGCACCTGGATGGTGCAAACGGTTAACACACGACTGCTAAACAAAAGTTTGGTGATTCAAGCCTACCCAGAGGCATCTCGGAAGAAAGGCTGGTGATCTATTTCTGAAAAGAGCAGTCATTGAAAACCCTGTGGAGCACAGTTCTGCTGTAATACACCCGGGATTGCCATAAGTTGGAATCAACTCGATGGCAACTTTTTTTTTTTTTTTAATGGATCAGTATGCTTGGCTCCAATGCCTTTCCTGATATTTCAGAGAAAATGAAGCTAGATTGTGTCTTTTCCTTTAAAAACGAGGCTTTGTCCTCTCTAATGCAATAAGAGAAAACCCTGGTGCCGTAGTGGTTAAGAGTTTGGCTGCTAACCAGAAGGTTGGTGGCAGTTCAAATCCACCAGGTATTCCTTGGAAACCCTATGGGGCAGTTCTACTCTGTCCTATTTGGTCACTGAGTTGGAATCAACTTGAAGCAATGGGTTTGGTTTTTGGTTTGGAATGTGATAAGAAAAGGTCAGTATTTTGTTTCTGATTGGTGACGTGACTACAGAGATGATAGAATTCCCATTTTAAAGGGGTTTTAACATTGGTGTTAATTCAATAAAAATAGGTTACATTCAATGTAGAGATTTTGCCTGCATATATCATATACCCTCCTCTTGCCACCTCTATATAAACAAGCAGGTAAAATTCAAGCACCCTAGGTGTTGATGGCAACAACACTAAAGAGTGCCCTACTCCCACATGTTTCCTTTCTTTTGTCATTTATTTTGTTTTACTTTTCCAAAGCTGTTTGGGACAGAGGGAAGGTGGAAGGCTCTGTGTGTGCAGGTGTCAGGGTAGATAGCTTTGAAGGTGATGGTGATGCTGTAGAGTTAGGGACAGAAGCTCAGCTCTCCTCAGGAAGAGCTATCCTCCAGTGTAATTGTGGGGACTGAAATAGCCCTCCAGTTTACTATGGTGTTGTTGTTAGTTGGCATTGAGTCAGCTCCAACTCATGATGACTTTGTATATAACAGAACAAAACACTGCCTGGTCCTGTGCCATCTTCAGGATTGTTGGTATGTTTGAGTCCATTGTTGTGTTTATTTTGTCAATCCTTCCCATTGAAGTTTTCCCTCACTTTGCTGATTCTCTACTTTACCAGACAGGATGTCCTTTTCTAGCAATCGGTCTTTTGCTAATGATGTGTCCAAAGGAAGTGAGCTGAACTCAAATTGCTTTGAAATTGTGCTGTTGGTGAAGAATATTAAATATACTGTGGACTGTTAGAAGGAACAAATCAGTCTTAGAAGAAATACAACCAGGTTGCTCCTTAGAAGCATGGATAGTGAGACTTCAGCTCATTTACTTTGGACGCGACATGTAAGACCATTCATTAGTTCAATAGTAAGGAGGAATTAATGAAAAATTAAGAAGTGAGCCATAGGAAAATTAGCTTGCATATTTATGACTAAAGGAAAAAAGACGAGATTTTCCTCCTTTGTAACTCGTCCTGCTTGGGGCTTTGAGTCTTCCTGGAACGCGTGTGATGACTCTGGGTGGGCCTTGGAGGACCTCTGCTTGGACTATAGTAGACATTTTATTTACAACAGAAGTTTAGGATGCTCATTCAGACCCATGAACTATATTCCAAATGGTCAGACAAGGAGGGAGAGAACGCAGAAACCAGTCAAAGACAATCACATTTTGCTAGGCTATTATAAAATGGGAAGGAATATAATGGGAAAGCCCAGAGCTAGTTTGGTTCTGACTGATTTTCACCAATCCCTGTAAATTTTGGCTGTATAAGGAAAACATAACTTTCCTCTTGGGGTCCTAGAGGATCCTGCGTCTTGGATTCACTTCCAAACAAGATGCGTTGTTGTTGTTTGAGGCAAATTATGGCCTTTAATGTTTAAAGGTTTCCCAGGGCCCATATGAAAGGATTAATTGGGCCACTCCAGATTTGACTTCATTCTGCTTCTCCACATGTATTCTCAATTTAATTTAGGACTAGATGAACTTCACGCTGATAGAGAGGTACTTGTGGACCCCAACAGGGAGTTGAGTTATTGTAGGAAATGAGTCAGGGAAGAGCTTCATTCCAAATGGTACACATAGTTCTTGTCAACGACAATTACATTTTTATGTTCCATCCCCTTGAATCTTGAAATTGAAACCAATTTATAAACAAACAGTAAAAACAGCATTTTTGGCCTTTTCTCAGACTTGTTTATAAGGTTTTATTGCTGGCTGAGAGTACATTCAAGATCTCTAAAAATCGTTTTTTATTTGCACAAATTAACTCTAATAAGCACAATGTATTTCCAGATACAGAAGACATAGAGACATTTTGAATAAAATGATGCCCTTCTGGAAAAACGTCACAAGAATCACTGAAGTCTTTGCCAGAAATTCAGAGTGGTACTAATTGAACATCCTTTTTCATCTGTAATGCTGAGTTAAAACTTCAGTAGTGAAATTTTAGAGAAGTTATTGGAGGATTTTCCCTACCCCTAATTTCTGTTTTGGAGCAAGGGAAGAAGATAAAGAACAGACATTGCATAGAAAGAAGTCTTGCGTTATAGGGAACTCTGTGATAAACAGGACTTGGGAGATACCAGATCTGAGGGGTACAAGCAGTGAAGTGTATTGAATGGTTCTTGTGCCCCATTTCACATCCTCTCAGCCTCTTCTTATAGTCTGACAAAGGCTATGACGACCAGTCTGGACTTGGCTTTGACTAGTTTTGAGCAGATATATCTTGACAGAGCCTTGCCCAGGCATGTGCTTGAGCCTCTCTCTTCCTGCCCTGGGGCTTCTCAGACACTGAGGTTTGGAGGTCTGTGGAACCATTCAACACTCACACATGCACATCTGCTGAGAAGGTGGGATAGTTAGCACTCAGCAAGGCAACGCTTGACCAACGAGACATGGAAGCCTAGAGATAAATGCTTGTGACTTCCTCCCTGAGACTGGCAGTTGGAAAATATGGCCTTGGTGATAGAAATGACACGGAAGATTACATGATAGAATTTTGCAAGACCAATGATTTCTTCATTGTAAATACCTTTTTTGAACAATATAAACAATGACTATACAGGTGGACCTCGCCAGATGGAATACACAGGAATCATATTGACTACATCTGTGGAAAGAGACGATGGAAAAGCTCAATACTGTCAGTCAGAACAAGGCGAGGGGCCAACTTTAGAACAGACCATCAACAGCTCATATGCAAGTTCAAGTTGAAGCTTGAGCGTGAAGAAAATTAGAGCAAGACCACAAGATCCAAAATAAGACCTTGAGTATATCCCTCCTGAATTTAGAGACCATCTCAAGAATAGATTTGATGTATTGAACACTAAGGACCGAAGACCAGACAAGTTGTGGAATAACATCAAGGATATCATCTATGAAGAAAGCAAAAGGTCATTCAAAAGACAGGAAAGAAAGAATAGATCAAGATGAATAATCAGAAGAGACTCTGAAACTTGCTTTTGAATATTGAGTAGCTAAAGTGAACAGAAGAAATGATGAAGTAAAAGAGCTGAACAGAAGATTTTAAAGGGCAGATCCAGAAGACAAAGTAAAGTATTATAATGAAATGTACAAAGACCTGGAGTTAGAAAACCAAAAGAGAATAACACATGCAGCATTTCTCAAGCTGAAAGAACTGTAGAAAAAATTCAAGCCTCGAGTTACAATACAGAAGGGTTCTAGAGTGAAAATGTTAAACGATGCAGAAAGTATAAAAAGAAGATGAAAGGAATACACAGAGTCACTATACCCAGAAGAATTGCTCGACATTCAACCATTTCAGGAGGTAGCATATGATCAAGAACCAATGGTAGTGAAGGAAGAAGTCCAAGCTGTGCTGAAGGCATTGCTGAAAAACAAGGCTCCAGGAATTGACGGAATAACAATTGAGATGTTTCAACAATGGATGCAGCACTGAGTTTGCTCACTTGCCTATGTCAAGAAATTTGGGAGACAGGTTTCTGGCTAACCAACTAGAAGAGATTCATATTTGTACCCATTCCAAAGAAAGGTGATCCAACAGAATGCAGAAATTATTGAACAGTATCGTTAATGTCACACACAAGTAAAATTTTGCCGAATATCATTCAAAAGTTTTTGCAGCAGTACATCGACAGGGAACTGCCAGAAGTTCAATCTGATTCAGAAGAGGATGTGGAACAAGGGATATCACCGCTGATGTCACATGGACCTTGGCTGAAACAGAGACTACCAGAAAGATGTGTTGTTGACTGTGCAAAAAAGCATTTGATAGTGCGGTTCGTAACAAATTATGTTCATAACACTTCAAAGAATGGGAATTCCAGAACACTTAATTGTGCTCATACAGAACCTGTACATGGACCAAGAGAAGAGAACAAGGGGATATTGTGTGGTTTATAGTCACGAATGGTGTGCGTCAGAGTTGCATCCTTTCTGTGTATCTATTCAATCTGTATGCTGAGCAAATAATCCGAGAAGTTGTACTATATGAAGAATGGGGTATCAGGATTGGAGGAAGACTCATTAAGAACTTGCTATATGCTGATGACACACTTTGCTTGCTGAAAGCAAAGAGTACTTCAAGCACTTACTGATGAAGATCAAAGACCACAGCCTTCATTATGGATTACACCTCAACATAAAGATGACAAACATCCTCAAACTGAACTAATAAGCAACATCATGATAAATGGAGAAAAGACTGAAGTTGTCAAGGATTTCATTTTACTAGGATCCACAATCAATGCCCACGGAAGCAGCAGTCAAGAAATCAAACGATGTATTGCATTGGGCAAATCTGCTGCAAAAGACCTCTTTGAAGTATTGAAAAGCAAAGATGTCACTTTGAGCACTAAGGTGTGCCTGACCCAGGCCGTGATATTTTCAATTACCTCATATCCATGGGAAAGCTGAACAATGAATAAGAAAGTCTGAGGAAGAATTGTCACCTTTGAATTATAGTATTGGCCAAGAATACTGAATATATCATGACTGCCAGAAGAACGAACAAACCTGTCTTGGAAGAAGTACAGACAGAATGATCGTTAGAAGCGAGGATGGCGAGACCTCGTCTTACATACTTTGGACATGGTATCAGGGGGGACCAGATGGTGGAGAAGGACATCGTGCCTGGTAAAGTAGAGGGTCAACCAAAAAGAGGAAGACCCTCAACCAGATGGATTGACACAGTGGCTGCAACAATGGGCTCAAGCATTACAACAATTGTGAGAATTGTGCGGGACTGGGCAGTGCTTCATTCTGTATCCATAGGGTCGCTAAGGGTCGGAACTGATGCGACAGCACCTAACAACAATAACAGCAGTTCCAAGGTAGAAGGAGCACTGGTGGCACTGTGGTTAAGAGTGTGGTTGGTAACAGAAAGGTTGGCGGTTCAAACTCACGAAACTCTCCGAGGGAGGAAGATGTGGCAGCCTGCTTCTGTAAAGATTTACAGCCTTGGAATCCCTGTGGTGCAGTTTTACTCTGTCCTATAGGTCACGATGAGTTGACTTGATGGCAGCAGGTGGTCTAATGTAGGGTAAAGAGAAAATATCTTTTCATGAATGGTGTGAGGTGCAGATGTGAGACCTGGAACTGCTGCAGTCGTTTGTAAACATGGAGGCAAACTAGGATAAGAATGAAACTGTTACTAAAAGATTCTGAAAGAATTAGAGAATAATGAAGCCAGCACACTGATCAATCCATGCCTGAACTCTCTTTGAATTTTTAAGTTACAGGAGTAAATAAGTTCCTTTATTGTTAATGTCAGATTGAGTTTGGTTTTCTTGTATGTGTAATGAAAATGTACCTTACTGTCAAAGTGGGTAAGAGGGGAAGGGAGAGAAGAGCCTAGTACTCTATCTCTCAATAGATTCTCTACCAATCAACATGTCCGAAACTCTTACCCTGAGAGATATTCCTTTGTGTTAAACTGTTGATCTAGACAAGCACTGTCTAATAGAACTTTCTGCCAAAATAGAAATATTCTATAGCTGTGCTGTCCTATATATGGTAGTCACTGGCCACGTATGGCTAATGGAACACTTGAAATGTAGCTTACCAGAATGAAGAATTTAAATTTAAATTTCATTTAATTTTAACTAATTTAAGTTAACATCTAAATAGCTGCATGTAGTTAGTGGCTACCATATTGGACAGTGCAAATACAGATGGTCCTTTTAAAAGCAGCATGGGAGAAAAATGTGGCAGTCTGCTTTAGTAAAGATTACAGCCTTGGAAACCCTATGGGGCAGTTCTACTCTGTTCGATAGGGTTGTTATGAGTCAGAATCTACTCAACGACAACTTTTTTTTTAATGGGTTAAAAGCAAGTTGTCTAGAAGAATAAAGTAGTTTCACAAAATTTACTATGGAGTATTAAAAATTTCTTGTCAAAAAACTTAAACTGGAACTTTGAACACTAAGTTTGGTGTATTTGATAATTTGATTTTTATTTGGGGGGATGGGGTTATGTAGGAGAGATCCTGAATAGGGAAACATTTTCACCCTTTCTCCCAACTGGGAATATTACCCTTCAAGGATCCTTATTCTGTAAAACTATCTTAAAAGGAGAAAATAGTTGCCAATTTTTCTTGATATAAGCAGTGTATTTTCTCATGGTTTAGTTTCACATCATTGGGAATATAAACAAAAGCAGTACAAACAAATATATCAGAAATTCCTTACAAGCAAGGAAAATGATGTGTTCCAGATGTGTGAAATCTGAACATGGACTATATTACATCAATGAGACTCTAATTAAGAAATAAAAGAGTTCTATCATTTTCATTTGCTCCCTCTTTTCTTTTTCCCTCCTTTCCCATCTTCCTTCCTTCCATAGATATGTATACATATTTTTAATCTTATACGCTTTTTAAAAATAGACTTTATTTTTTAGAGCAGTTTTAGGTTTACAGAAAAATTGTGCAGAAAGTACAGAGTTCCCATATACTCCCTCCCCCGTCTGAACACTGTTTCTCCTTTTAACTTCTTGCCTTCACGTGGTACATTTGTTACAATTAATGAACTAGTATCTATGCATTATTATTAACTAAAGTCCATAGTTCACATTAGCGTTCGTTCTTTGTGTTGTACAGTTCTTTGGGTTTTGACAAATGCGTAATGACATGTGTCCACCATTATAGTATCATTTCACTGCCCTAAAAATGTCCCGTGCTCCTCCGATTCATCCCTCCCTTCCTCCCTCCCCTTGAGCCCTGGCAGCCACTGATCTTTTCACTGTCTCCATACTTTTCCCTTCCAGAATCTCATATAGTAGGAATCACACAGTATATAGCTTTTTCAGACTAGCTTCTTTCACTTAACAATATGCATTTAAGGTCCTCTATGTCTCTTCGTGGAGTCCCTGGGGGGTGCAATTCCACAGCTACTGGTTTGGTTTTGGTTTAATAGGTGTGTCATTGTTGTTTCGATTTGCAATTCCCTAATGACATATTTAATATGGGACCCCTGGTGGCTCAGTGGTTAAGAGCTCAGGCTGCTAACCAAAAGGTCAGCAGTTCCAATCCACCAGCCGCTCCTTGGAAACCCTATGGGGTAGTTCTACTCTGTTCTATAGGGTTGCTATGAGTTGGAATCGACTCAACAGCAACGGGTTTGTTTTCTTTTTTTTAAATGACATATGATGTTGAACATCCCTCGTATGCTTATCTGCCATCCGTATATCATTTCTGGAGAGGTGTCTATTCAGTCTTTTGTCCATTTTGTAATTGGGTTGTTTGTTTTCTTATTGTTGAGTTTTAAGAGATCTTTGTATGTTTTGAATACAAGTCTTTTATTAGATATGTGTTTTGCAAATATTTTCTCTGAGTCTGTGGCTTGTCTTTTCATTCTTTGAAGTGTCTTATGCAGAGGAGAAGTTTTTAATTTTAATGAAGCCCACCTTATCAATTATTTCTTCTATGGATTTGCTTTTGGTGTTGTATCTGAAAAGTTATCTCCAAGCCCAATGTCACCTAGCTTTTCTGCTGTGTTATCGTTTTACCATTCCATATAAACTTTAGATTCGGTTTGTCAATATCCACAAAACAACTTGCTGGGATTTTGATTGGGATTGTATTGAATCTATTGATCACGTCCTTCCACAGATTTTGGTGTGAAAGGCACTGAGGTCACAGTAAGAACAAGGAAGATATGGTCTCCTAACAGAGCCCCTGGACTTGTGGAAGGCAGAGATAATTTAACGAGCAACCTAAATAAAAGTGTAATATGAGTTTTCATGGGGGAAGTACAGGGTGTTATAAAAGTGCATGATAGGTGCATCTTAATCTCTTGGGGAGACAAGAGGGAAGACTTTTGAGAGTAAGTAATACGAAGCTCATATATGAAGAAAGAATAAGAATTAGCAGAGGAAGGGAGTACTGGAATTGGAGGAGGAAGACAGTAGGAAAAGAAAGTGTGGAGGCCTAGAGGTGAAATAGAGGCCAGTGAGACTTGGAAGTCGTGTCAAATTTAGGAGGCAGTATTGATAGAACTTTGTGATTGCTTAGATGAGAATGGGGAAGTATAAGGGAAAGGGTGATGGCCAGGCCAGCAGTCTCTCCAGTTCTCCAGTTGCCATTGAGTCTATTCCAACTCATGGAGACCCCATGTGTGTCGGAGTATAACTGTCTTCCACAGGATTTTCAATGGCTGATTTTTCAGAAGCAGATCATAAGGCTTTTCTTCTGAGGCACTGCTGGGTGGACTTGAACCTCCAAACATTTAGCTGCCAAGCCTGTTAACAGTTTGCACCACCCAGGGACTCTAGGTGAGCTGCACCAAACCAAAAATCCCTTGCCATCGAGTCAGGTAAGGGATAGAATAGAACTGTCCCATGAGGTTTCCAAAGCTGTACTCTTTACGGGAACAGGCCGCCACATCTTTCACCCGTGGAGTGGCTGGTGGGTTCTAACCACCAACCTTTCAGTTAGCAGCCAAGCTTTTAACCACTGTGCCACCAGGGATCCTTAGGCCAGCCACAACTCTGTAATTCCAGGACAGGGAAAGAGAGATTGTGAAGCTGCAATGCCATTTGCTGGATCTTCTGTTAGTAACTTGGGGCTATTTCCCATCTTTCAATTCTCTCCTCTGTATTCAGACTGGAAACCCTGAAACAATATTTTTCAGACTCCCTGACATAAGTTTCTCATTTAAATTATGTCAGTGAGAAGTACTTAGTGAGATATGGGCATCAGGGAAAAAAACAAAGGCACTATTTCTCCTAGAAAATAATGGCTATCTTGAAGTTTCGTGTCCTGAGAATTATCCCCTTTGGTGCTACTGGCAGTTGAGCTCATCAGTGCTGCTTCTCCTCAGCTCCTATACGTCCCACCCCTTCTATCATCTTGAACAGCTCCTCTGAATGCTCTCTCTACTTCCTTATTGTTGTTGGGTACTGTTCAGTTGATTTTGACTCACAGTGACCCCATGTGACAAAGTAGAACTGCCCCAGAGGGTTTTCTAGGCTGTAATCTTTACGGAAGTGTATCGCTGAGTCTTTCTTTCGCAGAGCTGCTGTGTGGGACTGAAGCACCAACCTTTCAGTTAGCAGCCGAGTGCTTAACCACAGTGCCACTAGGGCTCCTCCTCATTCATGCATGGTAAAACTTCTAAAATAGTATTCTGTATGTACTATCCCACTTCCTCACCTCTTGTTCACTTTCAGCCATTTCCAGTTTGGTATCAGATCCTACACCTTTGCAGAGAAAAAGATCACTGCTGATAAGGTCAACATCTCCGTGTAGCCAAACACAATGGCCCCTGCTCAGTCCTCATCTTTGTCAACCTCACAGTAACACTCAACCCAACTGAACCATTCTCCCCTTCTTGAAGCAATTTCCTATTTTGCTTTAATTGACCCCACAGCTCTTTGGTTTAACTGAAAATTCTCTTATTTTCTACTTATTTTTTATACTGGGGCATGCTTCTGGGCTAACTTCTCTTTAGCTGACATTCTCCTTATACCATCCCGAGTCTTTAAGTACTAATGGAAAGTGATGAATAAGAGCACGGGCTGGGGAGCCAGACCATCTGCACAAGAATCCTGCCTCCACCACTTACTAGCTAACTGTGTGACCTCGGCAGGTTACTTGGCCTCTCTGTGTCTCAGTTTCTTCATGAATATAAAGAGAAGAATAGTAATACTTTAGCTATAGGGTTGTTGTGAGGATTATATGAACAGTGTGTGACTTGTATTAAATATTCAATGAATATTAGCTGTTATTATTATATGCTTATAACGCTCATATTTGTATCTTCTGCCCAGACCTCTCACCTAAGATTTGGACTCATTTGGAGCAGCCTATTCAATACCTCCACATAGATGATGAATAGGATGCTAAAATTAACATGTTCAAAACAGAATTCTTTATTAATCCCCAAACCTGTTCCTCTCAGTTTTCACACTCTCGCTAAATGATATCATCTTCGTCAATTCAGCAAAATATTTTTATTGAAACTGGAGGTTCCTGTAATGCTTCCTACAGAAGATCTGGTCTATGACTTCTATACTAGAGGAATATTTTAAATTACATAAGCAAATAAAACACATAGTACATAAAGAGCAGAATCCCACATAATAACTTTTAAGCCCTTAAGAAAACATATTATCAAAGCAATTAGTAAATATCGGCCATGTTTTCATGATTATATTTGCTTCTTTGTCCCATTTATAGTATTTCTTCCAGGTATTTTTACTGTATTTTCTTTTAAGTGGTTATTTATTTTATGCAGCATTAATTCCCCTGGTCTGTGTTTTTATAACTGTTTTTTGCTTGCTTTCATGATGGCTCCAAGCATAAATACAATATTCTGTTATGGCCCAGTTCTCAAAGGGAAGAAGTTTTGCGTTTAGAAAGAAACTAAATACCCTAGAATTTCATGCTGTTGGAAATTCAGTGATCGTTTAGTGACAATTATAGCCACCACATTATACCGTTTACTAAACACACACTGCATTCTAGCCACTGGACTAAATACTTTTCATATATTATGTCTTTCAAGCATCATAATTACTCCATTAAGTAGAAATATTAATTCCAAATAGCAGATGTAGAAAATGGGTGAAAAAAGGCTGAGTAATTTGCTCCGGGTCAGATAGCCAGTAAATGACTGAGCCAACATTCAAGCCCGTGACCTCCTACCCTCAAAGCCAGTGCTCCTCCTCATTAATTTAAACTATTCGTGCTTGTCTTCACATAGTGATTACAAGGAAATAGTTTATTCAGAAGTATGCCCTAATAGCTTATTAAGTAGCATATTCTTTCTATTTATATTTTGTGTTTTTCCATTTGATGAGTTCCTAATTTTTTGAGATTTTCATATGAGCAGCTTTATTGATATTTTTACACACTGGATAGAGAAACCTCATTACCTCATTCTCCATTATTTACCCAAATGTAACATTCACTTTCCAAGTTCCAGCTAAGGGTTTATAAATCAGTTTTTGTTGTATTCGCCATTTCTCTTAGTA
The DNA here is from genome assembly GCF_000243295.1 of Trichechus manatus latirostris. Classification (NCBI taxonomy): domain Eukaryota; kingdom Metazoa; phylum Chordata; class Mammalia; order Sirenia; family Trichechidae; genus Trichechus; species Trichechus manatus. The sequence goes on from NW_004444223.1 coordinate 414,491, forward strand.
CTATGGTTTCATTGTATGATGATCATTTTGAAGTCTGCCTTTATTGCAAAGGTAAGACTTTCCACATACTAGTTCTTTTAAAATTTTAGTTCGATTCCCAGATCATGTCCTTGGGCTGCCAACACAGCTCTGTGGCAATAGTGAAGACTGATGATAAGTAGGGAAGGTTTAGATTGAGACTTGTGAAACTGGACTGAAGCACTTATCTTTAGATCCAACTTTGATGATGTATGTATTATGATTCCTGGCAAGGAAAAAGCAGTTTCTAGTTGATGGAAACCTTTTTCTGAAGTAGACTCTCTCAGAATCTCCCTAGGTAGCAATGAAAAGAAAATGTTAAATTCTCTGACTTTGTTATTGAAGAACATAACAGGCAGCATCTTCAACAGCAGCTTTACCAGTCATGCAGGAGATGTCTTCATGTGGCTGTCTCCACAACGTAAGCTCTCCGTGAACATTTAGGAAATCATTTTACGATGGCGTTCTGAAGATAACCCCAGGGAGCTGACATGATGTGGGCTCGCGGAACTGCTTTCTTACCACCAGAACTGGGTCCGGAATAAGACTGAGGTTATTGAGCCAGAGTGATCTGGCTAGAATATTTCTTAGACTTCTTCTATGTCAGTCTTAATAAATTAATCAACACCCTGGCTCATTATGCAGAAGATTTTAAGTAATCAAATTAACACAGATATTTCAAAAAACGTAAGTAATTGAACAAATCTGTGCCAGGGATATAAAAGAGGGTAAGGAAATAATAAAGCCAGCTGCAACATCATTGTCCAGAAATGTACAACTCACCATGCTGAAGAATGGCTGGAGGACTGCTGGCAGTTTAGCTCTAAGTTTCCTGGAGGTCAAAGAAAAAGTGAAAGATAGTTATAATAATCAATGTCCGCACGACAGAAACCAACAAGTGATTCGTGAGAAGTTTGTGATACCAGGACTTGAGAGAATTTTCTCCCGTGGGTACTCATAAAAGCCTAAAATCCCTAATGACATCTTCCTAATTATATAGTTTTATACTGTAGTGTTTGAATATGTCTTTTGGGGTAAGCTTAATACTTGATGCAGCACATAATTCAGTGAAATCAATTCTGTTACCAGAGCTGAGGGTGAGCACAAAATAATTTGGCCTGAATATTTCACTCTGAGAAAATATGGCTTCTTCCAAGTGAAATGTTAGACCAACTAGTTACACCATGCATGTTCTTAGGATCATAATTATTTTCTAATTAAAATGTACTTTTTCTTATTAAAAAAGCAGTATGCATATATTGTACAAAATAAAAGGACACAAATAATTATAAGAAAAAAAGAAAAACATTTTATCCCCATACAGAAAAACTTCATTGGGTGTGCTTTGCAAAGAGTCATGTTACACATAGTATGTACTTTGTATATTGCGATTTCTATTTATACTGTCAATTAAGTTGTCCACCTTTTCATGTTAATAAGTTTTCATCTCATATTCCATATCCCCTACTATCCCCAAATGTCCTTTATAACTGGTTCGCTGAAACTAAAATCCAATCCAGGTCCATGCACTTAATCTTGTTATTAGGTTTTGTCAGTGTCTGTTAATCTAAAACAGTGATTTTTTTATTATAATAGTGATTTGCTGAAGAGACCAGGCTTGTTGTCCTGAAAAATATCCTGTATTCTGGATTTATCTGACTATTCTGTATGGAAAATGACCTGTATTTCCTGAGAGATCTAATTAAACATTTTTGGTGGAATGCATAGTGGGTAAGGTTGTGTCCTTCATATTGCATCAAATCAGGAGATACGTTATACCTGATTGTCCTACTCTTAGTAGTGCTTGGGTTGACCAGTAGATCAGGGTGATGAACGTCTAATCCCTCTTTTGCACAAGTGTTTTTTCTCATTGAATCATAAAAATAATCATTGGGATGTTACTTTGTCACTGTATAAATGTCCAGTCCCTATTAACCATTCACCTAATGGTTTTAATGACAATAGGTAATCCTAAAATCAATTAATATTTTTTCTATTATTTGATATTTATTTGCAGGCATTCTTCTGCTACATAGAAGAATGGGACCAACTGATCTATTTGGTTACTCCGAACTATAGTTTCTACTGGAAAATCAGTATAAATACTTAATTCTTTCACTTTAATTACCAATTTTCAAAATGTGAATTGGTTTCATAGACATCTCAAATAGTGACAACTGAATTTTCTGGTGTTCTCTTTTTTGAGTATAATTTATTAATTTTTCCTTTTGTCGCTCAAATGTTTTTAACGTTAGCTAGTGGGAGCTCCTTCGTATTAGGTCTTTCATCCTTTTGACCAAATTCATGAGTTCTTAAAAGCGTCTTGCGTTCTGTCGCGATATCTTAGCCTCGCCTTGTACCATGTCTTTCCTAATCTTAGAATCAGCTATTTCTCCAAGTAGAGAAGGATACTAGAGACTAAAACCTGGGCACTACATGATGCTTATAGCTACTGTGGTAATGTAGCGTCTAACAAATATAAATATTTTTCCCAAGTGGTTTTTAACAAGCACTGGTAGCTGAAATTCAAGGATGTCCTCATTAGTTATTACCTAGAACAACTACTTATTAACCTAGTCATTAGGTTACTTATTAAAGGCAGATGTTTGTAATATAACCACCAGTACAAATGTAGGATAAATTTGTCTTATGAACATTAAGAAGCCTAGTCAAGATACGTGCTTGAATGGATGACATTCTCACTTATGCATAAAGTGAAATTAAAGGCAGCAAGTCTTCAGTTCCCAACAAGTTTAGTTATTATGTGCATCATAGTTTAGCAAAGTCTAAAAATAGAAGAGCTGTATCTAACTTTTTTTCTCATATAGTATTTTTGTTAAAAGACACAGTGCCGCACAGCATGAAAATCTTATGAACTAATAAGGGGCCAAATAGGTAAGTTTGGCCAAGATATAGAAAATGCAACTTTGGCAAGTAGCAAATTTGATCCATAATTATTATTAAATAATGTCTCCAAAACTTCTCACTTATCTTTGTAACGATCTATTAAAAAAAAAAACAGTATACAAAGGGTTTACATTTAATGAATGCTTTATTTGGATTTTCTTTAAGATAGCATCTTTTCATTTGCTAGGTCATTTGTAAACTTATTTCTAGTCTCCCTGAAGCCAAGAAATAATATGGTTAGTTCTTGGTGTCTTTTATTATAAAGATGGATTTTATACTATCTTTTTTTTTTTAAATTTTGCACTTTTGCATTTTTGTGGCTTGTGATTAGTTGGAAAAACTTTTCTCAGAAATATTTGGAGTAGAATGACTCAAATTATTTAGAGTATAGGTCAATTATTGTTTAAAGAGACCCACTCTCTACCTCAGACTTCTGAACCCTACCCATCCCAATCTTGTTATTTTGGGTAAGTGAGAGTCAACTCAGAAGACAGAAAAAGAAAGTAAGTAAAATAATTCATTTATGGAAGAAATGAAAACTTTCTACCTTCTTCAAGTTGTCCATATGATGGAAGGAGACACATCAAAATATCTAATTGTTAACTAAGAAATAACTTGGCCTCTTGACCTAAAATTGAATGATCATTGGTTGGCATTAGATATTTTTGGCAAAATATTTTTCTCTTTAAGATTTTACTCTTAAGCATCTATATAACTATAGCCAATCTCTATCTAGCTATATCTCAGTTGTCTATTTTAAGTGCTGAGGATTAAAAACCAAGTTATTAAACTTGTCCAATTCTAGAACTCTCTGATTTATTCAGAGCGTCGGAAGGAGGAATCTCTGAATCTGCTATCTCAGAAAACTGTTATTTACTTCTGAAACTGTTTTGCAGTCCTCTAATACATGCGTGTCTTCATCTCACTTTGTATTAAGCCCTTGGGCTTGCTTGTCTCCATGTTTCCCTTTGAAGCCACTCTTACAATTTACAAACCACATCCCTGTATTTCAGGCAGAGTTGATGCACACTATTCGCAACTGCGTATGGAAGACTTGGTGTCAAATATACCACAAAACCTTGCTAGGATGAGGTCAGTTTGTTCTGAATAGCACAGTACTAAGAGGAACTATTCATTATGTCCCCTATGGTTCTTTGATCAAAACAACAAAGATGTGGTTGATCCATAACTATTTCTGTGATTTAAACTATTGAGGATTTTAACAAAAATATTTATTGAACATTACTGCACGTTAGCAACCTCTTACTTCTACCCTGAGAACATCTACATTCAGGATGAAAAGTATATTAATAGAAAAAAAGTATATTAATAGAAAAGTTTTATTTTAACAAAGATAAATTGCATGGAAAGCATGTTAATGAAACAGACAGAAAATTCTCCTTGAAATTAATGTTTTCCAAAAACAATTTTTAAAAAACTTTCTCTATGCATTGAAGTATTGTTCAATGCAATTCCTCCAGAAGTAATGAAAAGTACCATCCAAACCATGCGGAATCTAAAGTCTTAGAGTTTTACATATTGCAATTTCTTGCTTTGGTTATTTTATAATTGTTACAATGTGCCGTGGTAATAAAAGTCTTTGATAATCTGAAAAATACATCTAAGGTGAGGTTAATAGAGATGAACTAAGTCTTCACAGATGTTATGAAACAATTTTCAAGAACTGAACAGAGACTTAAGTGAGAATGTCAAAAACATAAGAAGGAAGTACAGATAATCATGCTTACCCCCAAGTATAACATTTGTAGCTGTGTTTTATACATTTTGGGAGAATTTTTTAGGAATATTTTAAGTCATCAGAGAAATACAAATTAAAGCCACAATAATGTAACACTGTACATTCACTGGAGTCCCTGGGTGGTGTAATGGTTAGGTGCTTGACTACTAACTGAATGGTGGGCAGTTTGAACCCACCCAGGAACACCTCAGAATAAAGGCCTGGAGATTTGCTTCTGAAAGGTCACAGGCTTAAATATCCTACAAAGTGCAGTTGTACTCTGCAACACATGGAGTCACCATGTGTTCGAATTGACTTGACAGCAACTTTTTTGTTAAAATACATTTATTAAAATGGCCCGATTTCAATTAGGTGATGTCATGTGATTGACTCTGACCAATGAGTTGGGAACACTTTTGGGTTTCACATTTAATTGTCAATTTCCCATCTTGTATGATGACTTGTAACCCTTGAGAACGGAGCCCTGGTGACTCAAAGGTAAAACGCTCAGCTGCTAATGGAAATGTTGTCAGTTCGAACCTATCCAACGGCTCCATGGGAGAAAGACCTGGTGATCTCCTCCCATAAAGATAACAGCCAAGAAAACCTTATGGGGGCTGATACCCTGTTGATGCTGTTATGGATCTGATCTTATAGGCCCCAGGTCTCTTACCTGCTTTCAGGGAATAGTTTCTTCATTTCCTGCCCAAAGAATATCTTGAGGGGTTATTCTGATACTACCATAATGTTTAGACATATTGCATTGGGCAAATCTGCTGCAAAAGACCTCTTTATTTTTTATTTTCTTTTTTTACAAACTGTGGACAGCTGTGTTTATGTAGATCTTTTATGGTTTCTTGCAGTAGTGTTTTGTAGTTTTCTTTGTATAGATCTTTTACATCCCTGGTTAGATTTATTCCTAAGTATTTTATTTTTTTAGGGGCTATTATAAATGGTATTGTTTTCCTGATTTCCTTTTTGTCATTATCTTTATTGGTGTATAGGAATCCAACTGATTTTTTGTATGTTTATCTTGTATCCTGCTACTGTGCTGAATCTTTCTACTAGTTCCAGTAGTTTTCTTGTGGAGTCTTTTGGGTTTTCTACCTGTAGTGTCATAAACGCAAATAGGGACAGTTTAACTTCTTTATTACCAATTTGGATGCCCTTTATTTCTTTTTCTTGCCTTATTCCTCCAGCTAGGACTTCCAGCACAATGTTAAATAGGAGTGGTGATAAAGGACATCCTTGTTTTGTTCCTGTTCTCAAGGGGAATGTTTTCAGACTCTCTCCATTAAGAATGATGTTGGCTGTTGGTTTTGCACAAGTGCCTTTATTAGGTTGAGAAATTTCCCTTCTATACCTATTTTATTGAGAGTTTTTATCAGGAAAGGGTGTTGGACTTTGTTGAATGCCTTTTCTGCATCAGTTGAGATGATCATGTGATTCTTTTCTTTCCTTTTGTTTATGTGGTGGATTATGTTGATTGATTTTCTAAAGTTGAACCATCCTTGCATACCTGGTATGAATCCTACTTGGTCATCATGTATTATTTTTTGGATAAGATGCTGAATTCTACTGGATAGGATTTTGTTGAGAATTTTTGCATCTATATTCATGAGAGATATTGGTCTGTAATTTTCTTTTTTTGTGGTATCTTTGTCTGGTTTTGGTATCAGGGTTATGCTGGCTTCATAGAATCAATTTGGAAGTATCCCTTCCTTTTCTATGTTCTGAAATAGTTTGAGTAGTACTGGTATAAGCTATTCTCTGAATGTTTTGTAGAATTCTCCAGTGAAGCCATCTGGGCCAGGGCTTTCTTTTGTTGGGAGTTTTCTTTATTACATTTTCAATCTCTTCTCTTGTTATGGGTCTGTTCAGATCTTCAGTGTTATTTTGTGTTAGTTTGGGTAGGCAGTGTGTTTCTAGAAATTTGTCCATTTATCATAGGTTTTCAAATTTGTTAGAGTATAGTTTTTCATAATACTCTGTTATGATCCTTTTTATTTCAGTTGGGTCTGTTGTAATGTCGCCCATGTCATTTCTCCTGATTTTCTTTTGTCAGTTTGGCTAGTGGTTTTTTTGATTTTGTTGATCCTTTCAAAGTACCAACTTTTGGTTTTGTTGATTCTTTCTATTGTTTTTCTATTCTCTATTTCATTTATTTTTGCTCTGGTCTTTATTATTGCCTCTCTTCTGCTGGCTGTGGGCTTTTTTTGCTGTTCTGTATTTGTTTGAGTTGTATAGCTAATGTTTTGATTTTTTCCCTTTCTTCTTTTTTGATGTGTGCATCCATTGCTATAAATTGACCTCTGAGGACTGCCTTTGCTATGTTGCAAAGGTTTTGGTATGATGTGTTTTCATTCTCATTTGATTCTAGGATTTTTTTGATTCCATCTCTGATTTCTTCTATTACCCAGTTGTTTTTAAGCAGGGTGTTATTCAGTTTCCATGTAATTGATTTTTTTCCCCTTGTTCTTCCTGTTGTTAATTTCTACCTTGATGGCATTGTGGTCAGAGAAGATACTTTATATTATCTCAGTGTTTGGATCTTGTTGAGGGTTGCTTTATGGCCTAAGTTGTGATCTATTCTGAAGAATGTTCCGTGTGTGTTGGAAAAGAATGTGTACTTTGCACCTGTTGGGTGGAGTGTTCTATATATGTCTTATGAGGTCAAGTTGGCTGATTGTGCCGTCTAGGTCTTCTGTATCTTTGCTGAGTTTCTTTCTAGATGTTCTGTCCTTTACTGAGAGTGGTGTGTTGAAATCTGCTACATTATTGTGGAACTGTCAATTTCTCTTTTCAGTGTTGTTAGAATTTGTTTTATGTATTTCAGAGCCCTGTCATTGGGTCCGTCGATGTTTATTATAGTTATGTCTTCATGATGGGATCATCCCCTTAATCATTATATAGTGTCCTTCTTTGTCTTTTATGGTGGATTTTGTTTTAATGTCTATTTTATCTGAGATTAGTATTGCCACTCTTGCTCTTTTTTGGTAACTGCTCGATATATTTTTTCTCTTATTGGATTTTTAACAAATTTATGTGTTTGTTTCTAAGGTATGTCTCTTGTAGACAGCATATTGATGGATCCTGTTTTTTTTTAAATCCATTCTGTCACTCTCTGTCTCTTTATGGGTGCATTTAGGCCATTTACATTCAGTGTAATTATTGACAAGTGTGAGTTTATTGCTGTCATTTTTTAGTGCTTGTTTTTGGTAATGCTGACGATTTCTTTGGTCCTGTTACATTGCTGTGCTGAATTCCTTTTGTTCGTGGATTTTTTTTTCATTTCTTTTGTTTTTGTATATTTTGTTTTTACTGAGACTTTATGTTTTTCATCTTTATTTTGATGAGTAAGTTTGTTAACTTTCTTTGTGGTTACCTTGAAATTTACCCCTTATCTTCCTAGGTTTGAACCAGTCTATTATTACTTGGTATCACCTTGTCTTCCTCTCCGTTAGAAAGTTCTATACCTACACCATTTATTCCCTCTTTTATTGTTCTGACGTTGCTGTCATTTACTGATTAACCTCTCTGGTTACCTCTTGTAAATCTTTTGGTTTTGAATAGTCCTTGAGAGTTCATTTCCTAGGTTGGTTCTGGCTGTAAAATCTCACGTTGTAGATTCAGGCTTTGGTCTGATGCTGTGTGTTCTCAAACTGCAGGACTCCCTTTAATAATTCTTGTAATTTTGATTTGGTGTTTACATAGTCCCTTAATTTCTGTTTATCTGGGAGTGTCCTAATTTCTTCGTCATATTTGAATGAGAATTTTGCAGGATATATTATTCTTGGTTGGCAAGTTTTTCTTTCAAGATTTTATATAATGTCATCCCATTGTCTTCTTGCCTACATGGTTTCTGTCCAATTATCAGAGCTTAGTCATATTGTTTCCCCTCTGTATGTGACTTTTCATTTTTCACGAGTTGCTCTCAGGATTCTCTCTTTGTCTTTGGTTTTAGCAAGTGTGATTATGATATGCTTTGGTGATTTTATTTTGGGGTCTATCTTATATGGGGTTCGTTGAGCTTCTTTGATGGACAGCTTTTCATCTTTCATGATGTTAGGAAAGTTTTCTGTCAGCAATTCTTCAGTGATCCTTGCTATGCTTTCCGTTTTCTCTTCTTGTTCCAGAACTCCACTCACTCATAAATTTTTGCTTTTGATTGTATCCCACATAATTCTCAGGGTTTCTTCATTTTTCTTCCTTCTTTTTCTGATTTTTCTTTCAAGTTTTATCCATGTGTTTGTCTTCAATTCCGCTGATCTTGTCTTCCATTCTTTCAAGCCTGCTCCTCAGCCCTTCTATGACACTGTCCATTTCTGAAATCTTGTTGTTTGTCTTTTGAATTTCTTCCAATTGTTGTTTTTGTATGATTTCTAGTAGTAAATTTATTTTGGCATTTTGTTCCTGTATCATTTTCCTGAATTCTTCCATTTTTTTAATCTGTATTTTCCATGAATTTGTCTGCTTTTTCCAAGAATTTGTCTATTTTTTCCTCATTTTTGTCTGCTTTTTGCTTCAACTCTTGGATAACTCTGAGTATTAGAGATTTAAATTCTCTGTTAGGTAGCTCTAGTGCCTTTTATTCTACTGGAAAATCATCTGTTGTTTTATTTTGGATGCCTACTGGAACCATCTTTTCCTGTCTTTTATATGTTTTGATATTGTCTGCTGTCTTTGGGACATTTAATAGTTATTTTCTTCATTTATTGACTGTAGATTTGTTTCATCTGGACTTTTTGTTTTATTTGGTTATGTCTGAGCAGACATGCTGTGTCTTTGTTGTTTGCTTGTATGCGGACATGGTACTTTTCACCTCCTTGTCCAATGGGCAGGGCCAGTTGCTCAGCTATGGTGTAGCAGGGCAGGTACAGCTGAAGTGGAAGGGCTGGCATGGGTTGTTTCTGGCATGTACTAGTGCTGACTGGGCAGGCCAGGAGTCAGTGCAGGGCAGGTTCCAGTAGGCCGTACCTGTGCTGCTTGGGGGTGTGATATTCAGTGCACAGTGCACGTAGGCAGGAAGGAGGGGGGAGGTTGTGATGTGTGGAGCTAAGATGGGTATGGGAAGGGAGAGAGAGAAACAGGAACCAACAAAAAAAAGAAAGAAAAGAGTGCTAAGGATCTTGTCATTGGAGAGGAGAGATGAGAAACTGAGAAATGGAGAAAAAAAGAAGGAAAACAGAAAGAGAAAACATAATAATAAAATAGATAAAAATTAGGAAAAAAAAGAGAAAAGCAAAGCCCCCAGGGATCCCACTAGTGCAGCTATGAAGACCAGGGAAGTGACCCCCAGGCCTCGCAGTATAGCCTGGCTAGAAGGGGCAGAGATGTCACACAACACCAAGTATTTAGGAGAAGGGAAAAGAAGGTAAGTATAGAGAGATGAGAAACTGAGAAATGAAGAAACACAAAATGGAAAAAAGAGAAAAAAAGAGAAAGAAAGAAATGCCCCCAGGGATCCCAGCAGTGTGGCTGTGAAGACCGGAGAATTGGCTCCCAAGCTGTGCAGTACAGCCTGGCTAGAAGGGGCTCCAGAGCACCCCCCCAAAAAAAAATAAAGAAGAAAAGAAAACAAACAAACAGAACACAACATATCAGAACAGAACAAAACAAAACAAACGCCCTGGGGATCCCACCAGCTTGGCTACATGGACCAGGGAAACAGTTCCCCAGCCCATCTGTGCTTCACAGCCTTTCAAGAGAAGCATAGATGGCACAAGGGGGCCAGGTGTTCAAGAGAAAGGAGGAGGAGAAGTTGAGAGGCGGGGAAGAAACCAAAAGGAGCAGAAAAAAGCAACACCAGCAACAAAGAAATGGGACTGAATAAGCCGGCCAGTGTGGGTGAGGTGAATCCAAGAGTCACAGAGCCAGAATTGGTGCCTCCCAGCCAAGAGACTGTAGCTGGTGGGAAGTGAGGGAGGCTGATCAGTTGGGGGGGGGGAGAAAGGTGGAGGGTGGGTAAGTGTATATTGCTGGTTACTGGGTACTCTGTCTTCTGCTGGGAGCTCCGTGAAGCTGCTTTCCCATACTCCCTGTCTACTGATCTCTGACAGGCGTCCAAGATGGCAAATCTGTGCTGCGTTAGTTGATAGGGGACCTCCGCACTTATCTCGCCTCGCTCTCTGTTCTCTGTCAGTTTCTTATTCCATTTTGTGCTTGGCTGGGTTCTTTATCTCTTCATTTGACGCTTAGGGATCCAGGATTGACGTATGTCTCTGTTTTACTTAGGTTTTAGAGTCTTTGCTGTGGAGGGATGGCGTGGTGCTTCTGTCTATAGCACCATGTTGGCTCTGCCTCCCAAAAGACCTCCTTAAAGGGTTAAAAAGCAAAGATGTCATCTTGAGGACTAAGGTGCACCTGACTCAAGCAATGGGTTTTCAATCCCCTCACATGCATGTGAAAGCTGGACAATGAATAAGGAAGACCGAAAAAAAAATTGATGCATTTGAATTATGGTGTTGGTGAAGAATATTGAATATACCATGGACTGCCAGAAGAATGAACAAATCTATCTTGCAAGAAGTACAGCCAGAATGCTCCTTAGAAGCAAGGATGGTGAGACTCCAGCTCACGTGCTTTGGATATGTTATCAGGAGGGACCAGTCCCTGGAGGACATCATGCTCTGTAAGGGTGGAGGGTCAATGAAAAAGAGAAAGACCTTCAATGAGATGAATTGACACAGTAGCAGCAACAATGGCCTCCAACATAGCAATGATTGTGACAATGGCACAGGACCAGGCAGCGTTTCATTCTGTCATACATAGAGTTGTTATGAGTCAGAACTGACGTGATGGCACCTAACAACAACAACAACAACAACATGCACTAAGAAATTTCATGGGCACTCCAAGGTGTTCTCATGCCATCTATCTCTGTTCTAAGCCTCATCAGTATCTTAGCTGGAGTGTTTAAAGATATTTATTTGAATGGAGGTACAATGAGGTTCCAGGTATTTTCCCCTTTTCGTATCATAGATGTGTTCTTGTGATATAGTTATTATTTTAAGCCACTGAGGTTTTGAGTTCATTCGGAACTTTCGAGAGTATTAAGGGGACACTATTAATCATTATGCTAAATAACAGGTATATACCTGGACTTCAAAAAGGCAAACCAGGATATATGTGTAAGTTTTATAAACTGTCACATTTTATTGAGTTTTAAAATAATTACAGAGCTCCTCTCTTTCCTTCCCTTCCCTCCCCTTCCTCCCTTTCCTTCACCTCCCCTCCCCCCTTCTCCTGCTCTTCCTTTCCTTCTCTATTATACAATGAGAACAAATTAGGCAAAAATATCTGTATATTTCCTTCCTCTCCCTTTCAGTTCTCATTTAACGTCGCCACTTTTGCAGTCCCCAGGCTCAGGGGCTCACTCATGTCCCTGCTGTACAGCTGTGTGACTGGTTCTCTGGCTGCCTAGTAGACAGTGAGGTATTCTTTTGTGACAAGGAATATAAGTTGGTGTTTATCATTGTAATGTAGGGCCAGACCAGTTTAGCTTTTTTATGTGTGGAGGGGATATTTAGACAGTAAGGGGCGGGGAGGCAAGAAGAGGCCTTCCTGGGAATGGAGCAGGAGCTGAACCAGGGTTCTATAGTATTGTTGTAGCATGGCTGAGGGGCTGCTTTTTCAGCACAGGACACACAGTTATTCTTTGTTCCCTGGAATCAAGACGAGCCTCTTGTCACAGTTTCTTACCTTAGCCATTCATACAGTTTTCAGACAAAGATCCCAAACCTCAGTGATATTTATATCTTTTATCAAAGAACTCCTACCAGTTTCTAGCTACTATCCAATCTTTACTTCTACCGGATGTTTGAAGGTGCACTGAGACAGTTTAATATTCTTCTTAATGCCCTTCTTTTCTTGGGTCCACCATCAGCACTTTGACGTCTTTTAACTAGGTACTTCAGATCAGTGCTGTTCTCCAAACATCAAGTAAATGGCAGAAAGAGAAGTCCAAGTTACTTAAGCATGGTCCATTGCAGAATTCCTATACCCAGGGAAGAGTGGTAGAATGCACATTGGCGGAGAGCATCCCTGGGTAGCTCTCACTGGCCAAAAAAGCTTGAGAGCTCTGAGAACATGGCCAAAGCATGTATTAACAGTGCACTGTAATGAATATGATCAAAATAGTTATTTAGAATCAAATACTTTTAAACATGCTTTGTACCATATATGTGCAAACATATGTGGCACTCTTATACTAGAGGCTGCCCATTAGGCCTTTGCTTATCTATACCTCCTTCTCCTGCCTCCACCCATACATTGAACTGTATTCACACTTATCATTAGCATTTCCCATTTCAGTTGAAGAAGTAGATTTTCGGATTAAAGCTACGTTCTCCCTAGAGTCTCTAGGGTAAATGCCTTCCTCTCACACCTTCTCAGGGACCTCACTTGATTAGTTATTCTCCAAGGGTGGGGCTGCTGCAAGTACAAATCTTGGTGATAGTAGCAAATATTCAACTAAAAATTGAGTGCAATAGCTCAATTTTTGTTGTTGCTCGACACTGGATAATTCCCTTGCTTCTCTTTCAGCTTTAGAGCTCCTTGCACATAGGACCTCTTCCAGGTCTCAGCTTTTCTGGAGCAGCTGCTAAAAGCAACTGTTAGGATGTACAGCTGGTGCTGTTGACAGCTTGTTATCTCTCATAAGTTTTTTTTTGGCCAGCAGTTCTGAGCCATTAACAGTAGAGAATTGTCTATAGAGGGAAGACTTAAAGCTTCATATTTCTTTCAATGTGGTCCCAAATCCATTAAAACAACAACAGCAACAACGACAAAAAATCCTCTTCCTCTAAATCTGAATCTTATTATTATTTGCAGGGTCAGGGGTTGGGGGAAGGATAAAAAACACAATACAGGGTGGAGTGTTAAAACAAGCAAACAGTTAACACAAAACAACCACAGACTTACATACTTGAATCTCACCCCAGTGATCCAAAGCACGTTTTTAATATTGTAAAGTAGTAAATGGCTTAAATGGATTTTACTGAGATTTATTTAAAAACGGTCTAATTTCTACAGACAGTAATTGAGAAATGGACTGGAGGTCACACATTGGTCTTTCTAGGCACACACCCACACATGGATCCCACTGCAAGTAAGACCATCTTTGCATAAAAAGAAAGACAATATTTATATTGTAATTAGACCTAGGAGGGATAATAATCTCAGGAGAGATTTATTCTAGTCTGCCACGTATAATGACCTTTCCTTTTAAGTATCAGTGTAAATAAGGGAATATTTTTTATTGAAATAAGAACAACCTCAAGGAAATCATTAAACGGCAGGATGAAGATTGTAGAAAGATTTGGCAGGGTATACAGATGTTGGGGGAAAGGGACATAAGACATTGAAAGCAAGATGATGCAAAAATTACTTCATATGTAATTTAGAGCTAGAATTAAAATAGTAACTGCTTATAGATTACCTGTAAAACATCTGATGCTCAGTTACACATTTTATTTATTGTCTTCTTTAATAATCACATAAACCCTACCAAGAAAAAAAAAACAAAAAACAAAACAAACCCAAACCCGTTGCCATCGAGTAGATTCCAACTCATAACAACCCTATAGGACGGAGTAGAACTGCACCATAGGGCTTCCAAGGAGTGACTGGTGGATTTCAACTGCTGACCTTTTGGTTAGTAGCTGAGCTCTTTACTGTGCCATTAGAGCTCCATAAATCCTACAAAATAGATTTTATTATTCCTTCCATTTATATAGATGAGGAACTGAAATTCAGAGACAGCAAATAACCTTAGAGACACGACTAGTTGGTGGCAGGATTTGAGATGAGGTCTCTGACTCCACAGTCTATGTCTTTCCACTCTGCCAAAAAGAGATAAGACTGAACTGGAATCTTAAAGGTAAGCTTACTAGGTGATCTCCAAGCTCCCTTCCAGCTCTGACTTCTGCTTAAAATTTCTACTTACATTTTCTTTCATTTTTTTCAAGATTAATCAATAATTACATTATATAAAACTGTAAGACACACTTTTAGATTCACTGCCTCAGCATTTTAAAAGATGTCATTCAAATCAGCAGCTGTCTTAGTTATCTAGTGCTATTATAACAGAAATACCACAAATGGATGGCCTTAACAAAGAGAAATATATTCTCTCACAGTCTAGGAGGGTAGAAGTCCTAATTCAGGGTGCCAGCTCCAGAAGAAGGCTTTCTCTCTCTGTTGGCTCTGGGGGAAGGTCCTTCTCATCAATCTTCCCCTGGTCTGGGAGCTTCTCAGTGCAGGGACCCCGGGTCCAAAGGATGTGCTTCACTCTTGGTTCTTCATTCTTGGTGGCATGAGGTCCCTCTCCTCTCTGCTTGCTTTTCTCTTCTATATCTCAAAAGAGACTGACTCAAGATAGGACCTAATTCTGTAGATTGAGTCCTGCCTTATTAACTAACTGCCTCTAATCCTGCCTCGTTAACATCATAAAGGTTAGGATTCACAACACATAGGATAATCACATCAGATCACAAAAAGGTGAACAACCACACAATACAGGGAATCATGGCCTTCCCAAGGTGACACACAATTTTTGGGGACACAATTCAGTCCATAACAGCAGCCAATAATATCATAAAATCCTATTTCAAAGATAAATTAATCTTTAACACTGATAGGTTGAGAATCTCAACATAAAGAACTTGCACAGTTTTCTAGTGAGTTAGTTAAATTGTGGATAGGTCTAAGGATTCCTTTTTTTTTCTTAATTTCAACTATGTTTCTCATGCTTGATAATCATTGCATTTCTTGCTGTGTGTTAAATAAATTGATTTATATTTTTTAAAAGTTTTGAGAGCCTGGAAATTACTTTTCAAATGCAAAACAAAGTCACATTTTTGATAAAGGATAGCTTGTGTAAACCCATGGAATTTCATTTAACTATCCCTTGGACAAGTGTTATTGATGAGGGTGGATAAAGGAGACCCCTAAGTGTAACATGAATGCTGTGGCCAAGGCAGGGTGGATTGCTAGCATGCTTCTGGGAAGAAACGGAATACTGAACCAGTGAGAACATGTCACAATTTCCCATTTCTTAAACAAGGTCTATCATTTCTAAATAACTGGTTTCTGCTTTAATTTTGCATTCCACAAGGAGCACATCATGACAAGTCTGATTTATTGATCCATTTATTCCTGAGATTTATATACTGTGATTTTTGTCCAAAGTTTTCTAGACACTGACTAAACTTTAGGAAAAGATTATTCTTAAAACTGCTGTTAGAATAACAAGCATAATATAATATGATGTAAAAAGAACTTCATATCACCAGTTAACCACAGTCATCTGAAGATCAAGTATGTGGTCATTTCTGAGGAATTACATATGTGTGTAAATACATTTATTTTAATCTATGTTTGTATATGATGAAAATTACTAGTATATTTCTATGGACACTCTAAAAGACTGGGGAACTAATGTTCCTTCTACCACCAACTGGGTGTGTGACTCTGAGCAATTTAACAAACCTCTCTTAACTTTAAGTTCCCATCCTGGATTGCTTGAAAGTATATGGGGCTTGACCACAGCTAATCTCTTACTCTCCCCGTCTCGTTTGTTATTGTTGTGTGCTATCGAATTGACCTTATATGACAGAATAGAATTTCCCCATAGAGTTTCTAAGGCTGTAATGTTTACAGGAGCAGATCACCAAGTCTTTTCTCCTGTGGAGCGGCTGGTGGGTTTGAACCACTGACCTTTCAGTTAGCAGCCAAGCACTTAACCATTGCACTAGCAGGGCTCCTTTCCCATCTCCTTTACATCTTTTTCAAGTGCTGTGCACTTTTCCATTACTTTACTTTGGCTATCAGTTATTTTTCTCTCTGGTATGCCTTTCTTCTTGCTGGAATCCCATCCATGATTAATTTTACAGTACCAATACGAAGGGACACTAGATAATGACTTGAAGCTGTATGAGGAAATAAATATCTCCAGTAAATATAATTTCATGAGCAAATACAAACGCCAGCTTTAAAGTACTTTTATTTTGCAATACTACTTGTTATGTCTTACATGTTTTAAAAGACACGTGTATAAAAACAATTATAAATTTATATTGTTGGACACACAGTGTATAAAGGCATAATTTTATGACAACAGCATAAAGGAGGGAAAAGAATGGAACAGTGGTGGAGCTCCGGCAAAATGGCGCTCTAGGCAGAAGCACCACGCTATCCCTCCACAGCAAAGATCCGAAAAACTAAGCCAAACAGAGAATACAACAATCCTGCAACCCTAAAACATCAAATGAAGAGATAAAGAACTCAGC